>NC_135234.1:292444258-292776044 GCF_051348905.1 Ranitomeya variabilis
GCCATGGAATCATTCAGACTTGTAGGAATGGAGAAACCCACCATCACATTCTTAATGGTTTCAGAAAGGCCATTTCTGAAATTTGCGGCCAGAGCACACTCATTCCACTGAGTAAGCACGGACCATTTCCGAAATTTTTGGCAATACACTTCAGCTTCATCCTGGCCCTGAGAAATAGCCAGCAAGGCTTTTTCTGCCTGAACCTCAAGATTGGGTTCCTCGTAAAGCAATCCGAGTGCCAGAAAAAACGCATCAATATTTGCCAATGCCGGATCTCCTGGCGCTAGTGAGAAAGCCCAATCCTGGGGGTCGCCCCGTAAAAAAGAGATAACAATTTTAACTTGCTGAGCTGAGTCTCCAGATGAACGGGGTCTCAGAGATAGAAACAATTTACAATTATCCCTGAAATTCCTAAACTTAAATCGGTCTCCAGAAAACAGTTCAGGAATAGGTATTTTAGGTTCAGACATAGAACTACTGGTAACAAAATCT
The DNA here is from genome assembly GCF_051348905.1 of Ranitomeya variabilis. NCBI lineage: Eukaryota > Metazoa > Chordata > Amphibia > Anura > Dendrobatidae > Ranitomeya > Ranitomeya variabilis. The sequence continues at coordinate 292,444,751 of NC_135234.1, forward strand.
TGTATGCTTTGCACACGAGCAGCAAGCTGGTCCACACTTGTAATCAAGGTCTGGACATTCATGTCTGCAGCAAGCTCAAGCCACTCAGAGGTAAAGGGGAGGAAGAGAGGAAAAAAAAAAAAAAAACTCAGAATTTCCTTTCTTATTATCCCACTTCTGCAATGCATTAAACATTCAACGTTGGCCTGGCATACTGTTATGACCCCAATGGCAGAGGGTCTCAGGAATAAATACCAAGTCTGCAAACACAAAAAACCAGCTCATAGGGCAGTGGTAACTGGGCTGACCATATATCTAATCCTAGCACCACAAATTGAAGTAGCCGGGGAACGTGCCTACGTTGGTTCTAGACGTCTCGCGCCAGCCGGAGAACTAACTAACCCTAGAAGGGAAAAGAAAGACCTTTCTTGCCTCCAGAGAAAAGACCCCAAAAGTTGGATACAAGCCCCCAACAAATAATAACGGTGAGGTAAGAGGAAAAGACAAACATAAGAATGAGCTAGGTATTTAGCAAAGAGAGGCCCACTAGCTAATAGCAGAATATAGTAAGATGACTTATATGGTCAGCAAAAACCCTATTAAAATATCCATGCTGGATATTCAAGAACCCCCGAACCGTCTAACGGCCGGGGGGAGAACACCAGCCCCCTAGAGCTTCCAGCAAAGTCAGAAATCACATTTAGTACAAGCTGGACAAAAATAGAAGCAAAGCAAGTAACTCAAAAAACAAAGAAGCAGGACTTAGCTTAATTTTGCAAGAGCCAGGACCAGCAGACAGGAGCAACAGAAGGATCTGATAACAACGATGCCAGGCACTGGACTAAGGATCCAGGAAGTTTATATAGCGACACCCCTGGACTAACGACCCAGGTGAGTGCCCAACTGAAGAAAGACAATCCCAGAGTCATATCACTAGTGACCACAAGAGGGAGCCAAAAAGTCTAATTCACAACAGGTTCCCTCTGTTGAGCCTCCTGCTCCGGTGTTGGTTGAGGGCGAGTTGGAGTATGTGGTGGAGAAAATCTTGGATTCTCGTCTCTGCAGACGGAGGCTTCAGTATCTGGTCAAGTGGAGGGGCTATGGTCAGGAGGATAATTCCTGGGTGGTTGCCTCTGATGTGCATGCGGCCGATTTAGTTCGTGCCTTTCACGCTGCTCATCCTGATCGCCCTATCCCAGATAGGACATATTTGATCTCATTAGAATGCTCATGTTAATCCGAGATGAATGCTGGGTTTGATATGACTATGACATGTTCTGGAGCGAAGTTACGGGCATCAGATATATTTCATGCCCTGTTAGTAAAAAGGATAAGGTAGGAGGGATTGGAAAAGCCAGCCCTTTCTGTGAGGTCACAGGCTGTAGGTTTTAAGTACTGGCCGGTGTCCAAGAGGGTCAGATTTGAGTTTTTACCTGAAGAGCCCAGAGTGAACGCCCTGATGCACTGGGATACATGGAAAGTTCCCCTAGCCTGTTGCCTGCAATGTTTTGAACAACTGTGTTATTTCTCATGTTATTCCCTGTTTTTTTTATAATTACCTTGTACATATTTGCAATTGTCTCTTTTGTAACATCTTTGTAAAATATTTTGATAAAGCACTGCCTACATTTTGTGGGGTATATTATTTCATGCCAGTTCTTTCTCCATGCTCTAAAAACATACCCTAAGTCTTCTGAAGGGAATTTACACTACTGTTTGGGGTTAGCTTCGGACCCGTTTAATCGAAGCTGGTGGCAGTAATACCGTTTACTGTGCAGGCCTTTGGGTGTCCCTGTAGCGACTGCGGCTTGATAATTATTGTTCCTGCCTGAGCGGGAGTAGTTTATCGCGTCGCTGCAGCGTGCCCAATAGCCAGTACATAGCAGGCAGCCTTTCTGGCGACTAATTACCCTAGGTGCAGTACCTAATCTGACCTGACAGTAAGGGGGGCGCCAGAGAGCTGCAAGGTTTAAGTGGAACTGTATGCGGGATACACAAAAATCCCTGCAGTTCGTGGTATATTGAAGAGCAGTGGGATACCTAAAATAAGCCCCTGCTGTAAACTAAGAGGTCCCTAGCCTTGTGTGTGTTTTTTCATCACATTGTGGCAGTGGAGGGATAACTAAGATAAGCCCCCCTGCGCATGTGATTGCCGTCTGTTGGTTTAAGTCACCCCAGTCCGTGACATATTGGTGACAGTGGTCAGGAATCCCTGTGGATTTTGTGACCAGTTGGTGGCAGCGGCTAAGGGATCGTGACAATTGGTGACAGTCACGGTGTGAATCGTGACACTCCCCCACACACACACTCAGCTCTGCTCTCCTCCCCCACACACAATCAGCTCTGCTCTCCTCCCCCACACACACTCAGTTCTGGTCTCCTCCCCGACACACAGTCAGCTCTGCTCTCCTCCCACACACACACTCAGCTCTGCTCTCCTTCCCCACACACACACACGCAGCTCTGCTCTCCTTCCCCACACACACTTATCTTTGCTCTCCTCCCCCCACACACACACTTATCTTTGCTCTCCTCCCCCACACACACACTCAGCACTGGTCTCCTCCCCCACATACACTCAGATCTGCTCTCCTCCCCCCACACACACTCAGCTCTGCTCTCCTCCCCCACACACTCAGGTCTGCTCTCCTCCCCCACACACACTCAGCTCTGCTGTCCACCCGCACACACACTCAGGTCTGTTCTCCTCCTACCCACACACAAAGCTCTGATCTCCTCCCCCAAAACACTCAGCTCTGCTCTTCTACCCCACACACTCAGCTCTGCTCTCCTCCCCCCTACACACACACACACAGATCTGCTCTCCTCCCCCACACACACACAGCTCTGCTCTCCACCCCCACACACACTCAGCTCTGCTCTCCCCCATATACACACTCAGCTCTGCTCTCCTCCATTCCACACACTCAGCTCTGCTCTACTCCCCACAACACTCAGCTCTGCTTTCCCCCACCCCACACACTCAGCTCTTCTCTTCCCCACACACGCTCAGCTCTGCACTCCTCCCCCACACACACTCAGCTCTGCTCTCCTCCTCCACACACACACACTCAGCTCTGCTCTCCTCCCCCACACACACTCAGCTCTGCTCTCCTCCCCCACACAACACACTCAGATCTGCAATTCTCCCCCACACACACTCAGCTCTGCTATTCTCCCCCACACACACTCAGCTCTGCTCTTCTCTCCCACACACACTCAGCTCTGCTCTCCTCCCCCACACACACTCAGCTCTGCTCTCCTCCCCACACACTCAGCTCTCTTCTCCTCCCCCACACACACTCAGCTCTGCTCTTCTCCCCCCCACACACTCAGCTCTGCTGTCCTCCACCCCACACACTCAGCTCTGCTCTCCTCACACACACACTCAGCTCTGCTCTTCTCCCACACACACGCACAGCTCTGCTCTCCTCCCCCCACACACACTCAGCTCTACTCTCCTGCACCACACACTCAGCTCTGCTCTCCATCCCACACACACACACACTCAGCTGTGCTCTCCCCCACACACTTAGCTCTGCTCTCCTCTCCTACACACACAGCTCTGCTCTCCTCCCCCCCACACACATACACTCAGCTCTGCTCTCCTCCATCCCACACACTCAGCTCTGCTCTCCTCCCCCACACACAGTCAGATCTGCTCTCCCCCACACACACACTCAGCTCTGCTCTCCTCCACTCCACAAACTCAGCTTTGCTCTTCTCTCCAACACACACTCAGCTCTGTTCTCCTTCACCCCACACAGCTCTGCTCTCCTCGCCAAACACTCAGCTCTGCTCTCCAATACACACACACTCAGCTCTCCTCCACCCCACACACTCAACTTTGCTCTCCTCCCCCACACACACTCAGCTCTGCTCTCCTCTCCCACACACACACACAGCTCTGCTCTCCTCCACCCCACGCACACACTAAACACTGCTCTCCTCCCCCACACACACTCAGATCTGCTCTCCTTCCCCCACACACACTCAGCTCTGCTCTCTTCCGCACACACATTCAGATCTGCTCTCCTCCCCCCACACACACAGCTCTGCTCTCCTCCCCCCCACACACAGCTCTGCTCTCCTCCACCCCAAGCACTCAGCTCTGCTCTCCTCCCCCACACACACACACAGCTATGCTCTCCTTCCTCACACATGCTCAACTCTGCTCCCCTACACACACTCAGCTCTGGTCTCCACCACACACACACATACTCAACTCTGCTCTCCTCCCCCACACACACACACTCAGCTCTGCTCTCCTCCCCCACACACACACACACTCAGCACTGCTCTCCTCCATCCCACACACTCAGCTCTGCTCTTCTCCCCCACACACACTCAGCTCTGCTCTTCTTCCCCACACACACAGTCAGCTCTGCTCTCCTCACCCACACACTCAGCTCTCTTCTCCTCCCACACACACACACAGTTCTGCTCTCCATCACACACACTCAGCTCTGCTCTTCTCCCCCCCACACACACACACTCAGCTCTGCTCTCCTCCACCCCACACACAGCTCTGCTCTCCTCACACACACACACTCAGCTCTGCTCTCCTCCCGCACACACTCAGGTCTGCTCTTCTCCCCCCGACACACACTCAGCTCTGCTCTCCTCCCCCCCACACACTCAGCTTTGCTCTCCGCCCCTACACACATTCAGGTCTGCTCCACCTACCCACACACAGCTCTGCTCTCCTCCCCCACACACACTCAGGTCTGCTCTCCTACCCACACACACAGCTCTGCTCTCCTCCCCCAATCACACACAGTTCTGCTTTTCTCCCCCACACACACTCATCTCTGCTCTCCTCTCCCACACAGCTCTGCTCTCCTCCCCCACACAGCTCTGCTCTCCTCCCCCCACACACACAGCTCTGCTCTCCTCCCCCACACACTCAGCTCTGCTCTCCTCCCCCACACACACTCAGTTCTCCTCTCCTCCCCCACACACACACTCAGCTCTGCTCTCCTCCCCCACACACACTCAGCTCTGCTCTCCTCCCCCACACACACTCAGTTCTGGTCTCCTCCCCGACAGTCAGCTCTGCTCTCCTCCCACACACACACACTCAGCTCTGCTCTCCTTCCCCACACACACACTCAGCTCTGCTTTCCTTCTCCACACACACTTATCTTTGCTCTCCCCACACACACACACACTTATCTTTGCTCTCCTCCCCCACACACACATTCAGTTCTGCTCTCCTCCCCCCACACACACACTCAGCACGGGTCTCCTCCCCCACACACACTCAGAGCTGCTCTACTCCCTCCCACACACACTCAGCTCTGCTCTCCCCCACACACACTCAGGTCTGCTCTCCTCCCCCACACACACTCAGCTCTGCTGTCCACCCGCACACACACTCAGGTCTGTTCTCCTCCTACCCACACACAAAGCTCTGCTCTCCTCCCCCAAAACACTCAGCTCTGCTCTTCTCCCCCACACACTCAGCTCTGCTCTCCTCCCCCACACACACACACAGATCTGCTCTCCTCCCCCACACACACACAGCTCTGCACTCCTCCCCCCACACACACAGCTCTGCTCTCCTCCCCCCACACTCAGGCCTGCTCTCCTCCCCCCCACACACACTTAGCTCTGCTCTCCTCCCCCACACACACAGCTCTGCTCTCCTCCCCTCACGCACAGTCAGGTCTGCTCTCCTCCCCCACACACACTCAGCTTTGCTCTCCTCCTCCACACACAAACTCAGCTTTGCTCTCCTCCCCCCACACACTCAGCTCTGCTCTACTCCCCCCCACTCTCACACACTCAGCTCTGCTCTCCTCCCCCACACACAATCAGCTCTCCTCCTCCACACTCACACTCATCTTTGCTCTCCTCCTCCCACACACACACACACACTCAGCTCTGCTCTCCTCCCACACACACACACTCAGCTTTGCTCTCCTCCCTCACACACTCACTCAGCTCTGCTCTCCTCCCCCACACACACTCAGCTCTGCTCTCCTCCCCCCCACATACTCAGCTCTGCTCGCCTCCCTCACACACACACTCAGCTCTGCTCTCCTCCCCCACACACACTCAGCTCTGCTCTCCTCCCTCAGGCACACACTCAGCTCTGCTCTCCTCCCTCACGCACACACTCAGCTCTGCTCTCCTCCCTCACACACACACACACTCAGCTCTGCTCTCCTCCCCCACACACACTCTGCTCTGCTCTCCTCCCCCCACACACACTACTATGCATACTTCTCTCCTCCTGAATCCACCATACTTTTATGTTAGCTCTGCTCTCCGCCCCCACACACACTGTCAGTTCTGCTATCCTCCCTATCCCACCACACTGTCTGCTCTGCTTTCCTACCCAGTCTGTGATGTGAGAACAGGGCATTTCTTCCCTGATGTCTGAGATGAATGCAAAGTAGTTTTTGCAATGTTCCACCTCTTGCTGGATGTTTGTGTTTTGCGTCTCGTTTTGTTTGCACCATTTTCATTTTTAGTTGTGCCTTTTTTAAAGTCACTTCTGTATTCCTCTTTTATTTTTCTTCACTTTACCACTCTGTGTGTGGCTTGTAGGTTTCGAAATGTTCACCTGATTTTGTGGCTTTGTACAGGGTGTGCTGGTGTAAAAAGCATTAAATTCATCAACTCCTTACCGACATGGCGAGCTCTCTATTTTTTCTCACTTTCTTCCAAGAGTAATAGCATTTTTTTCCACACAGCTATTGTGAGGAAAATGTATGTCCGATAATGTAAAAACCATAGCTGAGGGATTTTTGCACTTCTGACCATGGTCCCAAAAGCTGCGGGCTAAAAAAAAACCCTTCCTTGTGTTTCTGAATGTGTGTGTAGAAGAGCTTTTATGGCTTCTTGCTGCATTCCTGACTTTCAGCTCACAAATCCCTCATGCCCCTCCTAAAGGAATTTTTACGATCGGTATAGATGCATAGACAGTTGTACCAGCTTAAACTGGTTGGATCTCCCTTGTAAAACATGAGGTCATTTGTCCTAATATTGCAAGATATTGGGCAAACGATTTAGGCTAGGAAAATAATGAGTACATATTGCTAAAGTCCATCGGCGCATCTATCCATCACTGTAAGCAGGAGCTTCCAAGTCCAACAGGGACAGAGTATAGATTTCTCTGGAACTGAGTGTCCCTACTATCCTGAATTTAGTATGTATAGAGAGCAAATCTTAATACAAGATGAATGCTGGGTGTGTTATGATTCTGACATGTTCTGGAGCGGAGATACAGGCATTAGACAAACTTGTATGAAATTTACTAAGACTGAAGAGAGAAGAGGGTCTGCATAAGCCAGCCCTGTTGGTGATGTCACGGGCTGCAGTTTATAAGTTTCTGCCACTGCCAGGCCCCCAGGAGTGAGTTTTGACCTGAGAAGCTTGACTGCCAGTCCTGATGCATTGGGACATATGGGAACTCCACCCAGTAGCCTGGTTGCCTGCAATGTCCTGCCTGAGAACATGTGAGTGTTACCTTTTCTCATTTAATCCCATTATTTTATAATTACCTTGTATATTTCAATCGTCTCATATTGTAACATCTTTATATGCCTTTTTTGTAAACACTGCCTTAAACTTTCGGAGTAAAATAAATAAATTACTAGTTTGTTCTTCCTGTTCTAAAACGTACCCTAAGTCTTCTGAAGGGAATTACGCTACTGTTTTGGGTTAGCTTCGGACCCGTTTAATCGAAGCTGGTGGCAGCTTACCTTTGTGCTGGGCCTTTGGGAGTCGTTGTAGTGACCACGGCGTTGATAATTATTGTTCCTGCCTGAGTGGGAGTATTTATATAGCCTCGCTGCAGCGTGCCCAATAGCCAGTACATAGCAGGCAGCCTTTCTGGCGACTAATTACCCTAGGTTCAGTACCTAGACTGACCTGAGAGTAATGGGGGCACCAGAGAGCTGCAAGTTTCAAGTGGAACTGTAAGCGGGATATACATAAATCCCTGCAGTTCGTGGTATATTGTAGAGCAGAGGGATACCTAAAATAAGCCCCTGCTGTAAACTAAGAGGTCAATAGCCTTGTATGTGTTTTTTCATCGCATTGTAGCAGTGGAGGGATAACTAAGATAAGCCCCCCTGCACATGTGATAGCCGTCTGTTGGCCAATAGTCACCCCGATCCATGACGTAGGGGTGACGGTCACAGTGTGAATTGTGACATATTGGTGGCAGCGGTGTGGATACGTGACAGCCATCACATTAGGCAGGAGTTATTTAAATGTTTGAGTTAATATAGTTTGCTAATGTTTAAGTTAATAATTTTATATGGCCCCCGAACATTATTATACAATTCCAAATGGCCCTTGGCAGAAAAAAGGTTCCCCACCCCTGCTTTAAAGTAGTGTATAGAAAATGCTTCAGCACAACCTAATAGGGAGGTGCACAAATATAGGCTCCCAAACCTTAATACGTGAAATAATTTATAATTGGCACACTCCAGAAATGTGATGCAAAGGGGAATATTTAATGTACATACAATGGTTACAAACGTTTCGGTCTGCGTGGACCTTCATCAGTGTACTAAGTGTATAACTGAAATGGTGTGAACAGGGGCCCTGTTTACGGTTCACACCATTTCAGTTATACACTTAGTACACTGATGAAGGTCCACGCGGACCGAAACGTTTGTAACCATTGTATGTACATTAAATATTCCCCTTTGCATCACATTTCTGGAGTGTGCCAATTATAAATTATTTCATGCTTTAAAGTATAGACACAGATTGTTCAGCAAACGTAGTAAAGAAAGTCACCTTTGGTTTTGAAGGCAAAATTGCAGTGCTTGCACACATACGGCCGGTGATCTGTGTGTGTGTGAATATGTTTTTTTAACATGCTTGGCTTCTTGCAACGAATCCCACACTCCTCACACACATACTTTCCCCGGCCACGGCCTCGTACATAAACGTACTCCTCATTTGATTTGTACCTAGAGAAATAAAAGCAAATTAAAAAAGTTTAAGAATGAATGTCACTTTAAGGCTACTTTCACACTAGCGTCGTGCACTGCACGTCGCAATGCAACGTTGCAGCACACCGACGCATACTGTGCAAGCGCCACACAACGGGGGCAGCGGATGCTGTTTTTCAATGCATCCGCTGCCCCATTGTGAGGTGCGGGGAGGTGGGGGCGGAGTTCCACAAAAGGGGAGTGATTTGAACTTTTGTGCTTTTTTTTAATTTAATATGTTTTAAAACTTTTTTTTGTTACTATTTACTGTTCCTAATAGTCCCCTTATAAGGCTATGTGCACAAGATGCGGATTTGTTGCGGATCCGCAGCGGATTTTTCTGTGCAGAAACGCTGCAGATCCGCACTGTGATTTACAGTACCATGTAAATCAATGTAAAAAAAAAGTTGTGCACATGGTGCAGAAAAATCAGTGCGGAATTGCTGCGGATTTAAAAGTGCAAGTCACTTCTTTTGTGCGGATCTGCAGCGTTTCTGCACCCCTCCATGATAGAAATCCGCAGTGGCAAAAAATGCATAAAATCTGCACAAAATCCGCATCAATTCCGTGGCAAATCTGCACAAAATCCGCGGCAAATCCGCAGCTGCGGATTCTGCCAGGAGATGCGGATTTTGTGCAGAAAATTCTGCACCACATTTCCTACGTGTGCACATAGCCTTAGACTTGAAGCTGCAATCATCTGATCACCTGTGTTACACAAACCAGTGCTTCAGCGGGCAGGCATTCACAGCAGGATCAAGATTACAGGCACAGGAATCTTCTGCAGACCCCTGGTTGTCAAGACAACCCATTGGCGCCATCAAATACGAAGAAACAGGTTCAGCGTGTGAACCTGCATCAAAGGTAGGGAAATGGCCGATGACATACATGTACGTCAACGGTCATGAAGGGGTTAAAGCAGATGTCTTTTGCCCCCAAAAATGAGTTAAATACCTGAGGCCGGTTTAACACGTCAGTGGCTCCGGTACGTGTGGTGACAGTTTTCTCACGTACTGGAGACACTGACTCACGTAGACACATTAAAATCAATGTGTCTCTGCACATGTCAGCGTGTTTTCATGGACCGTGTGTCCGTTTGAAAAACACGGAGACATGTCAGTGTTCATGGGAGCGCACGGATCACACGGACCCATTAAAGTCAATAGGTCCGTGTAAAACACGTACTGCACATGGATGCTGTCCGTGTACCGTGCAGGAGACAGCACTACAGTAAGCGCTGTCCCCCCAGCTTGTGGTGCTGAAGCCGCCATTCATTTCTTCTCTCCAGCAGTGTTCGCTGCATAGAGGTGGAGCCGCATATTCCTCACTGTAATGAGCGGCACCACGTGACCGCTCATTCAGGAGAAGCTGCGGCGCTGAGAGGACGCATCGAGGGAGCTGGGTGAGTATTTTATTTCCAGCGGGCGGGCGCACAGAGGGTGGGAGGAGGGTGGTGACAAAGATCTTTATTTCAACCGCAAAAAAAAAAAAAGATGTTTAATTTCTTCTCTCCAGCGAACGCTGCTGGAGAGAAGAAATGAATGGCGGCTTCAGCACCCAAAGCAGGGGACAGCGCTTACTGTAGAGCTGTCTCCTGCACGGACCGTGTGGTACCCAGTCGGCACACGGCTGCCGCACGTGTGCCACACTGATGTGCCACGTGAGCACACGGACACGGATAACTCCGGTACCGATTTTTCTGGTACCGGAATTATCTGGACGTGTGAGACTGGCCTTATAAAAATTCCTGAGGTCCCCTAATTCTGTCGTTCGTTTTCGTCTTGCTCTGCGTCACTCTATTGCAATGATATTCATATTTGTTTTCATTGTAGTGCAGTGTGTGAAAACTTTTCTTGCAGACCAACTGGTTAGACACTAATGATGAGCGAATATGATCAGCTCAGGGCTTATTCTGCAAGCTATAGTTATACAGAAATGCACTCAGCTAGATATGAGGTAGGGTCAGGCTGGACCTGGAGTTAATCCAGTCGAAATCATAGATTAGAAAAAACAGGCGCACTCAAAGTGTAAGTTTTCATAATGCGTAATTACTGCCATTTAGCTCTGCTTGTGAGCCCTTAAATTCTACTGCGGATCCTCCTTTCCTTACTCTTATCTCTTTAAAGTGTGGTTTGATGAAGACCCATTACGGGGTCGAAACGTTACCTTGACACTTTTTCTACTTCTGTGGTGACTCAAATAAATATCTGACTTTTGTTACGCATTATGAAAACTTACACTTTGAGTGCGGCTGTTTTTTCTAATCTATATTCTGCAAGCTATAGCACTTACCAAATAAGCTGCAGAGGTAACCCAGCACCAGGATTGCTCTTGATGATCAGCTGTTCGGCTCTGCAGCTGCATGTGTCGCAGCTGTGTGACAGTCGGAGAGCCTGTTTGTTGGGCAGCTGTGGAGCCGAACAGCTCTTATACTGTAAGGAGCATTATATGGGGTCCATTATTCTGTATGTAGCACTATGTGGTGCTCATAATACTGTATGGAGCAATATATGGTGCTCATTCTGTTTTTAGCAACATATGGGGCTCATTATTCTATATGGAGTACTATGTGATGCCCATAATACTGTATGGAGGACTATACTACCTGGTTTCTGAGCTACTGTAGAATTTACAATAGATATTTCTCATGTAATGTAAGAAGTAAGTAAAATATTTGGCATTGTACTATACCTACCGTGTATACTTGTGTATAAGCTGAGTTTTTCAGTACGTTTTTTTTTTGCTGAAAATGCCCCCCTCGGCTTATACACGCGTTATTGTCCAAGAAGATGGCAGGGGAAGGGGAGTGACGGAGCAGCGGGTGACAGGAGGCAGAAGCCGGATGCTGCGGCTACAGCCTGTGCCCTCTGCTAAAAAGAATCAGACAACCAAAAAAGAAAGATATGCATAACACTGGGATCAACCATCAAAAGGTAACAACTTTATTTATACAAAAAGCCACATCAAAACAAGACATACATTTAAAAACATTTAAAAAAAAAACAATAAGGACAGCACATGGCTGATAAGTTACATGCTACCCCCCAGATAAATGGAAATAATTGCCACTAAGCACTAAACTATGTGTAATATATCAACGAAAAAATAATGTACATGTTATACATATTCGAGCATGTACACTAATGTATACTCGTCCACCACCAGCAATGCTCTATAGGCATCGAGCAATATCCATAAGGAAGATACATAGGTTAGGCTTAAGTTGTACCACTTACTAAACCTTATCAATTCTAATGGAAGCAATCACAAAATACAAGATGCCGCCCAAGCACCTAGGACTAGAATATACATGTTAGATCAAGGTATGCCCCATAGAGAAGATTACCCAATTACAAAGGAGACATATCACCTAGGAATCGGAGGCGAAGCAGATGAAAAGCTCCAAGAAGCCTAAAGTGCAAAGGGTACCAACCAGGTAGGGATGCAAAAGTTCAATATAAGGTGATAATGCTGGGAATGATGTGTATACTATTTTAAAAAAGAACTGTGACATTTTGCTGATGGAGCCCAAACTCTCACCGTGGCTATCTGACACCCCCAGGATGGTGGCTAGGAGGTCCCGTAATCTTAGGGATGAGCTTGTGTCAAGCCATTTCAGACGCACAACTACCAGGATGGGGACTGGTAGTAACATCTACGGATCCTATCCTTGTGGTAGGTGCAACATTTGCAGCTATGTAATAGCTGACAGTGGGATATTTTTTCCCTGCAGCCCACGGAGGATCCAGGTGCCTGGTTATTTTAATTGCCATTTTAAGAACCTTGTTTATGCTTTGATTTGTAGCTGTCCGAAGCTCTATGTTGGTTACACTATGTAGGAGCTGAGACGCCAGACCCAACAGCATCTGTCCAGCATCAATACGGCTAGGAAGGATTCGGAGAAAGGTAAGAAGCTGTCTTCGGTGGCCGCGCATTTTTTGTACCATCATGGGGGGTCACCAAGGGGGTTAAGGGTCATGGGTCTGGAGGGGGTCAAAATGGACATTAGGGGTGGCAGTATAGTACCCAAACTCCTAAGGAAGGAGTCTAAGTGGATCTATAATCTTAATACCCTGGCTCCAGCGGGCATAAATGAGGAACTTTTATATACGGGCTTTTATAAGCAAACATGAGGAATTAGGCTTCTCTTTTTGCCTCTCTGCCCGTTTTTCCTTCCCCTTCCCTCCTTTACTAGTACTTACCTTTGTGTTTTTGTATCCCACTTTAGATCTTTTGGACATTTTTTCATCCTTAGGTGGGAGATGAAGAAACACTATGGACCCCCAGAACGGTCTCTCATTCACTGGAACATCGGCTTCGGTCATTCTGTGATTGATTGTTCACCTTGTTCATTGCAGATCCACGTCCACTGCCGGCTATGCTTTATATTGGGCATCTTTGTTTGTTTGTGTTTTGTTGGTGGCTTATAGGACTTCTGTTATATATATTCTCTTTGGGGAAATAAATAATACATGTACATCATGGGAAGTCTATCACGTACCTATCATGTTTCTTCTTGATACTAACCCTTAATGGGTATACCAACTTAGTTCAATACTGAGTGCGTTCTTGTATTGTTTCATATATCACGTCTCTTCTCGATACTAACCCTTAATGGGTATACCATCTTAGTTCAATACTGTGTGCGCTCAAGCATTGTCTTGCATATGCACTTACTGGGCGGACCTGTCGCACCGCGCAGATGTCTATATTATAGTAGGAATTACTTTCTTGCTCATAGTCTAAACACATTGGTTCGTATGTGCATTCACTGAGTGATTTTGTCGTACCGCGCAGGCGTTTATATATTCTTTTTTGAGGCCTCCTATTTGATGGGAGTCTGTCTCTTATTGCTTGGTACATTTGCATGGGCGTAGCCTCTGTTTTATTTGGAGTTGTCATATGTACTGTAACCCGTAAGTCGGGACTGCGCCCTTTACCTCCATATTTAGTAAGGGCAGGATGAATATTCCTTTAAATCCTTTTTGCCCGATTTCTAAGTACACCGTTTTGTGTGCTCTTCTTCAAATAATGTGCTTTTCTTCAAATAATGGTGCTTTGGCTTGCATTCCCCAATCTTATCTATCTGTGATATATGTGCCTTGATATATATGTATTCACGCAGCAAGTTAACTGCACTGCGCAGGCGCTTATTGTTTGGTCTTTTGATGTCTGGGAGTCTCCGTTTTGCCTGCTTCATCTGCGCAGGCGCTCCTTTTAACTAGTTCTGCGTCACCGTCCCTATGGCAACCTCCAAACCGGGATGGCGTGTATTACTTTGCAGCCTTGGCAACACAGCAGCAGCTATCTACTGCATAACTGCGGGGGATCAACTTGCGGTATATGCGCCTTTGTTATATATGGACTCATGTGGCAAGTTCATTGCGTTGCGCAGGTGCTTACTGTCTGGCCCTTTGATGTTTGAGAGTCTTCTCTTTGCCTACTTTATCTGCACAGGCGCTTCTTCTAACTAAGCTAGCATCATTGCTTCTATGGTTACTTTCAATCCGGGACTGCGTGCATTACTTTGCAGCCTCGGGAACACAGCAGTGGTTGCCCACTGCTCAGGTGCGGTGGGGTCCATCTGGTGAACCGAAAGTGTATGCCGGTCTGTATATGTCTCCAGATTACTGCACGCCATTGCACGCCCACAGGTGAGGTTTATTATACCTTATTATCTGGCTACATTAAAACAAGCTCAGGATGCTTAGGGCCCCTTCACACTGGTCGATTCTGCTACGATTACGACGCATTTGCGTCATATTCGACATCGCAGTACGAGCTCGTAGCCAGCGGTCACACTCTACGATGTTAACGCTTTTTCTGACGTAGTTGCGATGTGAACGTCACGCGTCGCAATCGTACGCTACCCTTCACACCGCCATAGTCCTACGACTCCGAGCGTGACGTATTACCAGCATGGGCGTGCTAAAACGTCACGCCCAATCAGGAGACAGGTATGCGGAAGCCCAACCCACGTAGTCGCATTACGAGCTTGTATGACCGCCGTCACATACTACGATTTCGACCGCCACAGCGAGACATTTACGACGAAAGAAAGTTCTGCTCTTTCTTTCACATCGTACGATGCTGGGCTGCGTCGCAAATCGTAACGCCATGTCACACTTTGCAACCTCGGAACGAGGACGGATAAACGTCACAAATCGAACGCTCGTTCAGACTTTGATTGCACAGTGTGAAGGGGCCCTTACCCTACATTTCCCCTGAGGAAGACGCTCTCGTAGCGTCGATACGCATGGGGCTCTATTTTCTCCCCCCCAGCACTAGCACCTTATATTGAACTTTTGCATCCCTACCTGGTACCCTTTGCACTTTAGGCTTCTTGGAGCTTTTCATCTGCTTCGCCTCCGATTCCTGGTGATATGTCTCCTTTGTAATTGGGTAATCTTCTCTATGGGGCATACCTTGATCTAACATGTATATTCCAGTCCTAGGTGCTTGGGCTGCATCTTGTATTTTGTGATTGCTTCTATTAGAATTGATAAGGTTTAGTAAGTGGTACAACTTAAGCCTAACCTATGTATCTTCCTTATGGATATTGCTCGATGCCTATAGAGCATTGCTGGTGGTGGACGAGTATACATTAGGGTACATGCTCGAATATGTATACATGTACATTATTTTTTCATTGATATATTACACATAGTTTGGTGCTTAGTGGCAATTATTTCCATTTATCTGGGGGGTAGCATGTAGCTTATCAGCCGTGTGCTGTCCTTATTGGGGGTTTTTAAAATGTTTTTAAATGTATGTCTTGTTTTGATGTGGCTTTTTGAATAAATAAAGTTGTTACCTTTTGATGGTTGATCCCAGTGTTATGCATATCTTTCTTTTTTGGTTGTCTGATTGTTCTGCTTTATATGCATATGGTTGATCCCTGACTTACCCATGTTTGTGGTGCCCACTACTTTCTCTATATACTCTGCTAAAAAGAAATGAATATTCACTGCATTTGCAGTGAACATTCATAATTCCTATAGCGCGAACACAGTGTCAGCAGCAGTCGCCGGCTTCAAAGCAGCTGCCAGGCTATAACGGGTGAACGCTCATTACGGTAATGAATATTCACCTCTTTCCACTCCTATAGCTGTGGAGAGAGGTTAATATTCATTACCTTCATGAGCGGTGACACGTGATCGCTCGGCCGCAAGAGCTGCTGGCTCCGGAACGAGATGCTGCAAGGGCGCGAAGGGAAGGTAAGTAGGATGTTTTTTTTTTATGCTTTTCTCATGGGGGCCATACATACAAGGATGGGGATGAGGAACCATGCAGACAAGGATGGGAATAAGGAGCCATGCATACATGGATGGGAATAAGGAGCAATGCATGCAAAGATGAGGATAAGGAGCCATGCAGACAAGGATGGGAATAAGCCATGCACACAAGGATGGGGGATTAGGAGCCATGCATACAAGGATGGGGATAAGCAGCCATGCAGACAAGGATGGGAATAAGGAGCCATGCAGACAAGGATGGAAATATTAGCCATGCAGACAAGGATGGGAATAAGGAGCCATGCAGACAAGGATGGAAATAGGAGCCATGCAGACAAGGATGGGAATAAGGAGCCATGCAGACAAGGATGGGAATAAGGAGCCATGCAGACAAGGATGGGAATAAGGAGCCATGCAGACAAGGATGGGGGATAAGTAGCCATGCAGACATTGATGGGAATAAGTAGCCATGCAGACAAGGATGAGAATAAGGAGCCATGCAGACAAGGATGGGAATACGGAGCCATGCATACCAGGATGGGGATGAGGAGCCATGCAGACAAGGATGGGAATAAGGAGCCATGCATACCAGGATGGGGATGAGGAACCATGCATACCCGGCTTATACTCGAGTCAATACGTTTTCCCAGTTTTTCGAGGCAAAATTAGGTGCCTCGGTTTATACTTGGGTCAGCTTATACACAAGTATATACGGTATATTTCTCTGCCGTATCTGTGCATCATGAATTGTGGTATGTGTTAAAGGGGTCCACTGAGACTCTTTTGCCCATGGGCCCACGAAAACCTGGAGCCGACCCTGGTACAGTCGATAGATCATAACAGCTCATTAATATATTAAGAAAAATGTGGATTTCTCCTAAGACATCAGATTGCAAAATAGCTGTGACAACTTGCGAAACTCCAAGGGTGAACCCACTCAATCGTGGTGACGAGCCTCCCCTGGGTGAGCTAACCTAGTGAGGACCGCCCTCTATACAGAGAGCATCATGTGCGGTCACTATACAGAATGGAGCATCATGTGTGGTCATTATACAGTATGGAGCATCATGTGCGGTCATTATACAGTATGGAGCATCATGTGTGGTCATTATACAGTATGGAGCATCATGTGTGGCCATTATACAGTATGGAGCATCATGTGTGGTCATCATACAGTATGAAGCATCATATGTGGCCATTATACAGTATGGAGCACTGTGTGGCCATATTTTTTTGTTTATAATTATTGTATATGAAACAGTGTGATCAGCGGTGCTAAATGGGTGTGGTTGGGACGTGGATATGGGTGTGACTAATTATGAATGGGTGTGGTCAGAGGCGTGGTCTAAAATTTGCCTCGGCGCGCGTTGCGTACCGCAAACTTTGTCCCTCTTTCCGATCTTCAAAAGTTGGGAGATATGGAACAGCTGGCATTACTGAACCCCACTGACACAGTGGCGAGTGTTTTTCTCTGTGCAGCCAGCACTTCCGAGCACCAACTGGTGGTGTTAGAGCCCAGGGATAGCAGGAGGAGCAGGCTAGAGTTATTGCCTCAACACAGCAGGGGAGCAGCTGGCGTTACTGAACCCCAATAACATGGCAGCAAGTGTTGACTGTGCAGACAGCACTTCCGGGCAGCAACTAGTGGTGTTGAAGCCAAGGGATAGCAGGAGGAGCAGGCTAGAGTTATTGCCGCAACACAGCAGGGGAGCAGCTGGCGTTACTGAACCCCAATAACACGGCAGCAAGTGTTGACTGTGGAGACAGCACTTCCGGGCAGCAACTGGCGGTGTTGAAGTCCAGGGAAAGCAGGAGGAGCAGAGTGTAGACTGAGGCCTAATTGGAGCAAGTTGAAAGGTAACCTTTAACCCCCTCCAGGCGTTTATAGCTGAAAGAGCCAACTTGTGCAACACTAATGCTGCAAAAGGAAAAGGTGGCTCTTTTAATTATGCTCCTTGCAAACGCAGAACTAAACACTTATAAAATGTGTCCCCTGATACAGTGAAACCATCCCGGTGGTGGGACTTTCCTTCGTAATGGGACGCAGCACAGCCGCTATTCCTGCCCCCTTGGCGCCGTGCGCCGCCTCCTCAGCGTTGTTTGAATCTGTCCCAGAGCCTGCACTGTTATGTTCAACCTTGGCCATGCGCAGTTACCGCTGCCCGTCTTCTGACATCATTTGTTGTCAGGCTGGCTGCGCCTGTGCGGCCGCGCTGCCCGAGATCCTGCCTTGCAGTGTCGTCTAATGTAATCACACTGCGGGCCTGGGATCCATGGGCATGCGCAGTGCATATCTTCGCCTCTCACTCATCTCCTTTTGGATTCTTCAGACTGTGCTGCGTCACGGCCGTGGCATGCTAGTAGGGATCAGCTGACGGCGCACAGTCTGAAAAAGGCGGAGGGAGATAAGTGAGAGCCTGAGGTGAAGATATGCACTGCGCATGCCCATGGATCCCAGGCCCGCAGTATGATTAAATGAGAAGAGACTGCAAGGTGGGATCTCGGGCAGCGCGGCCGCACAGGCCCAGTCCGCCTGACACCAAATTATGTCAGAAGACGGGCAGCGCAAACTGCGCATGGCCAAGGTTGAACAAAATAGCGCAGGCTATGGGACAGACTCAAACAACGCTAAGGAGGCGGCGCACGGTGCCAAGGGGGTAGGGATGACACCTGTGATGTGCCCCATTACGAAGGATGTTCCACCTCCGGGACGGTTTTACGGTATCAGGGGACACATTTTATAAGTGTTAAGTTCAGCGTGTGCAAGGAGCAAAACTAAAAGAGCTACCTTTTCCTTGTGCAGCATTACAGCTGCACAAGGTGGTTCTTTCAGTAACAAACGCCTGGGGGGGGGACAGGTTCCCTTAAATTTCAGTTGTGTCAACGTGGCAGTCGCAGGACATATTGCCAGATACACAGCTGGGGATCAGCTGACGTTACTGAAACCCAATAACACTGGATCATGTGTTTTGACTGTGCAGACGGCACTTCTGAGCATCAACTGGCGGTGTTGGAGCCCAGGGATTACAGTTCAGGTGGTAGAAACATGAACGCAACAGGAGACATGGATACTGTAGCCAACCAATTATTTAATCTGGAAGAGGAGTGGCAAATTCCTGCGAGATCCAGGCCTTGTTCATTTTCAGGAAAGTAAGCCAGTCAACGTTATCAGAGGATAGTCGCAAGCGACGGTCTGTTAGTACACCACCTGCGGCACTAAAGACGCGTTCCGATAATACACTAGCAGCAGGGCAAGCCAGCACCTCCAATGCAGCTTAGCTCTGGCCATGTATCCAGCTTAGAGACCCAAAACTTGAAGGGGGAAGAGCCGTCTGGGAGTACAGTAAGAGGGTAAGACATGTAGTCTGTCACCATCTGATGGAAACGTTGCCTCCTGCTGACTGGAACCGCCTGTGATAGTGTAGACATTTGTGGCGGGCACACAAAACTGCCACACTTGGGCCATACTGGTCTTGCCTTGTGCTGAGGCACTGCTTCTGCTCCCTCTTTGTGCAGAGCTTCCTACCCTGCCCCGACGCACTGAGCTGCTTTGTAAAGCACTAGCAGCACTGCTCTCAGTTGGACTGGAGAAGATGATGGAAGTCACCAGTGTGTCTTGGTACTCCCGCATTTTATGCTCCCGGTTCAACGGTGTTATGAGGCTTTGTAAGTTGTCCCAGTAGCGAGGATCTAGAAGGGTGTACACCCAATAATCAGCCGTGTTGAGAATGTGGGCGATGCAGCGGTCGTTTCTCAGGCACTGCAGCATGTAATCAACCATGTGCTGCAGACTGCCAACTGGCCAAGAAACGCTGTCCCCTGCTTGAGGCGTGATCTCTGCCTGCTCTGCATCACCCCACCCTCGCTCTACACACTGACTATTGGAGAATTGTGTAACTCCCTCCTCTGGACCGATGTCTTCCTCCCCCATTGACTACTCCTCATCCTCCTCACAAAGTGACCCCTGCCTAGGCCTTTGTGAGGAACCACGTAGCACTGACTGTCCAGAAACTGATGGAATTGGTGACTCCTCATCCTCCACCTCTTCCACAACATCATCCCTTAGCGCTTGCAGTGTTTGTTGAAGCAGGCAGATAAGGGGGACAGTCATGCTGACTAGTGCATCATCTGCACTCGCCATCTGCGTGGAATCATCGAAGGAACGCAAAACCTGGCAGACATCCTTCATAGTGGCCCACTCAGTGGTTGTGAAGTCTGAACGGCGCGGAGTGCGACTTCTTTGCGCCTGATGCAGCTGGAACTCCATTACTGCTGGCTGCTGCTCACACAACCGCTCCAACATATGTAAGATGGAATTCCACCTGGTGGGTTGGTCACATATGATGCGATGTTACAGAAGGCGGAATCGGCGCTGCAGAGCTTCAATGCGCGATCTTGCCATGCTGGAACGCCGCAAATGAGCACACTCTAGGCGGACCTTGTGGAGATCACTGGCATGGTCCGGCCGGCTTGGAAGTGACTCAGGAATCCCCCTAACCAGGTGGTTGGAAGCCTTCCTTCTAGCGCTATGTTGTAGTTCCTTGCTTCCTAAGGCCTCACACAAGGTCCTCATATTCTCTCTGTCCCCCAGGTTGGTAGGACAGTAACCCGTATGACAGGTAACTTGAGCCTTTTTACAGGATCTCGATCACGACCCGGGCTCTATCCGCTACTGTATCCTCAGGTGTTAATGGTGGACAGATTTCGGCCACTGTCACACACTACCATGCCTGGCTGGAGATTCGCTGGCACAAACCACACGTCGCTCTCCTGCTTGATGGCATTCCAGAGCTCCTGCGCTGTGTGGCTTCGATTCCCCAAAGAAATTAATTTCAAGACGGCCTGTTGACGTTTGGCCACAGCTGTGCTCATATCGATCGTAACAGGTAAACGTTCACTGGTCCATGTGGAGGTGGACTGTGACGGCTCCTGCAGCGATGATTCTGAGGAACTTGTGTATGAGGAGGAGTCAATGCGTACACACTGGATTCCTGCAATCCTTGGAGTTGGCAGAACACGTCCTGCGCCACTCGCACGATCTGTACCTGGCTCAACAACATTAACCCAATGGGCAGTGAGGGAAAGGTATAGCCCCTGTCCATGGTGACCTCACGCATCAGTGGTGAGGTGGACCTTGCTACTGACGGCGTTCAGTAGCACGTGTTTTATGTGTCCCTCCACATGCTTGTGCAGGGCAGAGACGGCTTGCCTGCTGAAATAAAAGCGGTTGGGCACATTGTATTGTGGGACTGCCAATGCCATCAAGTTACGGAAGCTGCGAGTCTCCACCAGCCTGAATGACAGCATTTCAAGGGACAGTATTTTTGCAATGCCTGCATTCAGAGCCTGTGCTCGGGGGGGTGGTTTTCCGAGAATGTCCACCTTTTCTCCCATGCCTGTGCAACCGATGGCTGTAGACTGGGCTGGGAGTGTGAGGATGACTGGGAACGTGGTGCTGTGGGTGGAATTACACTGGGTCTGTGGACAACAGTGCCAGAGGTTCTTCCATGGCGATCCTGTGAGGAAGCCGAACCAGCTGTGTGCGAGCTGGAGGAAGAGGCAACAACACGAGCTGAAGAGGTGGTAGGTGCCGCTGTAGGTTGGCCTAGGTCTTCAGTGTGTTTTTGTAATTCCACCACGTGCTTGGTCCGCACATATTTCCACATATTTGTGGTATTGAAGTTGCTGAAATTTCTCCCTCTTTTGACTTTGTGATGACACACCTTGCATTTGACAAGGCAAATGTCATCTGCAACTGTGTCAAAAAAGGACCAAGCCCGTTTTGGCTTTTGGAAGAGGCATGCTCCTAACGGGTGCCAAAGTGGAGGCTACAGGCTCCGCAGTCTTCCCCCTCCCTCTCCCTCTTTGGGCTCTTTGGGGAATCTCTTCCTCAGAGCTGCTCCCACCACCTTCCTGTACGTCACGCCATGATGGGTCAAGGACCTCATCATCTACACTACCCTTTTCCACCAACTGCTTCTCCTGGGTTGTCTCGGCAGCACAGTACGCACCTGAAAGTGGCACCTGAGTATCATCATCAGATGCATACTGAGGTGTGCTGACCGGAGGCACTGGCCCACCCGTCTCTTCAGAGTCTGAGAGACAAAGCTGTTGGGCATCACTGCATACTGCCTCTTCTTCCATTTCTCCAATGCTGCTTGGCTGGCCCCCTCTTTCCATGCCAAGAGATTCAGAGAACAGAAGTAGAGATGGCTCCTGTCCTGGGCTCTCTGACTGCCTGGGCAATTTGGCAGGTGGTGAAGAGACAGATGGGTGCTCTCCAGCGCTCTGTGCCTGAGAGGATGTGGCACTAATTGAAGTCGATGCCTTAGCTGCCATCCATCCGACAACGGCTTCAATTTGTTCTTCACGCAGCAGCGGTGTACAGCGATCTCCTACAAAGCTGCGCATGAAGGACTGTTCCCTGCTGAAACTGGGTGATGATGAGTCACTGGTGCCCGCAGCAGGCACAGAATCCCCAGGTCCTCTCCCTGCTCCAAGCCCACACCCACGTGCCTTACTCCCTGCCTTCTTCATCTTGGTTGACTGATAAAGATAAGCAGAAAAGTACTAAGGGCTTAGTGTGCTTATTCTAGAACAGCTCCTAACAGGTATAAGAAACACTAATTTTCTAAAGTGTGGACTAGATTTTAATATGAGCTAATGTGGCCTACACAACTGTAAAGTGGTGTGTTTAGTGAACTTTATTATTTTTTTTGTTGTTTGGCAGAACTGACTACAGAGTGAGCTGCACTCACACACAGACCATGCAGACAGCCGTGATCGGCGCTGCAAGGCCAAAACAATCTCCTCTATGTAATCCTATATAGTGTTTTTCCACAATCTAGCAAGATACGGAGGGAAAGTCACTAACAGGAAAAATTGGAAAAAATGTGCAGCAGGCTGGACTAATTGAGAAACAGACAATGGAACGGTATGAGGCAGTGACGCACCCTGAGCTGACTACAACCGGCTGTAGCTGCGGACAGACTACAGAGCGATGTGCACTCACACAGAGACCGTGCAGACAGCCGTAAACGATGCTGCAAGGCCAAAAAAAGCTTCTCTATGTAATCCTATGTAGTGTTTTTCCACAATTTAGCTGGATACGGATGGAAAGCCACTAATAGGAAATATTTGAAAAAATTTTCAGCAGGCTGCACTAATTGCAAAAAAGGACAATGGATTGAACAGTATGGGGCAGTGATGCACGCTGATCTGACTACAACTGGCTGTGGCTGCAGACAGACTACAGAGCTATGTGCACTCACACAGAGACCGTGCAGACAGCTGTAAACGGTGCTGCAAGGCCAAAAAAAGCTCCTCTATGTAATCCTATATAGTGTTTTTCCACAATTTAG
Organism: Ranitomeya variabilis; assembly: GCF_051348905.1. Lineage (NCBI taxonomy): Eukaryota > Metazoa > Chordata > Amphibia > Anura > Dendrobatidae > Ranitomeya > Ranitomeya variabilis. Next base: position 292,468,283 of record NC_135234.1, read on the forward strand.
CTGGATGCGGATGGAAAGCCACTAATAGGAAATATTTGAAAAAATGTGCAGCAGGCTGCACTAATTGCAAAAAAGGACAATGGATAGAACAGTATGAGGCAGTGACTGTCACGATGTAGTATGACACACAATATAAGTTTAGTTTCTCCTGTTAGCCCAGGCTGTGGGCTAAAACCCCCCTTCCCTTTCACTCAGCCAAGAGCTTGCCTTGTCAATGTATGTGGGGGAGTTTTATTGAAGAAAGGTATTTACGACTGGCATAGCTGCAGTTGTGCTAGCAGAAACTGGTCTGATCTCCCTTTTAAAACATGCGGTCCTTTGTCCTAATATTGCAAGATATTGAACAAACGATTTAGGCTAGGAAAATAATGGGTACATATTGCTAAAGTCCATCGGCGCCTCTATCCATCACTGTAAGCAGGAGCTTCCAGGTCCAACAGGGACAGAGTTTGGATTTCTCTGGAACTGAAAGCCTGAATTTAGTATCTATAGAGAGCAAATCTTAATACAAGATGAATGCTGGGTGTGTTATGATTCTGACATGTTCTGTAGCGGAGATACAGGCATTAGACAAACTTGTGTAAAATTCACTAAGACTGAAGAAATAGGAGGGTCTGGGGAGCCAGCCCTTTTGGTGATGTCACCGAGCTACACTTTATAAGTTTCTACCCTCACCCCAGCCTGGAGTCTGTCTGCTGAAGCCTGTCTGATGGAGCCTATGTGAGTCTGATTTGAAGAGCTGTTCCCAACCAGAGTCCTGATGCATTGGGACATATGGGAACTCCACTAGCCTGGTTGCCTCAAATGATCTGAACACATGTAAGTGTTATTTCTCATTTAACCTCTGTTATTTTTATAATTACCTCTGTACATATTTGCAATTGTCTCTTTTTGTAACAACCTTGTAATATTTTTCTATAAACACTGCCTAAACTTTAATGGGGTATAATATTTAATACTAGATCCGTTCTTTATGCTCTAAAATGTACCTTAAGCCTTCTGAAGGGAATTACGCTACTGTTTTGGGTTAGCTTCGGACCCGTTTAATCGAAGCTGGTGGCAGCATCCCGTGTGCGGGCCTTTGGGTGTCGTTGTAGCGACTGCGGCGTTGATAATTATTGTTCCTGCCTGAGTGGGAGTATTTATATCGCCTCACTGCAGCGTGCCCAATAGCCAGTACATAGCAGGCAGCCTTTCTTGCGACTAATTATCCTAGGTGCAGTACCTAATCTGACCTGAGGGTAAGGGGGGCGCCAGAGAGCTGCAGGTTTCAAGTGGAACTGTAAGCGGGATATACATAAATCCCTGCAGTTCGTGGTATATTGAAGAGCAGTGGGATACCTAAAATAAGCCCCTGCTGTAAACTAAGAGGTCAATAGCCTTGTGTGTGTTTTTTCATCACATTGTAGCAGTGGAGGGATAACTAAGATAAGCCCCCTGCACATGTGATAGCCGTCTGTTGGCCTAAAGTCACCCCGATCCGTGACGTAGGGGTGACAGTCACGGTGTGAATTGTGACATATTCGTGGCAGCGGTCTGGATTCGTGACAAGTTGGTGGCAAGGCGGTGGGATCTTAGAGCATTAGTGATTTGGTTTGAGCAATCATTCCTCTCACTAAAAACTTGCAAAGTTCTTGCGAGAACTCTGCGCAAATAAGTTTGGAGTACAAACTCAGTGTTTATTAGTCCTGAGACAATTGTGTGTACTGGTAGTTATCCCTTCCCTTTCTCTTCGTTTTTCTGTCCTATTTTTTATTTGGCAACCATGGCTGCGAAAGGAGAAGCCTGGTACGCCCAGCAGAAGGACGCTCTTGTTGGGATATGCACGTACCATGGCCTGAACTCCCAGGGCAAGACCAAGGCTCAAATGGTCGCTGAACTGGTGCAATTTGAAGCAGACCAAGCCAGGCCACAGAGCCCAGAGGCCGCAGAAGCCACCACAAGCGAACGTGGTGCTGCAGCAGAGGTCCAACCACTGAATACGGGCCCTACTGGCAACCAGGGGGGAGCAGACCTCCGCCTGCAGCTGGCTCTGCAACAATGCTCCGCAGATGACCTAGAGAGACGTCTGCAGCTGATCCAGCAATACCAGGAGCGAGCCGAGCAAGAGGCCCAGGCCCAGCGAGCCGAGCGAGAGGCCCAAGTGGAGCGGGAGTACCAGCTGCAGTTAGCCCGACTGCAAATGCAGGGGTCGTCCCGGTCCAGCCGTGAGCCCAGCAGCGCTCAGATACCGAAGACCCGGCCCAATCACTTCCCTGTTATGGAAAAGGATGGGGACTTGGACACTTTTCTGCGGGTATTTGAGAAAGCCTGCAGACAGTACCAGCTGCCTACAGATGAGTGGGCACGATACCTGACACCAGGGCTGAGAGGCAAAGCTCTGGAGGCATTTGCTGCCCTCCCTCAAGAACAAGATGGTGACTATGAGGCCATCAAGCAGGCTCTGATAGCCAAGTACCAGCTTACACCCGAGGTGTACCGTAGAAAGTTCCGGAACCTCCACCGTGGCCCACATGACAGCTACAGCGATGTGGCGCATGGACTGGGGACCCACTTTGACCAGTGGACAGCTGCGAGACCTGATGATCAAAGACCAGTTCTTACTTCTTTGCCCAGCTGAGGTGCGACAGTTCGTGATGGACAGAGAACCCAAAGACGTGATGAAAGCAGCGCAGATTGCCGATGCCTTTGATGCCAACTGTAGATCGGAAGTGCGGAAGCCAGTCACCACCAGCTGGAGAGGGGGTAAGCCTGCAACAAATGCCAGTACCCCAGCCAGCCAACACCCCAGAAGTCCTGTCCCCGTAGCCAACAGCATCAGACCTACCACCGAACCTCGCCAGTGTTACGTCTGCAACCGGACTGGTCATATCAGTCCATACTGCCCAGACAAGCCGAAGAAACTCCCATCCAAGGCCCCCGGGCATAATGCAGCAGTTCTGTTGGTGGGTGGTGTGGCTGGGAGGGTGTGTGACAACGTACAGCACGTCACCGTGGGAGGCCATGTTGCTACAGGCCTCAAGAACACCGGGGCTGAACGAACCCTCATCCGACTCGAACTGGCGGCCCCTGAAGAAATCATTCTGGGGAAAACCCTAACTGTCACTGGGATTGGGGGCATCAGCTGTCCCTTGCCAATGGCTCGGGTTTATATTGATTGGGGTGCCGGGAGCGGGGTGAAGGAAGTTGGGCTGTCTGATAATTTGCCCACTGATGTTTTGTTGGGGACTGATTTGGGGAGGATGGTTGCATACTACGTCCCTGACACCCCTCCCCAATCTGCAAATAAGGGTAACGTTAACCCTGATGATGATGATGATGATGGGAAATCGCATGTGTTACCTGACCATGCTTTATCTTGTAATGATGCATCTGATAACCATTTTTTCCCTAGGAGTGATGGTGAAAATGTTGTACCTGTGCCAACTGAATCTGATAATGATTTTTCTGTGAAAGTTGATGTGTCCATAGGTACAGGAGTGCTCAGCCACGTCGCTCTGCGGAGTGAGACGGCTGAGGAACCCCTAGCAGGGGCAAGTGTCGGTGCTACAGGAAATGGGGAGATACATGGGAACCGTGAGGAAGGTGATGCCATGCAATTGACCAGTGCCACCGAGGAAGGTAACTGGCCCATAAGTAGCACTGCTCCTGAGGTAATAGGGGTGGATGGGGAGGTAGAGCCCATAGCAGCGTCGGCTGATGGGTCAGTAGAAATCCCCGGGGAGACAGCCTACGTAGCTGCTGTCACCCGCAGTCAGAGTGCCCGGAACACAGATAACTGTCTGCCTTCCGGACCCTCCTCAGTCATCAGTGTGACTGAACCAGAGATGGACCCAGAGCAGGTCCAAGAGGGTTCCCATGGGGAAGGGACCCTGACATCGCTTCTGGCTTCCCATAGCCAGGAGTTTCAGGCCATTCTGCACACAGATGCGAGCCTAGAGAGTTTGAGACAACTCGCCGAGACGCCCACCTCCATGACTGATAAGGAGAGGGTGTTCTGGGAAAGAGGAAGGTTGTACCAGGAGACAGTACCCGGAAAATCGCAAAAGGAGTGGTTGAGGGAAAGACAGCTGGTCATCCCGCAGCAATTCCGGGGTGAGTTGTTATGGATTGCCCATGAGATCCCACTAGCTGGACACTTGGGGATCAGCAAAACAAATGCCCGGCTGTCTCAACACTTCTATTGGCCTAAGATGGAGACAGATGTGTCAAGCTACTGCCGCTCCTGTGTCACCTGTCAAAGAGTGGGGAAGGCGGGGCCTGCTCTTAAGGCTCCCCTGATCCCTTTGCCAGTGATAGAGGAGCCTTTCCAGAGGATCGCGGTGGACATTGTGGGCCCGCTGGCTGTCCCCAGCAGCTCTGGAAAGCAATACATCCTTACTGTGGTAGACTACGCCACCCGGTACCCAGAGGCAGTAGCTCTGTCGTCAACTAGGACAGATAAGGTGGCGGATGCCCTGTTGGCTATCTTTTCACGTGTAGGATTTCCCAGGGAGATGCTCACTGATCAAGGGACCCAATTCATGTCTCGCTTAATGGAGGCTCTCTGTAAGAGAATGCAGGTGAAGCACCTGGTATCGAGTGCGTATCTCCCACAGACCAATGGCTTGTGTGAACGCTTCAATGGTACCCTAAAACAGATGCTACGCATGCTGGTTGAGACACAAGGGCGCGTCTGGGAGCGGTACCTCCCACACCTGCTGTTCACTTACCGAGAGGTTCTGCAGGCCTCGACGGGGTTCTCCTCCTTCGAGCTCCTGTATGGCAGGCGAGTCTGGGGACCCTTAGGTTGGTAAGAGAATCCTGGGAAGAGGAGCCGAACCCTTCTGAAGTGTCCATAGTGGAGTATGTCATGCGCTTCTGTGACAAGATGCAGACCTGGACGCAGTTGGTGCATGACAACATGACGCAGGCTCAGGCTGACCAGAAGCACTGGTACGACCAGAACGCCCGGGAGCGGACCTACCACATGGGTCAAAAGGTGTGGGTTCTGGTCCCTGTACCAACGGATAAGCTTCATGCAGCCTGGGAGGGCCCGTACTTCATCCACCAACAGCTCAACCCGGTCACCTACGTGGTCACGCTTGACCACGCTCAGGGTAGGCGAAAGGCCTTTCACATCAACATGATGACGGCTCATCACGAACGTGAACCTTTCGTCCTACCGATCTGCAGCTTACCTGAAGACGGGGAGGAAGACACCCTCCTGGACATGCTGGCCCAAGCCAAGGACGGTGGGTCCATTGAGGATGTGGAGGTAAGCACCTCGCTATCTGAACCACAGCGGTTGCAGTTACAAACCACACTGGAACCCTTCCAGGTCATGTTTTCCAACCGACCTGGAAGGACTGAGTTAGCAGTCCACGAGGTGGACACCGGGAATCATGCCCCACTATGGCGAACACCCTATCGAATCTCCGACCAGGTGTAGCTGGGGGTGATTCGACGGTCAAAGAGCGCATGGGCCTCCCCCGTAGTTCTCGTGCCAAAGAAGGACCGGACCACTCAGTTCTGCGTGGACTACAGGGGGCTCAACGCCATTACAGCCTCTGACGCGCACCCAATGCCGCGCATCGAGGAGCTGCTTGAGAAGTTAGCTGGCGCAAAATACCTGACAATAATGGATCTGAGTCGAGGATACAGGCAGATTCCCCTGAGCCCCGAGGCGCAGGAGAAGTCCACCTTTATCACACCATTTGGACTGTACAAGTCCATGGTCATGCCCTTCGGCATGAAGAATGCCCCTGCCACTTTCCAGCGGAATGTCAACCTCCTGCTTCAGGGACTGGAGAAGTACAAAGTGGCGTACTTGGATCACATTGCCATCTTCAGTCCCTCCTGGGAGGAACACCTGCAGCATCTCGAGGAGGTGCTCAGGCGAACTCACCAAGCAGGACTAACTATCAAGCCGGGAAAGTGCCAGATGGGCATGAGGGAGGTCCACTACCTGGGGCACCGGGTAGGCGCAGGCACCCTAAAGCCAGAGCCTGAGAAAGTGGGAGTGATCGTGGACTGGCCCACTCCCAGGACCAAGAAACAGGTGAAGTCCTTCCTGGGCACTGCAGGGTACTATAGGTGCTTTGTACAGCACTATAGTAGCCTGGCAAAACCTTTGACGGACCTCACCAGGAAGAAGCTACCCCACATTGTCAACTGGACAGATGGCTGTGAGGGGGCCTTCCAGGCGTTGAAAACCGCACTGTGCAACACCCCTGTGTTGAAAGCAGTCGACAGCAGTCGACCGTTCTTGGTACAGACTGACGCCAGCGAGTTTGGCCTCGGTGCTGTGCTCAGCCAGGTTGACTTGGAGGACCAAGAGCACCCCGTGATGTACCTGAGCCGGAAAGTGGCCTACTCCACCATTGAGAAGGAGTACCTGGCCATAGTCTGGGCCCTGCAGCGCTTGCAGCCCTACTTGTATGGTCGCACCTTCACTGTGGTGACCGACCACAACCCTCTGCGCTGGCTAAACGCCATGTGTGGAACCAACGGCAGGTTGCTACGCTGGAGCCTTGGCCTTCAGCAGTTTGACTTCACCATTGAACACAAAATGGGCAGGGAGCATGGCAATGCAGATGGACTGTCCCGCCAGGGTGAACCTACTGAGGTGCGCATGGAGGCATACCGAGATGTTCTGCCTCCGTAGCGCACACCAAAAGGGGGAGGTGTCACGATATGGTATAAAATACCATATAAGTTTAGTTTCTCCTGTTAGCCCAGGCTGTGGGCTAAAACCCCCCTTCCCTTTCACTCAGCCAAGAGCTTGCCTTGTCAATGTATGTGGGGAGTTTTATTGAAGAAAGGTATTTACGACTGGCATAGCTACAGTTGTGCTAGGAGAAACTGGTCTGATCTCCCATTTAAAAAATGCGGTCCTTTGTCCTAATATTGCAAGATATTGGGCAAACGATTTAGGCTAGGAAAATAATGGGTACATATTGCTAAAGTCCATCGGCGCCTCTATCCATCACTGTAAGCAGGAGCTTCCAAGTCCAACAGGGACAGAGTTTGGATTTCTCTGGAACTGAGTGTCCCTACTAGCCTGAATTTAGTATCTATAGAGAGCAAATCTTAATACAAGATGAATGCTGGGTGTGTTATGATTCTGACATGTTCTGTAGCGGAGATACAGGCATTAGACAAATTTGTGTTAAATTCACTAAGACTGAAGAGATAGGAGGGTCCGGGGAGCCAGCCTGTTGTGAATTCCGCTCTTGGGCTCCCTCCGGTGGTTATAAGTAGCATTTTTGTGAGTTCTGCTCTTGGGCTCCCTCCTGTGGTTTTGAGTGGTATGGCTGCTTCTTGGATTTAGCATCAGCAGCTGTTTTCACTGATCGTCTTTCTGGCTCTGCTATATTAGTCTGGCCTTTTCCCTAATTCAATGCCAGTTGTCAATTGTTGAGCTTGGAGTCATGGTTCTCTGAGGATTTCCCTGCCACTCTGACCTTTTCAGCAAAGCTAAGTCCTTGCTTGTCTTTTTGCAGTTCACTTGTTGTGGACTTTGTTGTTTGGCATTTTCTATGTTTTGCTCTTTTGTCCAGCTTATCAGTATGGATCTATTTAGCTAAGCTGGAAGCTCTGGGCAGCAGAGTTTGCCCTCCACACCTTTAGTCAGGTGTGGAGATTTTTGCATTTCTCTGCGGTGGACTTTTTCTAGTTTTTATTACTGACCGCACAGTTTTCTGTTCTGTACTAATTCTGTCTAGCTAGTAGTGGCCTCCTTTGCTAAATCTTGTTTCATACTACTTATGTCATTTCCTTCTCCTCTCACAGTCATTATTTGTGGGGGGCTGTCCTATCCTTTGGGGATTTTCTCTGAGGCAAGATAGCTTTCCTGTTTCTACCTTTAGGGGTAGCTAGTTCTCCGGCTGTGACGAGGTGTCCAGGGAGTGACAGGAACACCCCACGGCTACTGCTAGTGTCTGTGTTAAGATTAGGAACTGCGGTCGATATAGTTACCACCTGCTCAGAGCTAGTCGCATGTCGCTCCTTAATCACCAGTCCCTAACAGTACAACTGGCCAAAAATGAGCTGAATGCATCTCAAAAGAAGGAAAAGAAAAAGAGTTCTGAGCCATTTTTTTTTTGTTTAGTCTGTTTTGTCTTTTTCCTTCCTCTTAATCTCTGGGTGATTCAGGATTTGGATGCGGGCATGGATGTTCAGGGGTTGTTTTCTCATGTGGATCAGCTTGCTGCAAGAGTACAGAGTATTCAAGATTATGTTGTTCAGACTCCGGCCTTAGAGCCTAGAATTCCTACTCCGGATTTGTTTTACGGGGATAGAACTAAGTTTTTGAACTTTAAAAATAACTGCAAATTGCTTTTTGCTCTGAAACCCCGTTCCTCTGGTGACCCCATTCAGCAAGTAAAAATAGTTATTTCTCTGCTGCGTGGTGACCCTCAGGACTGGGCATTCTCCCTTGAGTCAGGGGATCCGGCATTGCTTAATGTAGATGCATTTTTTCAATCGCTCGGATTATTGTATGACGAACCTAACTCTGTAGAGCATGCTGAGAAAACACTGTTGGCCCTGTGTCAGGGTCAGGAAGCGGCAGAATTATACTGCCAGAAATTTAGAAAATGGTCTGTGCTCACTAAATGGAATGAGGATGCTCTGGCAGCAATTTTCAGAAAGGGTCTTTCTGAAGCCCTTAAGGATGTTATGGTGGGGTTCCCCACGCCTGTTGGTTTGAGCGAGTCTATGTCTCTGGCCATTCAGATTGATCGGCGCCTGCGCGAACGCAAAGTGGTGCACCATATGGCAGCGTCCTCTGAGCAGAGTCCTGAGCCTATGCAATGTGATAGGATTTTGACTAGAGCGGAACAGAGGGGATACAGACGTCAGAATGGGCTGTGTTTTTACTGTGGGGATTCTGCTCATGCTATTTCTGATTGCCCTAAGCGTATTAAGAGGGTCGCTAGATCTGTTACCATTAGTACTGTGCAGCCTAAGTTTCTCCTGTCTGTGACCCTGATTTGCTCATTGTCATCTTTATCTGTCATGGCATTTGTGGATTCGGGCGCTGCTCTGAACTTAATGGACTTAGAATTCACTAGGCGCTGTGGTTTTTCTTTGCAGCCTTTGCAGAGTCCCATACCCTTAAGGGGTATTGATGCTACACCGTTGGCCAAGAATAAACCTCAGTATTGGACTCAGCTGACTATGTGCATGGCTCCAGCACATCAGGAAGATTGTCGTTTTCTGGTGTTGCATAATTTACATGATGTTGTTGTACTGGGTTTTCCATGGTTACAAGTACACAATCCAGTGCTGGATTGGAAATCAATGTCTGTGACTAGTTGGGGTTGTCAAGGGGTACATAGTGACGTTCCTTTAATGTTAATTTCCTCTTCCCCCTCTTCTGATGTTCCTGAATTTTTGTCAGATTTCCAGGATGTATTTGATGAGCCCAAGTCCAGTTCCCTTCCTCCACATAGGGACTGTGGTTGTGCTATTGACTTGATTCCTGGCTGTAAGTTCCCTAAGGGCCGACTTTTCAATCTGTCTGTGCCAGAGCATGCAGCCATGCGGAGTTATGTAAAGGAGTCTTTGTAGAAGGGGCATATTCGGCCGTCTTCATCACCATTGGGAGCGGGATTCTTTTTTGTTGCCAAGAAGGATGGCTCCTTGAGACCCTGTATTGATTATCGTCTTCTTAATAAGATCACGGTCAAATTCCAATACCCTTTACCTTTGCTCTCTGATTTTTTTGCTCGGATTAAGGGGGCTCGTTGGTTTAACAAGATTGACCTTCGAGGGGCGTATAATCTTGTTCGTATTAAACAGGGTGACGAATGGAAAACTGCATTTAATACGCCCGAAGGCCATTTTGAATACCTGGTGATGCCTTTCGGGCTTTCTAATGCTCCTTCTGTATTTCAGTCCTTTATGCATGATATTTTCCGCAATTATCTTGACAAATTCTTGATTGTGTATTTGGATGATATTTCGATTTTTTCCAATGATTGGGAGTCTCATGTGAAGCAGGTCAGGATGGTATTCCAGATCCTTCGTGATAATGCTCTATTTGTGAAGGGGTCTAAGTGCCTATTTGGAGTTCAGAAGGTCTCTTTTTTGGGGTTTATTTTTTCTCCTTCGTCTATAGAAATGGATCCTGTTAAGGTCCAAGCCATTCATGACTGGATTCAACCCACATCTGTGAAGAGCCTTCAGAAATTTTGGGGCTTTGCTAATTTTTATCGCCGTTTCATTGCCAACTTCTCTAGTGTGGTTAAACCCCTGACCGATTTGATGAAGAAAGGTGCTGATGTGACTAATTGGTCCTCTGAGGCTGTTGAGGCCTTTCAGGAGCTTAAACGCCGATTTACTTCTGCCCCTGTCTTGCGTCAGCCGGATGTTTCTCTTCCTTTTCAGGTTGAGGTTGACGCTTCTGAGATTGGGGCAGGGGCCGTTTTGTCACAGAGGAATTCTGATGGTTCCTTGATGAAACCGTGTGCCTTCTTTTCCCGAAAGTTTTCACCTGCGGAACGCAATTATGATGTCGGCAATCGGGAGTTGTTGGCTATGAAGTGGGCATTTGAGGAATGGAGACATTGGCTTGAGGGAGCCAAGCACCGCATTGTGGACTTGACCGATCATAAGAATCTGATTTACCTCGAGTCGGCCAAGCGGCTGAACCCTAGACAGGCTCGGTGGTCCCTGTTTTTCTCCCATTTTGATTTCGTGGTCTCATATCTTCCAGGATCTAAGAATGTTAAGGCGGATGCCCTCTCTAGGAGTTTTTTGCCTGATTCTCCTGGAGTACTTGAGCCGGTTGGCATTCTTAGGGAAGGGGTGATTCTGTCTGCCATCTCCCCTGATTTGCGGCGGGCGCTTCAGGAATTTCAGGCTGATAAATCTGACCGCTGTCCTGTGGGGAAGCTGTTTGTTCCTGATAGATGGACAAGTAAGGTAATTTCTGAGGTCCATTGTTCTGTGTTGGCCGGTCATCCTGGGAATTTTGGTACCAGAGATTTGGTTGCTAGGTCCTTTTGGTGGCCTTCCTTGTCGCGGGATGTGCGTTCTTTTGTGCAGTCCCGTGGGACTTGTGCCCGGGCTATGCCTTGCTGTTCCTGCGCTAGTGGGTTGCTTTTGCCTTTGCCTGTCCCGGAGAGGCCTTGGACGCATATTTCCATGGATTTTATTTTGGATCTTCCTGTGTCCCAGAGGATGTCTGTTATCTGGGTGGTTTGTGACCGGTTCTCTAAAATGGTCCATTTGGTACCTTTGCCTAAATTGCCTTCCTCCTCTGATTTGGTTCCATTATTTTTTCAGCATGTGGTTCGTTTGCATGGCATTCCAGAGAATATTGTGTCTGACAGAGGTTCCCAGTTTGTTTCCAGGTTTTGGGGGGCCTTTTGTGCTAAGATGGGCATTAATTTGTCTTTTTCTTCGGCGTTCCATCCTCAGACAAATGGCCAAACTGAGCGAACTAATCAAACCTTGGAAACCTATTTGAGATGCTTTGTGTCTGCTGATCAGGATGATTGGGTGGCTTTCTTGCCGTTGGCCGAGTTTGCCCTTAATAATCGGGCCAGTTCGGCTACTTTGGTTTCGCCTTTCTTTTGTAATTTTGGTTTCCATCCTCGTTTTTCTTCAGGGCAGGTTGAGCCTTCTGATTGTCCTGGTGTGGATTCTGTGATGGACAGGTTGCAGCAGATTTGGACTCATGTGGTAGACAATTTGATATTGCCCCAGGAAAAGGCTCAGCGTTTTGCTAACCGCCGTCGGTGTGTTGGTCCTCGGCTTCGTGTGGGGGATTTGGTCTGGTTATCCTCTCGTCATGTTCCTATGAAGGTTTCTTCCCCTAAGTTCAAGTCTCGGTTTATTGGTCCTTATAAGATTTCTGAGATTATCAATCCAGTGTCTTTTCGTTTGACCCTTCCAGCCTCTTTTGCCATCCACAATGTTTTCCATAGATCTTTGTTGCGGAGATATGTGGTACCCGTTGTTCCATCTGTTGATCCTCCTGCCCCGGTGTTGGTTGAGGGGGAGTTGGAATATGTGGTTGAGAAAATTTTGGATTCTCGTTTTTCGAGGCGGAGGCTTCAGTATCTTGTCAAGTGGAAGGGTTATGGCCAGGAGGATAATTCTTGGGTGGTTGCCTCCGATGTCCATGCCGCCGATTTGGTTCGTGCTTTTCATTTGGTTCGTCCTGATCGGTCTGGGGGCTCTGGTGAGGGTTCGGTGACCCCTCCTCAAGGGGGGGTACTGTTGTGAATTCCGCTCTTGGGCTCCCCCTGGTGGTTATAAGTAGCATTTTTGTGAGTTCTGCTCTTGGGCTCCCTCCTGTGGTTTTGAGTGGTATGGCTGCTTCTTGGATTTAGCATCAGCAGCTGTTTTCACTGATCGTCTTTCTGGCTCTGCTATATTAGTCTGGCCTTTTCCCTAATTCAATGCCAGTTGTCAATTGTTGAGCTTGGAGTCATGGTTCTCTGAGGATTTCCCTGCCACTCTGACCTTTTCAGCAAAGCTAAGTCCTTGCTTGTCTTTTTGCAGTTCACTTGTTGTGGACTTTGTTGTTTGGCATTTTCTGTTTTGCTCTTTTGTCCAGCTTATCAGTATGGATCTATTTAGCTAAGCTGGAAGCTCTGGGCAGCAGAGTTTGCCCTCCACACTTTTAGTCAGGTGTGGAGATTTTTGCATTTCTCTGCGGTGGACTTTTTCTAGTTTTTATTACTGACCGCACAGTTTTCTGTTCTGTACTAATTCTGTCTAGCTAGTAGTGGCCTCCTTTGCTAAATCTTGTTTCATACTACGTATGTCATTTCCTTCTCCTCTCACAGTCATTATTTGTGGGGGGCTGTCCTATCCTTTGGGGATTTTCTCTGAGGCAAGATAGCTTTCCTGTTTCTACCTTTAGGGGTAGCTAGTTCTCCGGCTGTGACGAGGTGTCCAGGGAGTGACAGGAACATCCCACGGATACTGCTAGTGTCTGTGTTAAGATTAGGAACTGCGGTCGATATAGTTACCACCTGCTCAGAGCTAGTCGCATGTCGCTCCTTAATCACCAGTCCATAACACCAGCCCTTTTGGTGATGTCACCGAGCTACACTTTATAAGTTTCTACCCTCACCCCAGCCTGGAGTCTGTCTGCTGGAGCCTATGTGAGTCTGACTTGAAGAGCTGTTCCTAACCAGAGTCCTGATGCATTGGGACATATGGGACCTCCACTAGCCTGGTTACCTCAAATGATCTGAACACATGTAAGTGTTATTTCTCATTTAACCCGTTATTTTTATAATTACCTCTGTACATATTTGCAATTGTCTCTTTTTGTAACAACCTTGTAATATTTTTCTATAAACACTGCCTAAACTTTAATGGGGTATAATATTTAATACTAGATTTGTTCTTCATGCTCTAAAACGTACCTTAAGCCTTCTGAAGGGAATTATGCTACTGTTTTGGGTTAGCTTCGGACCCGTTTAATCGAAGCTGGTGGCAGCATCCCGTGTGCGGGCCTTTGCGTGTCGTTGTAGCGACTGCGGCGTTGATAATTATTGTTCCTGCCTGAGTGGGAGTATTTATATCACCTCGCTGCAGCGTGCCCAATAGCCAGTACATAGCAGGCAGCCTTTCTGGCAACTAATTATCCTAGGTGCAGTACCTAATCTGACCTGAGGGTAAGGGGGGCGCCAGAGAGCTGCAGGTTTCAAGTGGTACTGTAAGCGGGATATACATAAATCCCTGCAGTTCGTGGTATATTGAAGAGCAGTGGGATACCTAAAATAAGCCCCTGCTGTAAACTAAGAGGTCAATAGCCTTGTGTGTGTTTTTTCATCACATTGTAGCAGTGGAGGGATAACTAAGATAGGCCCCCTGCACATGTGAAAGCCATCTGTTGGCTTAAAGTCACCCCGATCCATGACGTAGGGGTGATGGTCACGGTGTGAATCGTGACATATTGGTGGCAGCGGTGTGGATTCGTGACAGTGACGCACCCTGAGGTGACTACAACCGGATGTGGCTGCGGACAGACTACAGAGCGATATGCACTCACACACACAGAGACCTTGCAGACAGCTGTGAACAGTGCTGCAAGGCAAAAGCAAGGTTCTCACACAGCGGTTGCTAAATTAGCCTGGGTAAAGCACAATGAAGCAAATCGCTATCTCTAAAATGGCCCTCAGTCAGAACACAGCGTCCTGTCCCTAACTGAATTCACAGCAGAGTGAGCCCAAAATGGCGGCGGCGACTTTTATAGTGCATCATGACATCATTTCAGCAGCCAATCACAGCCATGCCAGTAGTTACATGCCCACCATGCAGAACAGGATGTGCCCACACTTCTAATCATTCCTCATTGGCTGAATTCGGGCACTTCGAATTATGGGAACTTCCGATTCCGGTATCCGACATACTGAAAGTATCGGAACTCGGTATCGGAATCCCGATACCGCAAATATCGGCCGATACCCGATACTTGCGGAATCAGAATGCTCAACACTAGTCCCTATCCATCAAAAGGACCGGTCAATGCTTATGAAAAATACTCTTGATGTCATATGCTCCATTGGAGTATTTGGTAATAAATCGGATAGTACTATCTCCCTCTGATTTGGGTTGTGGTGTCAATAATTCCTTCCTATCTCTCGTTATAGTTTCTTTGTAGGCCTTTTTCAGGACTCCCTCAGTGTACCCTCTCTCAAGGAACCTGCCGCGTAGGTCATTGGCTTGCTCCTGGAAGACCCTCTGGTTAGAGCAGTTCCTCTGGATTCTTAAATATTGTCCCTTAGGGATTCCTCTCTTCAAAGGGGCTGGATGATTGCTTTCCCATCTGAGGAGGGAGTTTGTGGCTGTATCTTTCCTATGGGTCTTAGTGGATATTCCCCCATCTTTTTTTTTTTTTTTAACCATTCAAATTTTTATTGAGTAAAGAACACAACACATGAAAAATAACAACAGGGAAAGAGGGGAGGGGGGTACAATCATTTGCGGAATGTCCACGAAAAAAAAAGAAAAGAAATATAACCTCAGAGACATGAATGCAAACAAAATTATATAAGCACAGCAGGTATCTCGATCAACTAGACGAAGGAGGAGAAAGGTAGTCAGGAGAGGATATGAAGGATGACGAGATCCAAGGATCCCACCACATGAGGACCTTATTTTTTTTTCGATAGACTATCAGCTGTGATCGACTCATAGCTAAAGTGGAGATTGATTTTCGTTATTAACTCAGACCTGGAGGGAACAGTAGGAGTCCTCCAATGTTTTGCAATGCAGTGTCTAGCAGCTATAAGGATATTAGAGATAATGGGTTGAAGGGGAGGTGGGAAATGCAAAAGGGAAATGCCTAATACTGCTAAAGGACCAGATAGAGTGAAAGGGAGCCGGGTTACTTTCGCTAGAATAGACTCAACCTGACGCCAAAATATTTGGATATGGGGGCACCCCCACCAGACATGAGCCAACGAGCCATTGAGATTACAATTTTTCCAGCATAAAGGAGATGAGGAGGCCTGAAATTTAGCTAATTTGGTGGGAGTGAGATACCGCTGGAGATGATTTTTTTTTAACCTGCTCGAGGTGAACAAGACATGAGGAGAATTTAGATGGATGTATCATAGCGTATACCAGTATATGTATACCAGTCCTCCAAGGAAGCCTCAAACGCAAGAGCAGCCTCCCAGGAAGACAAAAAGGGGAGTTTATCAGCAATACCATAGGAGAGAAGGGCTTTGTAAATAATGGAAATACCATGAGGGATCAGAGTGTTCGGTCTGAAAAATCTCTGGACTGGGGTCTCCTCTCCCGAAGGAGATGTGGGCCCCCCAAACAGGGTGCAATGCCTTAAGAGGCTACGTATTTGAAAATATTGGAAGAAGGCCCTAGCCGGTAGGGAGTAGCGGGCAGTAAGATCCGAGAAGGAAATCAAACCAGCTGAGTCATACAGATCACTCACCCGGAGAACCCTGCACCCTCTCCAGGCAGACAAAGACATACCCTCTATCGCAGTTTCCAGGGCCTGAAGAGAAACATGATGAAATAAAAATGGTAAGTGAGTAGGGCATAGATCCGACCATATTTTAGAGGCAGAACTAATTGTTTTAAGAGATGAGCCCCACAGGGAGGGACGGAGCAAACAAAGTTCCAATAATAGTCTGAGGGACCTCCTAGGGGCATAGTGTGACTCAATATTGAACCACTGGAGAGAAGAATTCCCCTCCCACCAGATTTTAAGGGGTTCTAGTAGGGCAGCTCTGTGATATAGTTGGACTCTGGGAGCGCTAAGTCCTCCTCTCGAGTACAGGAGTGCCATTACTAAACACTTTATTCTATGGGGTTTATTATTCCAAATGAATCGATCAATAACTGATTGGAAAGCTGAAATGTACCTAGAGGGAATGGTGAGAGAGAGACATCTAAAAAGATATATGAGTTTAGGGAAAATTAACATTTTAGATGTTTGAATTCTAGCCATCCAGGATAGGTGAGAATTGGAGAACTGGTCTATATCCTTCTTAATTCCAAGAACGGTCGTGTCACAGTTAATACGAACGATATCTTTTAAGTGAGTTATTCGTATACCCAGGTACATGAAACCGAGAGGAGACCAGATGAAAGGATATGTAGCTTGAATTTGAAGTTGGAGAGGAGTTGGGATAAACAGTGGGAAAATTGTAGATTTAGATAAGTTAAGTTTGTAATAGGAGGCTTCAGCAAAGTGGGAAAGGATAGTAGAAACCGCAGACAGCGAATCGAGGGGAGCAGAGCAGGTTAAAACTACATCATCGGCATAGAGGCCAATTTTATGTTCATAGTTCCCCACCATTATACCCTTAACATCTGGGCATTGCCTCACAACCGCTGCAAGGGGTTCCATAATTAAAGCAAAGATGATGAGGGAGAGAGGACAACCTTGACGAGTTCCATTCGAAATGGAGAAGGTGCGGGATCTAAAACCAGCCGAGCAGACAGAAGCACATGGATTGGAGTACAGGGCCATAATAGCTGTGGAGATTTGACCAGTGAGACCAAATTTTTGCAGGGTAGAATCGATATAGCCCCAATGTACCCTGTCAAACGCTTTCTCCGCGTCGAGTGACAGAAACACACTAGGGAGGTTCCCTCTCTCCACCACATCCAGCAGGTCAATCAGGCGCCTTGTACCATCTCTAGTTTGCCTAGCCGGAACAAACCACACTTGATCTGAGTGAACCAGAGTGGGAAGAACCGACAGTAACCTATTAGCCCAGATTTTAGCATAAATTTTTACATCACAATTTAGAAGAGCCTCCAACCCCTCATTCCTGATGGTACCTATTGAGAGCCAGAAGTTGAATAAACGCAGGAGATAAGGAGATAGAATAGAAAGAAATTGAGAGTAGTAAGGGAAGGAAAAACCATCCGGACCTGAAGCAGAGGGTTTTTTGGCCTCCCTAATTATTTGAGAAATTTCAGAGATTGTGATAGGGGCATTAAGGAAGGATAGCTGTTCTGAGGAAGTTTCGCTTTATTCAAAAAGGCAACTATAGAGGCCTGGGAGGGCTGTGCGGTACCCGGGTCAGAGTCAAGGTTGTATAACGAGGAATAATATGATGCAAATTCCTCTGCTATATGGATTGGGTTATAAATATGGGAACCGTCTGGTTTTGAAAGGTAGTGAATTTTGGATTGGGCTTTTTTTTTGACGCGTTTAGCAAGTAAAGCACCTGCTCTATCACCCATAGAGTAAAAGTTAGCCTTGGATTTCCTGAGCGAATTCTCTGCTCTGCGAAGGAGGAGTTGGCGAAGGTGAAGGCGCGCTGTAGAGAGGTCAGAAAATAGTTGAGGGGAAGGGTGTGACTTATGACGAGACTCCAGTCGAGCCACTACACCTAAGGCAGTTTGAAGACTCAGGTTATATTTGCGTTTAGCTGTCGCCGCCATTTTAATAAAAAGACCACGAGCTACTGCCTTGTGTGCAAACCAGAGGGAGTCATCGCGTACCTCCGCAGAATCATTAATAGAGAAGAATTCCTGCAAAGAGTTCTTAATTAATTGGGAATTTGCTTGATCAGTTAGGAGATGAACATTAAGGCGCCAATGCGAAGGGGGTCTAATTGTCAACGGGTCAGACAGGGAAATAGACACTGGCGCATGATCAGACCAGGTTATATTGCCTATATCCGCCGAGATACAGTGGGGAAGGGCCACATCATCTACCAAAACATAATCAATTCTGCTGTAGGAGCTATGCCTAGATGACCAAAATGTATAATCTCGTTCGTTGCAGTGGAGGTATCTCCAAATATCATGGAGATTGTAGGAGTTGATCAGCTGCGCCGCCTCACTCCTTGCCAGGGAAGAAGTCGAGCAATCTAGTTTCTTAGACACGGGGATATTGAAATCTCCTGCAACCAGTTTATAACCATGCTGGAGGTTGCTTAGCGATTGAAAAAAGCTATTCAAAAACTTAATTTGGCCAGAATTTGGGGCATATACTGAGGCAATGGTATAGGGGGTATTACTGATTAAACATAATACTATAATAAATCTGCCCATAGGGTCAGCTACAGAGATGATCATCTTAAAAGAATTGGATTTACAGACAAAAACTGCCACCCCAGCTTTCTTGGTTTTCCCATTTGCAAATAATTGGTGGGGGTACAGACTTGAGTACATTCGCACATTATCTCGCTCTAACAAATGCGTTTCCTGTATACATATAATATCATGGTTAGTTTTTGAGAGTTGGCGCCATACGAGCAATCTTTTACCAGGGGAATTAAGGCCATTAACATTAATAGAATATACTGAAATACTCATAATGAATAATTATAAAAATTACGTATAGTGACACTCTGATAACCAGTAAAGAACTGCAACAAAATCGTGGACTATCAAATAAAATCAGCAGAGAGTGTAAAAAGGGTAGGGGGAGGGAAGTAGGCGGGGAAAACAGAACAAACAACAAGAGAACAATAATACAGAGGACCATTCAGGGAATTCCTGAGTCCAAAGGTGAAAAATAAACCAAGCAGTTCACCTGTGGGGCAATAGGCTGAGGAGGGACCCAACCAGGGGAACCAAGCTCAGCAAAAAATTAATGCAAGAAAAGAAAATGCGAGAAAAAGTATAACTAAGCGGGAAAAAGGAAAAATCCAGATAGGAATTGAAAAAATTAACAACTTCAGGCGACCTTCCAGTCCGGAATAATGCCACGTCTTCCGGTTTTAGGGCCTCCAGGCTTAGAGCATTCTGGCTAGGAGAAGGTAGTCCGGGAGGATTAAAATCCCATTGACTCAGAGTCTTGGCTGCTTGTGAGGGGGTTAGACATGTGGTGACCGAACCAACTTTGTGAATGCATAGTTTGGTAGGAAATCCCCAGCGATATAATATACCCTTTTCTCTCAGGATTGTGGTGTAAGGCAGGAAAGCTCTACAGAGGGCTAAAGTTCCTGGAGACAGATCAGGAAAGACAGATATGTTTGCAAACCGTTCGGGCAATGTCGGCTTAGCTCTCAGAGCTTGAAGAAACTCTTCTTTCATAATAAAAAAATGGATGCGAGCCAGTACATCTCTAGGAACAGCGGAGTCCAGACCTGAGGGTTTGCGGATATTCCCCCATCTTCATCCCTTTCAATACATATGTCCAAAAACGCCAGTTTCATTGAACTGGCCTCATATGTAAAGCGGAGGCCTAAATTGTTAGCATTAAGCCCTTCTACAAAGATTCCAAAGTCTACAGTGCTGCCTCTCCAAATGACCAAAACATTGTCGATGTATCGTAGCCACAATACTATCCTCTCATCAGGAGCTGGGGTAGAGTCCCAAACACCGTTGTTTCTTCCCACCAGCCCAGGAGCAAATTTGCGTATGAAGGCGCATAAGGGCTGCCCATCGCAGTGCCCCTGAGCTGGTGGTAATACTTCCGGTCAAACAAAAAGACATTCTTGGTTAAACAGAATTCAAGGGCTTCCAATACGAATTTGTTATGTCTTTCATATTGTCTGCCCCTGGTGCCCAAGTAGTGGTTCACAGCCATCAATCCCTTATCATGTGGGATGGAAGAATATAGTGCCTCCACATCTATACTCCCCAGTATCATATCCTGGTCCAGATAGATACCATCCAATTTGCCCAAAAGATCAGTGGTGTCGTGTACAAAGGAATTCAAAGCAATATACGAAGGGCTTAAGAATTTTATCTACATATATGCCAAGTCTTTCAGTGAGGCTATTGTTGCCAGAAACAATGGGCCTACCTTTTAAGGGGGTAGTACCCTTATGTATCTTGGGAAGACAGTAAAAGGTAGGTGTGACCGGGTTTTTTGGCAAAAGGAACTCTTTCTCCTCCTTGCCCACCACTCCATCTCTGAAGCCTCTCTCCACAATTGCCTTCAACTCTTCAGCACAGGGGGCAGAAGGATTCCGACTTAGGATTTTATATTCCTCTTTTCTGTCCAAGAGTGAAAGGCACATAGATCTATAAACAATGGTGTCCATAATGACCACATTACCCCCTTTATCTGAGGGTTTTATGGTGATACTGTGATCTTTCTCAAGATTACATAGACACGCCATTTCAGTCCTGGACAGATTGTGCTGCCTTCTCGTCCGTGTACCAGATAGTCTCATAATGTCATCAGTGACAAGATTTAAAAATATGTCAATAGATCCAAGATCACCCATGGAAGGGGGCATCTTAGAGCTCTTGTTTTTTAGATCTGTAAAAGGGCCACTACCATCTAGGTTCGGAATGGGATCTCCTAAATGAAAAAGCAACCGGACATCATGGAGCAGATCATCAGCGATGCCCAGTTCTGTACATTGTCTCTTATCTTCTTTCAGGAAGAATTTCTTCCATTTGAGGCGTCTCCCAAATAAATTGAGATCTTTAATCACTTCAAAAACTTCCATGTCCGATGTTGGTACAAAGGAGAGACCCTTACTCAGCAGGTGTACCTCCTCTATGCTAAGGGACCTTGAGGAAAGGTTGATGACGTGAGTATTTATATTGGGGGGTTGGTGCGATTCCTGTGGGGGTAACTTAGTCCTAAAAAACTATTCCGTGGGGGTGATCTTTTGTTACTGCCCCGCCCCCAATTGCTACCCCTTCCTCTACCTTTTCCTCTGCCCCTCTGTCCACTTGTCCTAGTGTCACTATCTGAGACTTCAGCTTCCGATGAGGAAGACATAGTTTTCTTTTAATGAGTACAGCAGTCTATGATAACATACTCAAATGAGTTTGACACATTTTAGGTATTACGCTATGTTGAGTCTCCGGTGCATAGCATATGGAATTCTTGATCCAGTACGGCGCTTGATTCTCTGCTTGGTTGGGCGCTTGCGTTCCACCCAGGCAGCGTCCTGCATTCCACAATCCGGGCATGCGCTGCAAGACACCGGAAGCATGCGTCAGATACCGGAAGCGTGTCACACGCTAGGGGCGGTGCCTCGTGAACGCGCCTCCGAGTCAATCTTTAAAAGCCACAGAGGTGGGGAAGCCAGCAAGTGGCTAATACAGGTTATAATAGTCCCCTGATGAGTCTATTAGGATGAAACGCGTCAGGACACGCCGTATTTATACAGAGGCTTGATCGTCACTCCACAGTTCCTGGGGAATCCAGTGACAAACTGGGTGAGATCTTTCCATATCAAATGGTTGTAAATATGACGCAAATCTACATATGCCAGCGGTTCTAAAAAAAATGTTTGCTGTATAAAAGTTTATTACCACGCAATATGACCATAAGGGACGCTCATGATATATTTGATGAGGTAGCATGATCCCATTTCTTATGGATGCACCTTGGTGGTTTATTTTCATTGCTTAAGCCTCTATAGCACGCTATTATATGTACTGACAGCAGCAAAATGTACACACATGTATGGTAATAAGTAGCCTCTGACATTGGTTATATATTTGTTGTTTGTTTTTTGACATATGCCAGTTACTTTCAATCAACAATTATACAACCCAATGGACTGTTAAGTATAGTCATAACCCCCAGAGAGCAAGAATTGATTTATCTTGACAGGGTTACACTGGGTATGGTGCAGACAGGGACGCATATGATTATAAAGGGTATTATTGGATACCGTATGCATAGCCCTTTTGTACTATGTGGCAAGTGTGTACTCTACTAAAGTGTGATATTGCTACATAAGGCTGCCAGCTGTATTTTGTATTGGTCTCAGGTAGTGATCACTTAGCAGTGTCAGTACTTTTTCTGTGGTACTTTTTTCTTTCCCATTCTTGTTTGGTATAGGGTTCACCGTGGCACTAAGGTGTTTTTCCCCTTTTTGTTTATTGTATATGTTTTTATACTACCGAGTAAAAGATAAGGGAAATTGGTTTAACCCCTTAAGGACCAGGGGTATTTCCATTTTAGCGTCTCCATTTTTTTTCTCCCCTTCTTCCCAGAACCATAACTTTTTTATTTTTCCATCATGTGATGGCTTGTTTTTTGCGTGACAAGTTGTACAATTGAAAAACATGATTGGTTTCACTAAATGCTAAAACTGACCAGCCATTATGATTCTCCAGGTTATTATAAGTTCGTAGATACCAAACATGTATAGTTTTGTTTTTATTTAAATGGTAAAACAAAAATCTAAAGTTTGTAAAAACAAAAAAAAAATGACATTTTCCGAGAGCCGTAGCGCCTCCATTTTTCGTGATCTGTGGCTTGGTGAGGTCTTATCCTTTGCGTGCCAGCTGATGTTTTTATTGATACTATTTAGGGGTAGATAAGTTGTTTTGAATGACTGTTACTGCATTTTAACACAATGTTGCGGTGACCAAAAAAATATAATTCTAGTGCAGCCCTGCTCTGTGTAGCAGAAATGCTCACTTGCTATGAGTGCCAACAAGTGGACGGTGCTCATGGCTATCCAGCAATGACAACCACAGGTGACCCAAGGGCATGTGACACGCGGCATTTAACATTTTAACAGCCGTGGGTGGATCAAGATTCCACCCATGGCTGTTAGGGGCACATCAGAACAGGGGGAGGCATCATATCACGGATACTGCACGTCATTGGGTGTTAAGAGGATAACACTTTGAAAACTAAGAACTACTTGTACAGTGTATCAGAGTGTGTGGGTGCATAATGCAGCTTACATTCATACTATAGAACTTTATACGGTTACTATGGGTTATTTTTGAGGATTACTTTTCTACATGCATTAAAGGTGCTTTCTCATGAAAAAAGTACATTTTAATCAATAGATCTTGGAATTAAAATTAGTTCTACATTAGAATTTGTTAAAAAAAAAAAAAGTTCCTGTGCAGAATTGTGCTGCATCCCTGCTATGTACTGTGTACAGGGCCGGACTGGGACCAATATTCAGCCCTGGCATTTTAAGTTACACAGGCCCACTTGTCACATGGTGACTGTATAATATCTTTGTACACTTGTAGGTTACAAGAAGTGAGGGGAGTGTAACATGACTATATAAGGCTGGTTTCACACTTGCGTTTTTTGCCGCTGCGTTTTAGCGCTAAAAAACGCATGCGTTTTATTTTCTATGCTTAACATTAAAAACGCATGCGTTTTTTTGCATGCGTTTTGACGCGTTTTTGGCAACGCATGCATTTTTTGATGCGTGCATTTTGTTGCAGAAATGCAACCTGTAGTAATTTCTAGCGGCGTTTTTTTGCCGCAAAAAAGTGCATGCGTTTATTCGCGGCAAAAAAATGTATTGCTGTCTATGTAAACGCATGCGTTTTTAAGCACATGCGCTTGCATGCATTTTTAAACGCATGCGTTTCTATAGAAAAACACAAGAAAACACAAGAAAAAACAAGAAAACCCTAACCCTAACCCTTGGGTTACTAGGGATCCTAACCCTAACCCTAACCCTAAGGTTAGGATCCCTAGTAACCCTAGAGATCCTAACCCTAACCCTAAACCTAGGGATCCTAACCCTAAGGGTTAGGGTTAGGATCCTAACCCTTAGGGTTAGGGTTATGGTTAGGATCCCTAGGGTTACGATTAGGGCTAGGGTCCCTAGTAACCCTAGGGATCCTAACCCTAACCCTTAGGTTTAGGGTTAGGATCCTAACCCTTAGGGTTAGGGTTAGGATCCCTAGGGTTAGGGTTAGGGTTAGGATCCCTAGGGTTAGGGTTAGGGTTAGGATCCCTAGGGTTAGGGTTAGGGTTAGGATCCCTAGGGTTAGGCTTAGGGTTAGGATCCCTGGGGTTAGGGTTAGGGTTAGGGTTAGGATCCCTAGGGTTACTAGGGATCCTAACCCTAACCCTAGCTATTTCTGTTTATAGTGGGTTTTCTAGTTGATTTTGATGATTGGCAGCTGTCACACACTTCTCATCATGCGTTTCAAAAACGCAAACGCAGGAAAAAACGATTGTAAACGCGTCAAAACGCCGCGTTTTTTTTTCCACATGCAAAAACGCATGCGTCTAAAAAAACGCAGCGTTTAAACGCGTTTACATGCGTTTTTGCACCAAATGTGTTTGCGGTAAAAACGCTGCATTTTTAAATGCAAGTGTGAAACCAGCCTAACATACAATCACAGCTGTATCCAGCATTACAGCTCAGTCCCCATAGAATGTAATACAGCACAGCCCCCAAAGAATGTAATACAGCACAGCCCCCATAGAATGTAATACAGCACAGCCCCCATAGAATGTAATGCAGCACAGCCCCCATAGAATGTAATGCAGCACAGCCCCCATAGAATGTAATACAGCCAGCTCCCATAGAATGTAATACAGCACAGCCCCCATAGAATGTAATACAGCACAGTCCCCATAGAATGTAATGCAGCACAGCCCCCATAGAATGTAATACAGCCAGCCCCCATAGAATGTAATACAGCACAGCCCCCATAGAATGTAATACAGCACAGCTCCCATAGAATGTAATACAGCCAGCCCCCATAGAATGTAATACAGCACAGCCCCCGTAGAATGTAATGCAGCACAGCCCCATAGATTGTAATGCAGCACAGCCCCATAGAATGTAATGCAGCCAGCCCTCATAGAATGTAATGCAGCACAGCCCCATAGAATGTAATGCAGCACAGCCCCATAGAATGTAATGCAGCACAGCCCCAATAGCCCCACAATCCAGTTATCACTCATTGCTCCTGGCTCCGGTCTCAGCAGCTGCAGTCTGCCCGCCCGACACACAGCAGGTGCGCGATGATATGATGTCATCGCGCATCCGCAGTGTCAGAGGCAGAGTGGGAAATGATGGGAGATGGAGCGACAGCAGACGCTCTCTCCTCCATCATTGCATTCAACTGTACCGGCGTCTATGACGCCGGTATAGTTGAATGCGGGGCGGGGAGTGTGCCGACAGCGGGGGGAGTGTGCCGACAGCGGCACACTCATGCGGCCCACTACTGCCACTGGCCCTTCTGGCATTTGCCAGAACTGCCCGATGGCCAGTCCGCCCTGACTGTGTAACATGGTATGATCATACCAAATGTACTGGTCAGGGAAGCAAGTAAAAGAGTATACAGACATTATAGCTTGGTAATGGGGGCAGCACGGTGGCCCAGTGGTTAGCACTGCAGCCTTGCAGTGCTGGGGTCCTGGGTTCAAATTCCACCAAGGACACCATCTGCAAGGAGTTTGTATGCTCTCCGCGTGTTTGCGTGGGTTTCCTCCGGGCTCTCCAGCTTCCTCCCACACTCCAAAGACATACTGATGGGAAATTTAGATTGTGAGCCCCATCAGGGACAGTGCCAATAATGTCTGTAGTGCTGTGGAATTAATAGCACTATATAAATGAGTAAAATAAATAATTACATAAATAAAGTATTGCAGTGGATTCTTTCTGTGAAGTAAAGCATTTCCTGCTTGTTTTTATAAACATTGTTTACCTCATAGAAAGAATCATTTGGATTCCAGTCTGTATACGCTCTTTTGCTTCCTTCCCTGCCCAGGAGCTGTGGTATATCTGACCATGTTACACAGTACTTACAGTGGGGAAAATAAGTATTTATAAACAATGATAAACACCGCGCTCTTCTATATGCAGATGATATAGTAAAGTGGATCTAGTTGATTCTATGATGCTATCAGGGGTTATAAAAAAGAGAAAAGAAAAGACTTACTGGAAGTGTAGCATAAATCCAGATTGGAGTCCATGTGTTTTTGAGAGGAAGTGATGCTCCTGAAGTATAATGAGATGTGTTGTCCACTATTAGAAAGAAAAGGAAAAAAGAGGGGATGTTGGTAAAATGTGGTGTGGCTTCTCAGCGATACTCCTGGAGCGATATGGTGGTGCTTATCAGACTGGACTAGTCACAATAGATGATGTGATAGGATTGTGATCCTTTTTGATAGATACTGAGAAGTGTAAATATTGGATCCTTTTCTGTGTATATTGCCCCAATCGGGATCCTGATGTAAAAGATGTATGTTCGCCTGTTTATGGATAAGATAGTGATCAATCTAGATTATCCATCTATCAAGGCGAAAACCTATAATTCGTATACTTACTACTGATTCAGTTGCCAACATAGTATGCGGTCCTTCACGAGCTCCTATAGATGCGGGTGTGCTGGGTTTTAGGCTGTAATAGCGATTTTAAGAAGTGGAGATGGACAGTGAGTATGTAGAGAGTCTTATAAATAGTAATAGGTTAGTAGTGCTCACTGCCTGGTCCGCTGGTATTGCAGCGCTGTATTGCGTACCTCAAATCCCAGGAGGCTGTATGTTTCTAAATGAAGATCGCAGGACCGCAGGTCCGCAGGTAGTAAGCGTGCGGCCGCTGAGCTGGGAGCCAGCGAATCCTCGCATGCCCTGGCCGGAAGCAATGCTGAGGATGCCGCGAGAGAGGAGGGGGCATGGTTTCTGGGGTGACGTCACCAACTTGGGGAAAGAAAGGACGGGTGCGCAAGAGGGTCACTAAAACCAACACGTTTCGAGGGTCAGCGGCCCTCGTACTACCCTGACGAAGTGGACCGCTGACCCTCGAAACGTGTTGGTTTTAGTGACCCTCCTGTGCACCCGTCCTTTCTTTCCCCCAGTTGGTGACGTCACCCAGAAACCCCGCCCCCTCCTCTCTCGCGGCATCCTCAGCGTTGCTTCCGGCCAGGGCACGCAAGGATTCGCTGGCTCCCAGCTCAGCGGCCGCACGCTATCTACCTGCGGTCCTGCGATCTTCATTTAGAAACATACAGCCTCCTGGGATTTGAGGTACGCAATACAGTGCTGCAATACCAGCAGACCAGGCGGTGAGCACTACTAACCTATTACTATTTATAAGATTCTCTACATACTCACTGTCCATCTCCACTTCTTAAAATCGCTAATACAGCCTAAAACCCAGCACACCCGCATCTATAAAAGCACGTGAAAGCCCACATACTACATCGGCAACTGAATCAGTAGTAAGTACACGAATTATAGGTTTTCGCCTTGATAGATGGATAATCTAGATTGACCACTATCTTATCCATAAACAGGCGAACATACATCTTCTACATCAGGATCCCGATTGGGGCAATATACACAGAAAAGGATCCAATATTTAATATTTCTCAGTATCCATCAAAAAGGATCACCATCCTATCACATCATCAATTGTGACTAAAGTAAAGTCCAATCTGATAAGCACCACCATATCGCTCCAGGAGTATCGCTGAGAAGCCACACCACATTTTACCAACATCCCCTCTTTTTTCCTTTTCTTTCTAGTAGTGGACAAGGCATCCCACTATACTTCAGGAGCATCACTTCCTCTCAAAAACAAATGGACTCCAATCTGGATTTATGCTACACGTCCAGTAAGTCTTTTCTTTTCTCTTTTTTAAAACCCCTGATAGCATCACAGAATCAACTAGACCACTTTACTATATCATCTGCATATAGAAGAGCGCGGTGTTTATCATTGTTTATATGTACTTTTTACCGTAGCAGGAATACACAGAACCTGCTTTAACCACCAGCAGCTCTCTATAGCCATTTCGAGCCTCGCATTTTTTTCAACCACACGTGGAGCACCGGTGTTTTCCCTACATTTTCTCGAAAATAAGTATTTGATACACTGCCGATTTTGCAAGTATCTCCGCCTACAATGAATGGAGAGGTCTCTCATTTTTATTGTAGGTACACTTCAGGTGTGAGAGACAGAATCTATAAAAAATCCAGAAAATCACATTGTATGATTTTTACATAATTCATTTGCATTTTGTTGCATGAAATAAGTATTTCATGCAATAGAAAAACAGAACTTAATATTTCATACAGAAACCTTAGTTTGCAATTACAGAGGTCAGATGTTTTCTGTAGTTCTTGACCAAGTTTGTACATACTACAGAAGGGATTTTGGCCCACCACTCCATACATATAGATCTTCTCCAGATCTTTCAGGTTTCATTGCTGTCACTGGGCAACATAGGGTTTCAGCTCCCTCCAAAGATTTTCCATTGGGTTCAGGTCTGGAGAGTGGCTAGGCCATTCCAGGACCTTGAAATACTCTTACAGAGCTACTCCTTAGTTGCCATAGCTGTGCATTTTGGGTCATTGTCATGCTGAAAGACCCACCCATGACCCATCTTCAATGCTGGTACTGAGGGAAGGAAGTTGTCAGCCAAAATCTCACGATACATGAACCCATCCATCCTCCCTTCAATATGGTGCAGTCATCATGTCCCCTTTGCAGAAAAGCACTCCCAAAGTATGATGATTCCCCCGCCATGCTTAACGGTTGGGACGGTGTTCTTGGGGGTTGTACTCCTCCTTCTTCCTCCAAACACGGCAAGTAGAGTTAATACAAAAAAGTTCTATTTTATACTCATTTGACCGCATGACTTTCTCCCATGCTTCCTCTGGATCATCCAGATGGTCATTGGGAAACTTCAAATGGGCCTGGACATGTGCTGGCAAGAGCAGGGGGACCTTGCTTGCCCTGCAGGATTTTAATCCATGACGGCGTAATGTGTTACTAACGGTAATGTTTAAGACTGCGGTGTCAGATCTCTTCAAGTCATTGACCAGTTCCTCCTGTGTAGCTCTGTGCTGATTCCAGACCTTTCTCAGAATCATCCTTAGCCCACAAGGCGAGATCTTCCATGTAGCCCCAGACCGAGGAAGATTAAGAGTCATCTTGTGTATCTTCCATTTCTAATAACTGTGACAACAGTTATTGCCATCTCACAAAGCTGATTGCCATTCCAGCCTTGTGAAGGTCTACAATATTGTCCCTGGTGGAGAGGTAGACGTGTGACTTTGTAGACAGGTGTTTTTTATACAGGTAATGAGTTCAAACAGGTGCAATTAATACAGGTTATGAGTGCAGAGTAGGAGGGCTTCTTAAAGAAAAACTGACAGGTCTGTGAGAGCTCAAATTCTTGCTGGTTGGTAGGTGATCAAATATGTATTTCATGCAATAAAATGTAATTTAATTATTTAAAAATCATACATTGTGATTTTCTGTTTTTTAGTTTTAGATTCTGTCTGTCACAGTTGAAGTGTACCTACGATAAAAATTACAGACCTCTCTATTCTTTGTAGGTGGGAAAACTTAAAAATTGGCCATGTATCACACACTTATTTTCCCCACTGTTACTGAGGGAAGGAAGTTTTTAGCCAAAATCTCACGATACATGAACCCATCCATCCTCCCTTCAATATGGTGCAGTCATCATGTCCCCTTTGCAGAAAAGCACTCCCAAAGTATGATGATTCCCCCGCCATGCTTAACGGTTGGGACGGTGTTCTTGGGGGTTGTACTCCTTCTTCCTCCAAACACAGCAAGTGGAGTTAATACAAAAAAGTTCTATTTTATTCTCATCTGACCGCATGACTTTCTCCCATGCTTCCTCTGGATCATCCAGATGGTCATTGGGAAACTTCAAATGGGCCTGGACATGTGCTGGCAAGAGCAGGGGGACCTTGCTTGCCCTGCAGGATTTTAATCCATGACAGAGTAATGTGTTACTAATGGTAATGTTTGAGACTGTGGTGTCAGATCTCTTCAAGTCATTGACCATTTCCTCCTGTGTAGCTCTGTGCTGATTCCGGACCTTTCTCAGAATCATCCTTAGCCCACAAGGCGAGATCTTCCATGTAGCCCCAGACCGAGGAAGATTAACCCCTTAAGCCCCAAGGGTGGTTTGCACGTTAATGACCGGGCCAATTTTTACAATTCTGACCACTGTCCCTTTATGAGGTTATAACTCTGGAACGCTTCAACGGATCTAGGCGATTCTGACATTGTTTTCTCGAGACATATTGTCCTTCATGATAGTGGTAAAATTTCTTCGATATAACTTGCATTTATTTGTGAAAAAAACGGAAATTTGGTGAAAATTTTTAAAATTTAGCAACTTTCCAAATTTGAATTTTTATGCCCTTAAATCACAGAGATATGTCACACAAAATAATTAACAAGTAACATTTACCACATGTCTACTTTACATCAGCACAATTTTGGAACCAAAATTTTTTTTTTCTTAGGGAGTTATAGGAGTTAAAAGTTGACCAGCAATTTCTCATTTTTACAACACCAATATTTTTTAGGGACCACATCACATTTGAAGTAATTTTGAGGGGTCTATATGATAGAAAATAACCAAGTGTGACACCATTCTAAAAACTGCACCCCTCAAGGTGCTCAAAACCCTTCAGGTGTTTTACAGGAATTTTTGGAATGTTTAAAAAAAAATTAACATTTAACTTTTTTTCACAAAAAATTGCCTTCAGCTCCAATTTGTTTTATTTTACCAAGGGTAACAGGAGAAAATGGACCCAAAAAGTTGTTGTACAATTTGTTCTCAGTATGCTGATACCCCATATGTCAGGGCAAACCACTTTTTGGGCGCATGGCAGAGCTCGGAAGGGAAGGAGGGCCGTTTGACTTTTCAATGCAAAATTGACTGGAATTGAGATGGGACGCCATGTTGCGTTTGGAGAGCCCCTGATGTGCCTAAACATTGAAACCCCCCACAAGTGACACCATTTTGGAAAGTAGACCCCCTAAGGAACTTATCTAGATGTGTGGTGAGCACTTTAACCCACCAAGTGCTTCACAGAAGTTTATAATGCAGAGCCATAAAAATAAAAAATCATATTTTTTCACAAACATGATTTTTTCGTCCCCAATTTTTTATTTTCCCAAGGGTAAGAGAAGAAATTGGACCCCAAAAGTTGTTTTGCCATTTGTTCTGAGTACACCGATACCCCACTTGTGGGGTAAACCACTGTTTGGGCGCATGGCAGAGCTCGGAAGGGAAGGAGCGCCGTTTGACTTTTCAATGCAAAATTGACTGGAATTGAGATGGGACGCCATGTTGCATTTGGAAAGCCCCTGATGTGCCTAAACATTGAAACCCCCCACAAGTGACACCAATTTGGAAAGTAGACCCCCTAAGGAACTTATCTAGATGTGTGGTGAGCACTTTGACCCACCAAGTGCTTCACAGAAGATTATAATGCAGAGCCGTAAAAATAAAAAATCATATATTTTCACATATATGATCTTTTCGCTCCCAATTTTTTATTTTCCCAAGGGTAAGAGAAGAAATTGGACCCCAAAAGTTGTTGTGCCACTTGTTCTGAGTACGCCGATACGCCACATGTGGGGTAAACCACTGTTTGGGCGCATGGCAGAGCTCGGAAGGGAAGGAGCGCCGTTTGACTTTTCAATGCAAAATTGACTGGAATTGAGATGGGACACCATGTCACGTTTGGAGAGCCCCTAATGGGCCTAAACATTGAAACCTCCCACAAGTGACACCATTTTGGAAAGTAGACCCCCTAAGGAACTTACCTAGATGTGTTTTGACAGCTTTGAACCCCCAAGTGTTTCACTACAGTTTATAATGCAGAGCCGTGAAAATAAAAATTATTTTTTTTTCACAAAAATTATTTTTTAGCCCCAAGTTTTGTATTTTCCCAAGGGTAACAGGAGAAATTCGACCCCAAAAGTTGTTATCCAATTTGTCCTGAGTACGCTGATACCCCATATGTGGGGGGGAACCACTGTTTTGGCACATGGCAGAGCTCGAAAGGGAAGGAGTGCCATTTGGAATGCAGAATTAGATGGATTGGTCTGCAGGCGTCATGTTGCATTTGCAGAGCCCCTGATGCACCTAAGCAGTAGAAACCCCCACAAGTGACACCATTTTGGAAACTAGACCCCCCAATGAACTTATCTAGATGTGTTTTGACAGCTTTGATCCCCCAAGTGTTTCACTACAGTTAATAATGCAGAGTTGTGAAAATAAAAATTTTTTTCCCACAAAAATGTTTTTTCAGCCCCCCCCAAACATTTTTATTTTTCCAAGGGTAACAAGAGAAATTGGACCCCAATATTTGTTGTCCAATTTGTCCTGAGTATGCTGATAACCCATATGTTGGGGTAAACCCCTGTTGAAGCGCATGGGAGAGCTTGGAAGGAGCACTGTTTTACTTTTTCAACGCAGAATTGGCTGGAATTTATATCGTACGCCATGTCGCATTTGGAGAGCCCTGATGTGCCTAAACAGTGGAAACCCCCAATTCTAACTGCAACCCTATCCCAAACACACCCCTAACCCTAATCCCAACCATAACCCTAACCACACCCCTAACCCTGACACACCCCTAACCCTAATCCCAACCGTAATTGTAATCCAAACCCTAACCCTAACTTTAGCCCCAACCCTAACTTTAGCCCCAACCCTAACCCTAACTTTAGCCCCAACCCTAACTCTAACTTTAGCCCCAACCCTAACCCTAACTTTAGCCCCAACCCTAACCCTAACTTTAGCCCCAACCCTAACTGTAGCCCTAACCTTAACTTTAGCCCCAACCCTAACTGTAGCCCTAACCCTAGCCCCAACCCTAACCCTAAACCTAGCCCCAACCCTAGCCCCAACCCTAACCCCAACCATAGCCCCAACCCTAGCCCTAACCCTAGCCCCAACCCTAACCCTAGCCCTAACCCTAGCCCTAACCCTAATGGGAAAATGGAAATAAATACATTTTTAAATTTTTTTTATGTTTCCCTAACTAAGGGGGTGATGAAGGGGGGTTTGATTTACTTTTATAGCGGGTTTTTTAGCGGATTTTTATGATTGGCAGCTGTCACACACTAAAAAACGCTTTTTATTGCAAAAAAATATTTTTTGCATAACCACATTTTGAGACCTATAATTTTTCCATATTTTGGTCCACAGAGTCATGTGAGGTCTTGTTTTTTGCGGGACGAGTTGACGTCTTTATTGGCAACATTTTCGGGCACATGACAATTTTGATCGCTCTTTATTCCGATTTTTGTGAGGCAGAATTACCAAAAACCAGCTATTCATGAATTTCTTTTGGGGGGGCGTTTATACCGTTCCACGTTTGGTAAAATGGATTAAGCAGTTTTATTCTTCGGGTCAGTACGATTACAGCGATACCTCATTTACATCATTTTTTTTATGTTTTGGCGCTTTTATACGATAAAAACTATTTTATAGAAAAAATAATTATTTTTGCATCGCTTTATACTGAGGACTGTAACTTTTTTATTTTTTCGCTGATGATGCTGTGTGGCAGCTCATTTTTTGAGGGACAAGATGACGTTTTCAGTGGTACCATGGTTATTTATATCTGTCTTTTTGATTGCGTGTTATTCCACTTTTTGTTCGGCAGTGTGATAATAAAGCGTAGTTTTTTGCCTTTTTTTTTACGGTGTTCACTGATGGGGTTAACTAGTGGAACAGTTTTACAGGTCGGCACGCAGGCGATACTAAATATGTGTACTTTTATTGTTTTTTTTATTTAGATAAAGAAATGTATTTATGGGAACAATATTTTTTTTTCTTTATTTAGGAATTTTTTTTTAACACATCTAAAAATTATTTTTTTTTACTATGACCCTGGGGGGACATCACTGTATAGTGACAGATCGCTGATCTGACACTTTGCAGAGCACTGTGTCAGATCAGCGATCTGGCGTGCCCTGCTCTTGGCTTACCAGCTCCTGCTCTGAGAAGGCGCTTGGTAAGTCACCTCCCTGCAGGACCCAGAAGTAGCCCCGCAGCCTTTTTGGATCCGGGGCCTGCAGGGAGGAGACGCTCGGTACAAGGTGAGCACATCGCCTTGTACCGATCGTCTCAGGGAAGACCGCAGGGAGCCCCCTCCCTACGTGATGCTTCCCTATGCCCCTGGAACACTGTGATCAAGTTTGATCGCAGTGTGCCGGGGGTTAATGTGCCGGGAGCGGTCCATGACCACTCCTGGCACACAGTGACAGATGCCAGCTGCGATAGTCAGCTGACACCCGGCCGTGATCGGCCGCGCTCCCCCCGTGAGCACGGCCGATCACATATGACGCACTATCCCGTTCCTGGGAATTAAGTCCCAGGTCACCTCGACGGGATAGTACATCATATGGGATTAAGGGGTTAACAGTCATCTTGTGTTTCTTCCATTTTCTAATAACTGCGACAACAGTTATTGCCGTCTCACAAAGCTGATTGCCATTCCAGCCTTGTGAAGGTCTACAATTTTGTCCCTGGTGTCATTAGACAGCTCTTTGGTTGGGCCATGGTGGAGAGGTAGACGTGTGACTTTGTAGACAGGTGTTTTTTATACGGGTAATGAGTTCAAACAGGTGCAATTAATACAGGTTATGAGTGCAGAGTAGGAGGGCTTATTAAAGAAAAACTGACAGGTCTGTGAGAGCTCAAATTCTTGCTGGTTGGCAGGTGATCAAATATATATTTCATGCACTGGCGTAGCTAGAGCTTTTGCCACCCGGGGCTGATTCCGAGTTTGGCGGCCCCCCCCCCATTGCCGTCACTCAACGCCGGGCACCGCCCCCTCAACACTGTTTACCCATGAAATCCGGTGCCTGCGCTGTGTATCGCTGTTTGGTGCAAGCGCAGAGAGCTCTGGCCGTCTGACGTCACAGCCAGGCTTGCAGACTGTGCCTGTGCGGCCACCCACCTTGGTAATCCCAGCCGCACAGTGTGTTATGCATTATGCAGAGTGTGGGGCTGGGATTCACAAGCAGGGCGGCCGCACAGGCGCAGTGTCCAGCATTGCCCCAGTGTGTCCAGCATTGCCTTAGTGTGTCCAGCAATCTGCCCCAGTGTCCAGCATTGCCCCAGTGTGTCCAGCATTGCCTTAGTGTGCCCAGCAATCTGCCCCAGTGTCCAGCATTGCCCCCAGTGTCCAGAATTGCCCCCAGTGTCCAGCATTGCCCCCAGTGTGTCCAGCAATCTGCCCCAGTGTCCAGCATTGCCCCCAGTGTGTCCAGCAATCTGCCCCCAGTGTGTCCAGCAATCTTCCCCAGTGTCCAGCATTGACCCCAGTGTGTCCAGCAATCTGCCCCAGTGTCCAGCATTGCCTCCAGTGTGTCCAGCAATCTGCCCCAGTGTCCAGCATTGCCCCCAGTGTGTCCAGCATTGCCCCCAGTGTGTCTCCAGCATATTACCCCCAGTCTGTCTCCAGCATATTACCCCCAGTCTGTCTCCAGCATATTACCCCCAGTCTGTCTCCAGCATATTGCCCCCAGTCTGTCTCCAGCATATTGCCCCCAGTGTGTCTCCAGCATATTGCCCCCAGTCTGTCTCCAGCATATTGCCCCCAGTCTGTCTCCAGCATATTGCCCCCAGTCTGTCTCCAGCATATTGCCCCCAGTCTGTCTCCAGCATATTGCCCCCAGTCTGTCTCCAGCATATTACCCCCAGTCTGTCTCCAGCATATTACCCCCAGTGTGTCTCCAGCATATTGCCCCCAGTCTGTCTCCAGCATATTGCCCCCAGTCTGTCTCAAGCATATTGCCCCCAGTCTGTCTCCAGCATATTACCCCCAGTCTGTCTCCAGCATATTGCCCCCAGTGTGTCTCCAGCATATTGCCCCCAGTGTGTCTCCAGCATATTGCCCCCAGTCTGTCTCCAGCATATTGCCCCCAGTCTGTCTCCAGCATATTGTCCCCATTCTGTCTCCAGCATATTGCCCCCAGTCTGTCTCCAGCATATTGCCCCCAGTCTGTCTCTAGCATATTGCCCCCAGTCTGTCTCCAGCATATTACCCCCAGTCTGTCTCCAGCATATTGCCCCCAGTCTGTCTCCAGCATATTACCCCCAGTCTGTCTCCAGCATATTGCCCCCAGTCTGTCTCCAGCATATTGCCCCCAGTCTGTCTCCAGCATATTGCCCCCAGTCTGTCTCCAGCATATTACCCCAGTCTGTCTCCAGCATATTGCCCCCAGTCTGTCTCCAGCATATTGCCCCCAGTCTGTCTCCAGCATATTGCCCCCAGTCTGTCTCCAGCATATTGCCCCCAGTCTGTCTCCAGCATATTACCCCCAGTCTTTCTCCAGCATATTACCCCCAGTGTGTCTCCAGCATATTGCCCCCAGTCTGTCTCCAGCATATTGCCCCCAGTCTGTCTCCAGCATATTGCCCCCAGTCTGTCTCCAGCATATTACCCCCAGTCTGTCTCCAGCATATTGCCCCCAGTGTGTCTCCAGCATATTGCCCCCAGTGTGTCTCCAGCATATTGCCCCCAGTCTGTCTCCAGCATATTGCCCCCAGTCTGTCTCCAGCATATTGCCCCCAGTCTGTCTCCAGCATATTGCCCCCAGTCTGTCTCCAGCATATTGCCCCCAGTCTGTCTCCAGCATATTGCCCCCAGTCTGTCTCCAGCATATTACCCCCAGTCTGTCTCCAGCATATTGCCCCCAGTCTGTCTGAGTCAGACATAAAGAAAAAAAAAAAAAAAGTAAAATCCTCACCTCTCCCGTTCCCAGCGCAGGTCCCGTGCACTCAGCGTCTCTCCGGCTCTGCAACGCTCAGGACAGAGAGGCTGAGCGCGCAGTGATGACGTCATCGCACCCTCTGCCCTGAGACGTCGCAGAGTCAGAGGGCGCTGAAGACGCTGCAGCTGCCGCAGGAACCAGGAGAGGTGAGTATTAAAGGGGGGCCCAATGCCAGCGCTGGCACCGGGAGGGGGGGCCTGGTCGTGGCGGCGGTCGGCGCCGCCCGAAGATTTAAAGGGCCCACGTCTCTCTTTTTTTTTTTTCCTCCTCCTCTCTGGGTCGGAGCCGCCCCCGCACCCCCCTTCCTACGCCACTGATTTCATGCAATAAAATGTAATTTCATTATTTAAAAATCATACAATGTGATTTTCTGTTTTTTATTTTTAGATTCTGTCTGTCACAGTTGAAGTGTACCTACGATAAAAATTACAGACCTCTCCATTCTTTGTAGGTGGGAAAACTTGCAAAATTGGCCGTGTATCACATACTTACTTTCCCCATTGAAGCATAGGCACATCTATATATATAATCGTCTAAGGGTCACTTCCGTCCGTCTGTCTGTCACGGAAATCCCACGGCCGCGACCGATCAGTGAATTTGCCCCTTCCTACTCTCTGTCAGTGCCCCCTCCAGTCAGCGCTCACACAGGGTTAATGGCTGCTTACACCGCGTTATGCCTCGGTGTAAGGCAGTCCGTTAACGCTGCTATTAACCCTGTGTGACCAACTTTTTACTATTGATGCTGCCTATGCAGCATCAATAGTAAAAAGATCTAATGTTAAATATGATAAAAAAAATTAAAAAATCATTATATACTCACCTTCCGGCGCCTTTCCCGCTCCTCGCGACGCTCCGGTCCATGCATTGCGGTCTCGCGAGATGATGACGTTGCGGTCTCGCGAAACCGCTGCATCATCATCTCGCGAGACCGCAATGCATTCTTGGGACCGGAGCGTCGCGAGGAGCATCGGTAAACGCCTGGGCTGGATCCAGGGGCCGACAGAAGGTGTGTATATAACTATTTTTTATTTTAATTCTTTTTTTTAACAGGTATATGGTGCCCACATTGCTATATACTATGTGGGCTGTGGTATAAACTACATGGGCTGTGTTATATACTGCGTGGGCTCTGTTATATACTACGTCTCTGCGCTATATACTACGTGGGCTGTGCTATATACTACATCGCTGTGCTATATACTACTTGGGCTGTGTTATATACTACGTGGCTGCTTTTAGATACTGCATGGGCTGTGTTATATACTACATCTCTGTGCTATATACTTCGTTGCTGTGGTATATATTACGTGGCTGGGCAATATACTACATCGCTGTGCACTATACTACGTGGCCTGTGTTATATACTGCATGGGCTGTGGTATATACTACGTGGCTGTGCAATATATTACATGGCTGCGCAATATATTACGTGGCTGTGCAATATATTACGTGGCTGGGCAATATCCTATGTGGGCTGTGTTATATACTGCATGAGCTGTGTTATATACTGCGTGGGTGTGTTATATACTATGTCTCTGTGCTATATACTATTCGGCTGTGGTATATATTACGTGGCTGGGCAATATACTACATCGCTGTGCTCTGTACTATGTGGCCTGTGTTATATACTGCATGGGCTGTGTTATATACTACGTGGTTGTGCTATATACTACGTGCCTGTGCCCCCTCCAGTCAGCGCTCACACAGGGTTAATGGCTGCGTTACACCGCGTTATGCCTTGGTGTAAGGCAGTCCGTTAACGCTGCTATTAACCCTGTGTGACCAACACATGGCTGTGCAATATATTACGTGGTTGTCCAAATATATTACGTGGCTGTGCAATATATTACGTGGATGGGCAATATACTATGTGTCTGTGCTATATACTACGGGGGCTGTGCTATAAACTATGTGGCTGGGCAATATACTACGTGGGCTGTGCTATATACTACTTGGGCTGTGTTATATACTACGTGGGCTGTGTTATATACTACGTGGGTTGAATGCTACTTGGCTGTGCTATATTTCTCTGCTGTTGCAGCGCCCCAGAGTCCTGGTCGTTGCAGTAATGTCATTCTTCCACCAGGGGGAGTGATATTACGTCTGATGGCAATAAAGGAGATCTTCTGTCCAGGTATCAAAACCACACACAACACACTTCACACTCCAGTCCACCAGGGGGAGCAAAGGTTCTATCTACTAGGCCACTCCTCACACTTAGGTAAAACTGATGGGTTGGTTAGGAAGTTAGTCGGAAGCTGACTGGGCTTCACCCAGGCAGTAAGAGCCCGACGGAGTTTGGCAGAAGCTGGCTGGAGTGGGTTCCAGCCAGATCCAGACTGCAGTCTGAGGAGAACGAGGTTCCACGGAGCTGCGCCTGCCCCACGTGCGGCAGCATCCAAAGAAAGAGACATTGAAAGGAAGTGTATTGCAGTGAGTGAGAAACAAAGGCATAGCAACAAGTGGATACCAGAGAGGATAGTGACCGAAGAGAAGCGGCATCTGTTATGACCCCAATGGCGAGGGTCTCAGAGATATCAGCCAGTCTGCGAAGTACAAAAATCCAGCTCATAGGGCAGTGGTAACTGGGTTGACCATATATCTACTCCTAACGCCAACACTAGAAGTAGCCGGGGAACATGCCTACGTTGGTCGCTAGATGTCTCGCGCCAGCCGGAGAGCTAACTACCCCTAGAAGAGGAAAACAAAGACCTCTCTTGCCTCCAGAGAAAGGACCCCAAAAGTAGGATACAAGCCCCCCACAAATAATAACGGTGAGGTAAGAGGAAATGACAAACACAGAGATGAACTAGGTTTAGCAAAGAGAGGCCCACTTACTAATAGCAAAATGTAGTAAGATAACTTATATGGTCAACAAAAACCCTATCAAAAATCCACGCTGGAGATTCAAGAACCCCCGAACCGTCTAACGGCCCGGGGGGAGAACACCAGCCACCCTAGAGCTTCCAGCAAGGTCAGGATACAGATGATATACAAGCTGGACAAAAATGCAAACAAAAACAAATAGCAAAAAGCAAGAAAGCAGACTTAGCTTAATCACGCAGGAAACCAGGATCAGTAGACAAGAGCAGTACAGATTAGCTCTGATATCAACGTTGCCAGGCATTGAACTGAAGGTCCAGGGAGCTTATATAGCAACACCCCTGACCTAACGACCCAGGTGAGCATACAAGGGATGAATGACATACCCAGAGTCAAATCACTAGTAGCCACTAGAGGGAGCCAAAAGGTAAATTCACAACAGTACCCCCCCCTTAGTGAGGGGTCACCGAACCCTCACCAAGACCACCAGGGCGATCAGGATGAGCGGCGTGAAAGGCACGAACTAAATCGGCCGCATGCACATCAGAGGCGACCACCCAGGAATTATCCTCCTGACCATAGCCCTTCCACTTGACCAGGTACTGAAGCCTCCGCCTGGAGAGACGAGAATCTAAGATCTTCTCCACCACGTACTCCAACTCGCCCTCAACCAACACCGGAGCAGGAGGCTCAGCAGAAGGAACCACAGGCACAACGTACCGCCGCAACAAGGACCTATGAAATACGTTGTGAATGGCAAACGACACCGGAAGATCCAGGCGGAAGGATACAGGATTAAGGATCTCCAATATCTTGTAAGGACCAATGAATCGAGGCTTAAATTTGGGAGAGGAGACCTTCATAGGAACAAATCGAGAAGACAGCCATACCAAATCCCCAACACGAAGTCGGGGACCCACACCGCGGCGGCGGTTGGCAAAATGCTGAGCCTTCTCCTGTGACAACTTCAAGTTGTCCACCACATGATTCCAGATCCGTTGCAACCTATCCACCACAGAATCCACTCCAGGACAGTCAGAAGGCTCCACATGTCCCGAGGAAAAACGAGGATGGAAACCGGAGTTGCAGAAAAATGGCGAAACCAAGGTGGCAGAACTAGCCCGATTATTAAGGGCAAATTCAGCCAACAGCAAGAAGGTCACCCAATCATCCTGATCAGAAGAGACAAAACACCTCAAATACGCCTCCAGAGTCTGATTAGTTCGTTCCGTTTGTCCGTTAGTCTGTGGATGAAAAGCGGACGAAAACGACAATTCAATGCCCATCCTACCACAAAAGGATCGCCAGAACCTGGAAACAAACTGGGATCCTCTGTCCGACACAATATTCTGAGGAATGCCGTGCAAACGAACCACGTTCTGGAAGAACACAGGAACCAGATCAGAAGAGGAAGGCAGCTTAGGCAAAGGAACCAGATGGACCATCTTGGAGAAACGATCACATATCACCCAGATGACAGACATGCCCTGAGACACCGGAAGATCCGAAATGAAATCCATAGAGATGTGTGTCCAAGGTCTCTTCGGGACAGGCAAGGGCAAGAGCAACCCGCTGGCACGTGAACAGCAAGGCTTAGCTCGAGCACAAGTACCACAGGACTGCACAAATGACCGCACATCCCTTGACAAGGAAGGCCACCAAAAGGACCTGGCCACCAGATCTCTGGTGCCAAAAATTCCCGGGTGCCCTGCCAACACTGAGGAATGAACCTCGGAAATGACTCTGTTGGTCCATTTAGCAGGCACAAACAATCTGTCAGGTGGACAAGAATCAGGCCTACCAGCCTGAAATCTCTGCAACACACGTTGCAGATCTGGAGAAATAGCTGACAAGATAACTCCTTCCTTAAGAATACCCACAGGTTCAGCGACTCCAGGAGCATCAGGCACAAAGCTCCTAGACAGAGCATCGGCCTTCACGTTCTTAGAACCTGGTAAATACGAGACCACAAAGTCAAAACGGGAGAAAAACAATGACCAGCGGGCCTGTCTAGGATTCAGGCGTTTAGCAGACTCGAGATACATCAGATTTTTGTGATCAGTCAAGACCACCACACGATGCTTAGCACCCTCGAGCCAATGACGCCACTCCTCAAATGCCCACTTCATGGCCAACAACTCCCGATTGCCCACATCATAATTTCGCTCTGCCGGTGAAAACTTCCTAGAGAAAAAGGCACAAGGTCTCATAGTAGAGCAACCAGGGCCTCTCTGCGACAAAACGGCCCCTGCCCCAATCTCCGAAGCATCCACCTCAACCTGAAAGGGAAGTGAGATGTCAGGCTGGCACAAAACAGGTGCCGAGGTAAACCGGCGTTTCAACTCCTGGAAAGCCTCCACGGCAGCAGGAGCCCAGTTAGCCACATCAGAGCCTTTCTTGGTCATATCCGTCAACGGTTTAACAACGCTAGAAAAATTAGCGATAAAACGACGGTAGAAGTTAGCAAAACCCAAGAACTTCTGAAGACTCTTAACTGACGAGGGTTGAGTCCAATCATGAATAGCTCGGACCTTGACTGGGTCCATCTCCACAGCAGAAGGGGAAAAAATGAACCCTAAAAAGGGAACCTTCTGTACACCAAAGAGACACTTTGAGCCTTTCACAAACAAAGAATTTTCACGCAAAATCTTGAAAACCATCCTGACCTGCTCCACATGCGAGTCCCAATCATCAGAAAAAACCAGAATATCATCCAGATAAACGATCAAAAATTTATCCAGATACTTCCGGAAGATGTCATGCATAAAGGACTGAAAAACTGAAGGTGCATTAGAGAGCCCAAATGGCATCACCAAGTACTCAAAATGACCTTCGGGCGTATTGAATGCGGTTTTCCATTCATCTCCTTGCTTAATGCGCACAAGGTTGGACGCACCACGAAGGTCTATCTTGGTGAACCACTTGGCACCTTTAATCCGGGCAAACAAGTCTGACAACAACGGCAAAGGATACTGAAATTTGACAGTGATCTTATTTAAAAGCCGATAGTCAATACAAGGCCTCAAAGATCCGTCCTTTTTGGCCACAAAAAAGAATCCCGCACCAAGAGGGGAAGAAGAAGGACGGATATGCCCCTTCTCCAGAGACTCCTTGATATATGAACGCATCGCGGTATGTTCAGGTACCGACAGATTAAACAGTCTTCCCTTAGGAAACTTACTGCCTGGAATCAAATCTATTGCACAGTCACATTCCCTATGAGGAGGCAATGCACTTGACCTAGACTCGCTGAAGACATCCTGATAATCAGACAAATACGCCGGAACTTCCGAAGGCGTAGAAGTAGCAATAGACACGGGCAGGGAATCTCCATGAATTCAAGCCCCAACTTGACACTGACATTGCCTTCCAGTCCAAGACTGGATTATGGGTCTGTAACCATGGCAAACCCAAAACAACCAAATCATGCATCTTATGCAGAACAAGAAAACGTATCACCTCCCGATGTTCAGGAGTCATGCACATGGTAACCTGTGTCCAAAACTGCGGTTTATTTTCTGCCAATGGCGTAGCATCAATACCCCTAAGAGGGATAGGATTTTCTAATGGCTCAAGAACAAAACCGCAGCGCTTGGCAAATGACAGATCCATAAGACTCAGGGCAGCACCTGAATCCACAAACGCCATGACAGGATACGATGACAGTGAGCAAATCAAAGTTACAGATAGAATAAACTTAGGTTGCAAATTACCAATGGCGACAGGACTAACAACCTTAGTAAGACGCTTAGAGCATGCTGAGATAACATGTGTAGAATCACCACAGTAGTAACACAAGCCATTCTGGCGTCTATGAATTTTCCTCTCATTTCTAGTCAGGATTCTATCACATTGCATTAAATCAGGTGCCTGTTCAGATAACACCATGAGGGAATTTGCGGTTTTGCGCTCCCGCAACCGCCGGTCAATTTGAATTGCCAGGGCCATGGAATCATTCAGACCTGTGGGAATGGGAAAACCCACCATCACATTCTTAATGGCTTCAGAAAGGCCATTTCTAAAATTTGCAGCCAATGCACACTCGTTCCACTGGGTCAGCACGGACCATTTCCGAAATTTTTGGCAATACACTTCAGCCTCGTCCTGGCCCTGAGACATAGCCAGCAAGGCTTTTTCTGCCTGAATCTCAAGATTGGGTTCCTCATAAAGCAAACCGAGCGCCAGAAAAAACGCATCAATATCAGCCAATGCCGGATCCCCTGGCGCCAGCGAGAAAGCCCAATCCTGAGGGTCGCCCCGTAAAAAAGAAATAACAATTTTCACTTGCTGAGAGGAGTCTCCAGAGGAACAGGGTCTCAGGGACAAAAACAATTTACAATTATTCCTGAAATTTCTAAACTTAAATCGGTCTCCGGAAAACAGTTCAGGAATCGGTATCTTAGGTTCTAACATAGGATTTCTGGTAACATAATCTTGTATGCCCTGCACACGAGCAGCAAGCTGGTCCACACTTGTAATCAAGGTCTGGACATTCATGTCTGCAGCAATCACAAGCCACTCAGAGGTAAAGGGGAAAAGAAAAAAAAATGAGAGAGAGAGAAAAAAAAAAAAAAAAAACTCAGAACTTTCTTTCTTATAATCCCGCTTCTGCAATGCATTTAACATTTAATACGGGCCTGGCAAACTGTTATGACCCCAATGGCGAGGGTCTCAGAGATATCAGCCAGTCTGCGAAGTACAAAAATCCAGCTCATAGGGCAGTGGTAACTGGGTTGACCATATATCTACTCCTAACGCCAACACTAGAAGTAGCCGGGGAACATGCCTACGTTGGTCGCTAGATGTCTCGCGCCAGCCGGAGAGCTAACTACCCCTAGAAGAGGAAAACAAAGACCTCTCTTGCCTCCAGAGAAAGGACCCCAAAAGTAGGATACAAGCCCCCCACAAATAATAACGGTGAGGTAAGAGGAAATGACAAACACAGAGATGAACTAGGTTTAGCAAAGAGAGGCCCACTTACTAATAGCAAAATGTAGTAAGATAACTTATATGGTCAACAAAAACCCTATCAAAAATCCACGCTGGAGATTCAAGAACCCCCGAACCGTCTAACGGCCCGGGGGGAGAACACCAGCCACCCTAGAGCTTCCAGCAAGGTCAGGATACAGATGATATACAAGCTGGACAAAAATGCAAACAAAAACAAATAGCAAAAAGCAAGAAAGCAGACTTAGCTTAATCACGCAGGAAACCAGGATCAGTAGACAAGAGCACTACAGATTAGCTCTGATATCAACGTTGCCAGGCATTGAACTGAAGGTCCAGGGAGCTTATATAGCAACACCCCTGACCTAACGACCCAGGTGAGCATACAAGGGATGAATGACATACCCAGAGTCAAATCACTAGTAGCCACTAGAGGGAGCCAAAAGGTAAATTCACAACAGGCATCCTTCTGGTGCGCGATCCGGTAGCCAGAATACC
Organism: Ranitomeya variabilis; assembly: GCF_051348905.1. Taxonomy (NCBI): domain Eukaryota; kingdom Metazoa; phylum Chordata; class Amphibia; order Anura; family Dendrobatidae; genus Ranitomeya; species Ranitomeya variabilis. Next base: position 292,513,201 of record NC_135234.1, read on the forward strand.
GAGGGAGTAAAGTGCTCTATGCCTTGCTTCAGAGACTGGCAGGACAGTCAATTCCATGTTGGCTGCCCGACCTTAATACCTAGGAAGACACGGTGGCAACTTGTGGGGGTCGGGGCATCTCTGGGGTCCCTATAAACAAGCCTCAGGCCATCAGTCATACGGGTTTTGTTCTATCTGACCACGGGGAACAGTGAGAAGAGTAATAACAGTGAGGACCTCATGAGAGCTTATGCAAGTGGGAACCTACTGTGTTACTGTGCGCATAGGAAGGCTATTGCATTCCACCTGGATAAGGAGACTCTGGATTTGCCTTCAGACCGGCCGGACTCTGCCTACCCTGTGATCCGGCGCCCTGGACTGTGGACACTGAAGCCTTCAGTAAAAGGTAAAGAGACTGCAACCTTGTGTCCTCGTTATTCACTGCGCCTCACACCATCCACCACCTACACTCTGGGAAGCCCTGGGGACATACTACACCTGTGGGGAGGTATACCATCTAGCTGCCAAAACATCACCCCAGCGGACCCGTAAGCAGCGTCGGTCACTCTGACCGAATACCACAAGTGGTGTCACGAACATCATATAAACTCTTTCCTTTTTATTGGACACCCCTCAAAGGGCCACGGACCGGGTCGGGCCACCGTGACATCCCCCGAACTGAAGGACCCGGTGCCAAGTATCCCATTGCCCTTAACGTGGGGGTGCCCCACTGTATCTGTGCATCATGAATCATGGTATGTGTTAAAGAGGGGGGCCCACTGAGACTCTTTCGCCCAGGGCCCTCAAAAACCTGGAGCAGGCCCTGGCTTCACTGATTGTTCGCGGCCGGGCGTGACCAATCAGCGACAGATGCAGTCCGGCCGCGAATTGGCGCGGAATTTGAACCACGCTTCGCTAATTAGTCGCGCCCGGGCGGCCGAATCCTGTGTATAAATTGCATTATTCTGAAAACTTCATAAATAAACTACATACATATTCTGGAATACCCGGGCACTTCCGACTATTTGTCTGTCTGTCATGGAAATCCCGTGTCGCTGATTGGTCGCGGCCGGCAGCGAGACCGCTAAGTCTTCCGGGTAATTTCGCAATGCATCTCTGGGAATGGAAGCTGGCGGCAGGCGCGAGCGCATCGTTGGACGACGGAAGGTGAGAATAGCAGGAATTTTGTTTTTTTATTATTTTTAACATTAGATCTTTTTACTATTGATGCTGCATAGGCAGCATCAATAGTAAAAAGTTGGGGACACACAGGGTTAATAGCAGCGTTAACGGAGTGCGTTACCCACGGCATAACGTGGTCCGTTAATGCTGGCATTAACCCTGTGTGAGCGGTGACTGGACGGGAGTATGGAGCGGGCACCGGGCACTGACTGGATGGAAGTAGGGAGAGACTAATTCTTGGCCTGACTGTGCCTGTCGCTGATTGGTCGCGGCAGCCAAGACAGGCAGCTGGCGAGACCAATCAGCGATGCGGGATTTCCGTTACAGACAGACAGAAGGACAGACAGACGGAAGTGACCCTTAGACAATTATATAGTAGATACCTGTGTGTCATCTCCTCCTGTATATAGTATATACCTGTGTGTCATCTCCCCTGTATATCGTATATACCTGTATGTCATCTCCCCTGTATATAGTATATACCTGCTGTATGTCATCTCCTCCTCTATATACGTGTCATCTCCTCTTTTATATAGTATATACCTATATGTCATCTCCTTCTGTATATATAATCCAATAAATAACCACTTGTATGCAAAGTATATGTCATGCACTACTAGACATAAATCATCCCAAATAAAAAGTGCAACACAAGGACACCGTATTAAAATTGTTTTTATTATCAATAATAATATAATAAAAATTAATATGCAAAAAAATAAAGCTGATAGCTAGGGTTGAGCGACTTTTATTTTTATAGGATCGGGTCGGGTTTCACGAAACCCGACTTTCTCAAAAGTCGGGTCGAGTGAAATCGGCCGATCCTATAAAAAAGTCGGGGTCGGGTCGGCCGAAACACGAAACCCAATGCAGTGCAATGGGATACTATGGTTCCCAGGGTCTGAAGGAGAGGAAACTCACCTTCAGGCCCTGGGATCCCTATTTACGTGTAAAATAAAGAATTAAAATAAAAAAAATTGATATACTCACACTCTGACGCGCCCTGGTAGTAACCGGCATCTTCCGTTCCTAAAAATGGCGCTTGAAAGACCTTTCGAATGCTTCACGGCTTGTGATTGGTCGCGGCTGCCCACGTGACCGCTGAGCGACCAATCACAAGCCGGTGACGTTATTCTCAGGTCCTGTTCTGGTTCTCAGGTACATGAGAATTACGTCACGGCTTGTGATTGGTCGCTGAGCGGTCACGTGGGCCGCCGCGACCAATCACAAAGCCGTGACGTCATCGGAAGGTCCTTCACGCGTTCATTCTTAAGAAGGAAGGCTGCCGGAAAGAAGCAGGGCACGTACGAGGGTGAGTATATACCTAATAGGAATATACTCACCCTCGGCTTCTTTCCGGCAGCCTTCCTTCTTAAGAATGAACGCGTGAAGGACCTTCCGATGACGTCACGGCTTTGTGATTGGTCGCGGCGGCCCACGTGACCGCTCAGCGACCAATCACAAGCCGTGACTTAATTCTCATGTACCTGAGAACCAGAACAGGACCTGAGAATAACGTCACCGGCTTGTGATTGGTCGCTCAGCGGTCACGTGGGCCGCCGCGACCAATCACAAGCCGTGAAGCATTCGAAAGGTCTTTCAAGCGCCATTTTTAGGAACGGAAGATGCCGGTTACCAGTGGCGATGTCCAGGCTGCGTCGGAGAGGTGAGCATATCAATATTTTTTATTTTAATTCTTTATTTTACACTTAAATGTGGATTCTGATACCGATTTCTGATATCGCAAACATATCGGAACTCGGTATCGGAATCCCGATACCAGATTCAGAAGATCGCCGACCTCATGGCCGACCCCACACAGGGGTCGGGTCGGGTTTCATGAAACCCGACTTTGCCAAAAGTCGGCGACTTCTGAAAATGGTCGACCCGTTTCGCTCAACCCTACTGATAGCTATAGAGCACACTATAATGGTATGATTGGACACCTCAAAATGTACAAGATAAATAATTATCCCTATTAATCATATGACACAAATATTGCACTGAGGAAAATGAATCCATACAAATAATACATGTACAAATATAATCACTGATCAAAAAATTTTTTTTGTGCAAAAAACTTTTTAAGTGTAGAAAAATTGTGCAAAATAAAAACACTAGATAAAAAAGTGTATAATTAAAGTGTATGTGAAAAAACTGATAAAGATATATTACTAAGTGTATCCAATATATTGCACATACCCAACTAAATATATATATATGTGCACATAGTGCAAAATTATACTAAAATAATATGATAATAATAAGGGCATTAAAAAGTGCAAAGTAGCGCATGTGATATTACAATCCCTGCATCCCTGCAGAGCTGAGCGGCACATGTGGCGCATGCGCAGCCGCCCGGCCCATGGATCCATCCACCCGGCGTCACCCCGGCAACGCGCACGCCACCACGCTATCACGTGACTTACGTGGGCGGGGTTTGGTGGCGTGCGCGTTGCCGGGGTGACGCCGGGTGGATGGATCCATGGGCCGGGCGGCTGCGCATGGGCCACATGTGCCGCTCAGCTCTGTTAACTCAGGGGCAATCAGCACGCTATATAAACTGGCCCTTTTTAGCCCTTGTATACGCCCCCGGAAGAAGGCATCAGCCGAAACGTACATAGGGACTGAGCACCTATAGGTATGTGGAACCTCTGTTAGCAATTTTTATTTTTATCCATGCTGCTGCTAGTTTACTATAGCGGCCGAATCAGTAAGGCACTAGTTGCACCTTAGTAATTTCCTGGTCACAATATTCTGTTCTTTTATTATTGTTGCACTATTTTCATTGTGGCCTAAGTGTGATATTGTGTATTGGCTAAAGGTATCAGCACGGTTGCACTTTAACTCTGCACACCTTATACTATATGCAGGGATTGTAATATCACATGCGCTACTTTGCACTTTTTAATGCCCTTATTATTATCATATTATTTTAGTATAATTTTGCACTATGTGCACATATATATATATTTAGTTGGGTATGTGCAATATATTGGATACACTTAGTAATATATCTTTATCAGTTTTTTCACATACACTTTAATTATACACTTTTTTATCTAGTGTTTTTATTTTGCACAATTTTTCTACACTTAAAAAGTTTTTTGCACAAAAAAATTTTTTTGATCAGGGATTATATTTGTACATGTATTATTTGTATGGATTCGTTTTCCTCAGTGCAATATTTGTGTCATGTGATTAATAGGGATAATTATTTATCTTGTACATTTTGAGGTGTCCAATCATACCATTATAGTGTGCTCTATAGCTATCAGCTTTATTTTTTTGCATATTAATTTTTATTATAATATTATTGATAATAAAAACAATTTTAATACGGTGTCCTTGTGTTGCACTTTTTATTTGGGATGATTTATTCCTTCTGTATATAGTATATACCTGTGTGTTATCTCCTTCTGTATATAGTATATACCTGTATGTCATCTCCTCCTATATATAGTATATACCTGTGTGTCATCTCCCCTGTATATAGTATGTACCTGTATGTCATCTCCTCCTGTATATAGTACACTGTGTGCAGAATTATTAGGCGAGTTGTATTTTGATCACATGATACTTCTTATACATGTTGTCCCACTCCAAGCTGCTCAGGCTTGAGAGCCAAATACCAATTAAGTAAATCAGGTGATGTGCATCTGTGTAATGAGGAGGGGTGTTGTCTAATGACATCAAAACCCTATATAAGGTGTGCTTAATTATTAGGCAACTTCCTTTCCTTTGGCAAAATGGGTCAGAAGAGAGATTTGACGGACTCTGAAAAGTCCAAAATTGTGAAATGTCTTGCAGAGGGATGCAGCAGTCTTGAAATTGCCAAACTTTTGAAGCGTGATCACCGAACAATCAAGCGTTTCATGGCAAATAGCCAACAGGGTCACAAGAAGCGTGTTAGGCAAAAAAAAAGGCGCAAAATAACTGCCAATGAATTGAGGAAAATCAAAACTGCCACCAGTTTTGCCATATTTCAGAGCTGTAATGTTACTGGAGTAGCAAAAAGCACAAGGTGTGCGATACCTAGGGACATGGCCAAGGTAAGGAAGGCTGAAATACAACCACCTTTGAACAAGAAACATAAGATAAAACGTCAAGACTGGGCCAAGAAATATCTTAAGACTGACTTTTCAAAGGTTTTATGGACTGATGAAATGATGTTGACTCTTGGTGGGCCAGATGGATGGGCCAGAGGCTGGATCAGTAAAGGGCAGAGAGCCCCACTCCGACTCAGACGTCAGCAAGGTGGAGGTGGGGTACTGATATGGGCTGGTATCATCAAATATGAACTTGTGGGACCTTTTCGAGTTGAGGATGGAGTGAAGCTCAACTCCCAGACCTACTGCCAGTTTCTGGAAGACAACTTCTTGAAGCAGTGGTACAGGAAGAAGTCGGTATCGTTCAAGAAAAACATGATTTTCATGCAGGACAATACTCCATCACATGCCTCCAACTACTCCACAGCGTGGCTGGCCAGTAAAGGTCTCAAAGAAGAAAAAATAATGACATGGCCCCCTTGTTCACCTGATCTGAACCCCATAGAGAACCTGTGGTCCCTCATAAAATGTGAGAACTACAGGGAGGGAAAACAGTACACATCTCAGAACAGTGTCTGGAAGGCTGTGGTGGCTGCTGTATGCAATGTTGATCATAAACAGATCAAGCAACTGACAGAATCTATGGATGGAAGGCTGCTGAGAGTCATCATAAAGAAACGTGGCTATATTGGTCACTAATGTTTTTGGGTTTTATTTTTGCATGTCAGAAATGTTTATTTCTAAAGTTTGTGCAGTTATATTGGTTTACCTGGTGAAAATAAGCAAGTGAGATGGGAATATATTTGGTTTTTATTAAGTTGCCTAATAATTCTGCACAGTAATAGTTACCTGCACAAACAGATATCCTCCTAAGATAGCCAAATCTAAAAAAAACCACTCCAACTTCCAAAAATATCAAGCTTTGATATTTGTGAGTCTTTTGGGTTGATTGAGAACATAGTTGTTGATCAATAATAAAAATAATCCTCTAAAATACAACTTGCCTAATAATTCTGCACACAGTGTATATATCTGTGTCATCTCCTCCTGTATTAGACCTCGTTCACACGTTATTTGGTCAGTATTTTTACCTCAGTATTTGTAAGCTAAATTGGCAGCCTGATAAATCCCCAGCCAACAGGAAGCCCTCCCCCTGGCAGTATATATTAGCTCACACATACACATAATAGACAGGTCATGTGACTGACAACTGCCGTATTTCCTATATGGTACATGTGTTGCTCTTGTAGTTTGTCTGCTTATTAATCAGATATTTTTAAAGGATAATACCAGACTTGTGTGTGTTTTAGGGCGAGTTTCATGTGTCAAGTTGTGTGTGTTGAGTTGCGTGTGGCGACTTGCATGCAGCGACTTTTGTGAGTTGAGTTTTGTGTGGCGACATGCGTGTAGCAACTTTTTGTGTGACGAGTTGCATGTGACAGGTTTGTGTAGCAAGTTGTGTGCAGAAAGTTTTGCGCATGGCGAGTTTTGCACGTGTCGAGTTTTACGTGTGGTGCATTTTGAGTATGTGCAAGTTTTGTGTGAGGCAACTTTTGCATGTGTTGCAACTTTTGTGCATGTGGCAATTTTTCCGCGTGTGCAAGTTTTGCGTGTGGCGAGTTTTCCATGAGGTGAGTTTTGCACGTGTGGCGAGTTTTGCGTGAGCCTAGTTTTGCATGTGGCGAATTTTGCACATGGCGAGTTTTGAGTAGCGACTTTTGTGTTTCGACTTTTATGTGGCGAGGTCGGTGTATGTGTGGTGAAATGTGTGCTGAGGGTGGTATATGTGTTCAAGCACGTGGTAGTGTGTGGCGCGTTTTGTGTGTGTGTTCATATCCCCGTGTGTGGTGAGTATCCCATGTCGGGCCCCACCTTAGCAACTGTACGGTATATACTCTTTGGCGCCATCACTCTCATTCTTTAAGTCTCCCTTGTTCATATCTGGCAGCTGTCAATTTGCCTCCAACACTTTTCCTTTCACTTTTTCCCCATTATGTAGATAGGGGCACAATTGTTTGGTGAATTGTATCGCGTGGGGTTAAAATTTCACCTCACAGCATAGCCTATGATACTCTCGGGGTCCAGACGTGTGACTGTGCAAAATTTTGTGGCTGTAGCTGCGGCGGTGCAGATGCCAATCCCGGACATACATACACACACACACACACACACAGCTTTATATATTAGATTGTCTAAGGGTCTGTTTGTCTGTAACTGAAATCCCGGCCGGCCTCGACCAATCAGCGTTCATAAATAAACTACATACATATACTAGAACGAGAATAACTTGAAGGATAGTCTGTGAGGGAGAGAATAACATGGAGGATAGTCTGTGAGGGAGAGAATAACATGGAGAACAGTCTGTGAGGGGGAGAATAACATGAAGGACAGTATGTGAGGGAGAGAATAACATGGAGGACAGTCTGTGAGGGAGAGGAGGGAGAGAATAACATGGAGGACAGTCTGTGAGGGAGAGAATAACATGGAGAACAGTCTGTGAGGGGGAGAATAACATGAAGGACAGTATGTGAGGGAGAGAATAACATGGAGGACAGTCTGTGAGGGAGAGGAGGGAGAGAATAACATGGAGGACAGTTTACCCTGAAAATCCTGTGTATTCATTGCATTATTCTTAAATCTTCATAAATAAACTACATACATATTCTAGAATACTCGATGCATTAGAATCGGGCCACCATCTAGTTTAATAATAATAATCTTTATTTATATAGCGCCAACATATTCCTCAGCTTTACTATTCAACAGTTCATATACAACAGTCATAACAAGGTTAACGATAATACAATAATTAATGCAAAGATAATGACCTTGCCCGTAAGAGCTTACAATCTGCAATGAGGTGTGGGTGAGAAAGTACAGGCTCTTATTTACAACTAGATGGTGGCCCGATTCTAACGCATCGGGTATTCTAGAATATGCATGTCCACGTAGTATATTGCCCAGTCACGTAGTATATTGCCAAGCCCCGTAGTATATTGCACAGCCACATAGTATATTGCACAGCCACGTAGTATATGGCACAGCCACGTAATATATGGCACAGCCACATAGTATATTGCACAGCCATGTAGCATATAGCACAGCCACGTAATATATACCACAGCCACGTAGTATATTGCACAGCCACGTAGTATATAGCACAGCCATGTAGTATATGGCACAGTCACGTAGTATATTGCACAGCCACGTAGTATATAGCACAGCCACGTAATATATACCACAGCCACGTAGTATATTGCACAGCCACGTAGTAAATTGCCCAGTCACGTAGTATATTGCCCAGCCACTTAGTATATTGAACAGCCACTTAGTATATTGCACAGCCACGTAGTATATTGCACAGCCATATAGTATATTGCACAGCCACGTAGTATATAGCACAGCCATGTAATATATACCACAGCCACGTAGTATATTGCAAAGCCACGTAGTATATTGCACAGCCATGTAGTATATGGCACAGCCGCGTAGTATATTACACAGCCATGTAGTATATGGCACAGCCACGTAGTATATTGCACAGCCACGTAGTATATAGCACAGCCACGCAATATATACCACAGCCATGTAGTATATTGCACAGCCACGTAGTATATTTCCCAGTCACGTAGTATATTGCCCAGCCCCGTAGTATATTAAACAGCCCCATAGTATATTGAACAGCCACATAGTATATTGCCCAGCCACTTAGTATATTGAACAGCCACTTAGTATATTGCACAGCCACGTAGTATATTGCACAGCCACATAGTATATTGCACAGCCACGTAGTATATAGCACAGCCACGTAATATATAGCACAGCCACGTAGTATATTTCACAGCCACGTAGTATATTGCACAGCCACGTAGTATATTTCACAGCCATGTAGTATATTGCACAGCCACGTAATATATACCACAGCCACGTAGTATATTGCACAGCGACGTAGTATATAGCACAGCCACAGAGTATATAGCACAGCCCACGTAGTATATACTCACCTTCCATCCGCAGCTGTCACCGCCGCATGTGTTGCGCTGCTTCCTGCCACTGACCGCGGCTGCAAATTTAGTCCCCGGCTTTTGGTGGCGGTAGGCCCAACAGCGCCCATGGTCCCGGCCGGCTCCGCCTTCCTCACGGTGACTCCGCCACCTTTGCAGCGCTTCTGGCGGGGCCTGGCTCCGCCTTCCTCACAGTGACTCCGCCGCCTTTGCAGCGCTTCTGGCCGGGCCTGTACTGGCTGGCCGCGACCCGCAATTTAGTCCCCGGCTTTTTGGCGCGGTAGGCCCAACAGCGCCCATGATACCGGCCGCCTCCGTCGCTGATTGGTTGTGGGTGTTTTGCCACGACCAATCAGCGACTTAGATTCCATGACAGACAGAGGCCGCGACCAATGAATATCCGTGACAGACAGAAGGACAGACAGACGGAAGTGACCCTTTGACAATTATATAGTAGATGATGGTCCTGCCATCTTGAGGAAATGGGGGGTAGATATAGACAACATGAGCTAGTCACCACCCAATATTAAAAGGCTTCGAGTAGGGAAGGTGATATGCTTTCTAAATAGATGTGTTTTTAGGGAGCGCCTAAACCTGTATAAATTGTGGCTAGTCCTAATTTCTTGGGGTAGAGCATTCCAGAGGATTGGTGCAACTCGTGAGAAGTCTTCGAGCCGGGAGTGGGAGGTACGGATTAGTGTGGATGATAGTGTCCCCCGGAAGAAGGCTTTTTTACTGCCGAAACGTGCATAGTGACAGGTTGGCTCCACAGCATACTCATGGTATTTACTTTACCTCATATAAATTTTGATGTTTTTTCATCTGCATTTTATTTTCACATTTCTATTTTTTATAGTTACCTCACTATCACATATTTTTCATTGTTCCAATCACTTTCTTGAGGGATTTGCTGATTTGTTACACTGTCGTGCCACCTTCTGACCAACTTTGGTATTTGATGTATTTTATATTTTATTTTATATATCCTTTGTCATTTAATAAAATTCTACATTTTTATGATGAGTTTTTAGTATTTGTGTTCATGGTACACCTTTTAGTTTATGTGATTTCGGAGGTTGTTTGTGGAGCGTAATGAGCGGGTAGGCTGACATTTATAAGATTCTCAGTACAGAAACATTTTTTTAACACATCCAATTGTTGAACTTATATTTATTTTGAGATCTATTGATTAAAATGTACTTTGTTCATGAGAAAACTCCTTTAATGCTGAATTCTAAATGATGAAAATGTTAATTTGTGTTACTTTATTTCCATGCCCTATGAATCACACTTGTGCTGAAAAGCCAGTGAGTACACTCTGACTGATGCACCTGGCATGCAAAATATTCAGAAAAGAAAGGCTATGGATGTATAGAGAAGAAAGTGTAGACAGGTAATGGTAAACCGGGGATAGGAAAGTAAGGGTACCTGGGAAGTAGGGTAGTAGAATGGCAGATCTAGGAAAGGTCAGGAAGACAGCAGGTGACATCTGGGGGATGTGGTCAGGGAATCATGGATGAGCCCTGGGAAAAAGGTCAGAAAATTGTAAATCAGTTCTGAGGAAAAGCGTGAACATAGTGAAAATAGGCTGTGACACGGTCATCATTACAGACACAATGGGATAGTTTCCAGATATGGTTTACAAATATTTAGCACACTGAAGTGTATTTCTAAGGTTTCATAACATAACATAAAACAATGGATAAGTGACTTGGGGCATCTGGATTTTGAATAATGAAGAAAATTTACACATAAGCACCGATATTGTCCTATCACAATTTCTGGCCCTCATACGGAAATATAGATATGCAGGAATAGGAGCATGTGCTCGTACTGTCAGCCTTGCTATACAAAACAATCACCTTGAGAACACAGAACAGACTCTCTAGGAGTCTAGTGGGTGAGTGGATGTGGGGGAGGGCTGGCGGTGAGATCATCCTAGAAATCCAGTCTGAGTTAATATTTGTCTGCGGTGGAATGATGTAAGATTTCAGAATGCAGCTTCCTCTACCTCTCATAGGAACAGAAAGAGGAGGGAGAAGAATAGGAAAGTACAAGGGAAACATGCATGGTAGATGTAGGAGGAGAGAGATAGAATGGGAGAAGTGGGGGAGTTATAAGAGTAGATTGTTCAAAAATAGCCAGGTAGGTGGTAAAAAAGGGCAAAGATAACACAGAACATGAAGAGGCTTATGGTTTCCACATCATTATCTCATCCAGTCTAGGGCATCAGGAGCTGAGTACTTTGCAGACAACTGTATAGAAGCATGCAAGATTTTGATAGTTACATACATAGTAATTATTCATATTATTTTCTGGTTAGCCAATAAAGGTATCACTCCTAGAATACTTCTGTCATCATTGGGCAGAAAAGTATTCACATCGATTACATACATAGTGCATTACATTGGTACATTTTAGACAAAAGCCATTAAGTATTCTGCATTTCTTGCAGGAAGAGCAATGTTACCCAATGTGAGACAGGAGGAGTGTCTCAGACTACCTCAGTTTCCTTGTCGACACTGTAAATGACCGGGTCATGGCTGATTACAGCTCTGCTCCAATAAGACGAAAAAGGAACTAAGGCTACGTTCAGATTTGCGGCTAGCGCCGCAGCGTCGGGCGCCGCAGCGGCGCCGCATGCATCATGCGCCCCTATATTTAACATGGGGGCGCATGGACATGCGGTGCACTTGCTTTTTGCGCCGCATGCGTCCCTGCGGCGCCCGCGTCGGGGCGCGGAGGACGCAGCAAGTTGCATTTTTGCTGCGTCCAAATTCAATGGAAAAAAGGACGCATGCGGCGCAAAAAGCAGCGTTGTGCATGTGTTCACATTTGCGCTGTGCGTTGCGGCGGCGACGCTGCGGCGCACAACGCAAATGTGAACGTAGCCTAAAACAGTAGCCAAACACCCAGTGAGCTAAATAGTACAGAGCATCTATAAACAATAGCTTTACACATACCTACTCAGGCTATGCCAAGATTCAAAGTGACACCGAGTGACAAAGTAACATTGAGAGTTAGAAATCGCAGACCATCAAAGTTGTTCATTTTGATTATATAGTATCGAGGATACATCTAATATATAATTGCCTAGAATACTACTTCCTGCAATTTGTGCCAACTTCCGTGGCTTTGTCCGGAGCTAATGTCCGGAGATAATGTCCGGAGCTAATGTCCGGAGATAATGTCCGGAGCTAATGTCCGGAGCTAATGTCCGGAGATAAGTGACGTCACCAGTGTCCTACACCCAGGCAGAGCACAGGGGCCCCAGGCAGCATATGGGGCCCCAGGCAGAGCACAGTGGCCCCAGGCAGAGCACAGGGGCCCCAGGCAGCATATGGGGCCCCAGGCAGAGCACAGTGGTCCCAGGCAGCCTATGGGGCCCCAGGCAGAGCACAGGGGCCCCAGGCAGCATATGGGGCCCCAGGCAGAGCACAGGGGCCCCAGGCAGCATATGGGGCCCCAGGCAGAGCACAGTGGCCCCAGGCAGAGCACAGGGGCCCCAGGCAGAACATGGGGCCCCAGGCAGAGCACAGTGGTCCCAGGCAGCCTATGGGGCCCCAGGCAGAGCACAGGGGCCCCAGGCAGCATATGGGGCCCCAGGCAGAGCACAGGGGCCCCAGGCAGCATATGGGGCCCCAGGCAGAGCACAGTGGCCCCAGGCAGAGCACAGGGGCCCCAGGCAGAACATGGGGCCCCAGGCAGAGCACAGGGGCCCCAGGCAGAACATGGGGCCCCAGGCAGAGCACAGGGGCCCCAGGTAGAGCACAGGGGCCCCAGGCAGCATATGGGGCCCCAGGCAGAGCACAGGGGCCCCAGGCAGAGCACAGGGGCCCCAGGCAGCATATGGGGCCCCAGGCAGAGCACGGGGGCCCCAGGCAGCATATGGGGCCCCAGACAGAGCACAGTGGCCCCAGGCAGAGCACAGGGGCCCCAGGCAGAACATGGGGCCCCAGGCAGAGCACAGGGGCCCCAGGCAGAGCACAGGGGCCCCAGGCAGCATATGGGGCCCCAGGCAGCATATGGGGCCCCAGGCAGAGCACAGTGGCCCCAGGCAGCATATGGGGCCCCAGGCAGAGCACAGGGGCCCCAGGCAGCATATGGGGCCCCAGGCAGAGCACAGTGGCCCCAGGCAGAGCACAGGGGCCCCAGGCAGCATATGGGGCCCCAGGAGGAGCACAGTGGTCCCAGGCAGAGCACAGGGGCCCCAGGCAGCCTATGGAGCCCCAGGCAGAGCACAGTGGCCCCAGGCAGAACATGGGGCCCCAGGCAGAGCACAGGGGCCCCAGGCAGAGCACAGGGGCCCCAGGCAGCATATGGGGCCCCAGGCAGAGCACAGTGGTCCCAGGTAGAGCACAGGGGCCCCAGGCAGCCTGTGGGGCCCCAGGCAGAGCACAGGGGCCCCAGGCAGCATATGGGGCCCCAGGCAGAGCACAGGGGCCCCAGGCAGCATATGGGGCCCCAGGCAGAGCACAGTGGCCCCAGGCAGAGCACAGGGGCCCCAGGCAGAACATGGGGCCCCAGGCAGAGCACAGGGGCCCCAGGCAGCATATGGGGCCCCAGGCAGAGCACAGGGGTCCCAGGCAGCATATGGGGCCACAGGCAGAGCACAGCGATATTTTGGACCACTGTGCGGTGTTTCAGACCCCCTGTGTGATGTCTGGGGCCCTGTTCTTAAGTATATTAAAGATTAAAGTAACGTATATTAAAGTATATTATAGATCAAATTTGACACGTTTATGAGCACCATTGAGTGATATACTCAAGAATGACATAATTTTTCAACATTTTATGGTTTCAAACTGTAAACACTCAGAGTTTTTTTTACTTCAACCAGAAAACCTTAACGGTTCATAAAAAACTTGACTGTTCAGGATATGATAAAAGTCATAGTATTCTGAATCTTTAACTTATAAAGATACCTTTACATGGGGTGATTATTGGTTTCAGAGAGGCTTTCGGCCGATAATCGTACACATGGCTGGTGACAGGACAATACAATATAAACGTTCAAAGGTAAACACTGATAACATTAAAATCTAATATATAATTGCCTAGAATACTACTTCCGGCAATTTGTGCCAACTTCCGTGGCTTTGTCCGGAGATAATGTCCGGAGATAAGTGACGTCACCAGCATCCTACACCCGCTCAGGGTGGACAAAGATATATGCATTCGTGGTGCGCGGCACTTTTCTGATTGGTTGCCGCCTGCTGCGAGCGACCAATCAGAAATGTGCCGTACTGTCAAGAATTGTCAAGAGCTGGTGAGTGCAGCCATTTTTTGTTCTTTCTTACTATTATTTATTAATTGTATTATTCTTACATTTGAATAAATAAAGTATATATGGATTCTAGACTCCCGATTCTTTAGAATCGGGCTGCCATCTAGTTTATACATAAATGAGGACAACCTTTCAGTCTAGAATAACTAAATATGAAAAGGTGTATACAGAATTGTACTTACCCTCCCTCAAATATCCTTACACGCGAAGGCTCTCCTCGCTTAGCTGCTGGCCCGGGGTCTTCTGATTTCACTCTTTTTTCTTCGTCTTTACTAGCGATGGAAGTCTCCTGTGCTTGATTGGGAATATGAGCCTGGGCGTTCATTTCATTGCAATAAGAGAAATATGCAAAAACTTTTAGGATAATAAGTTTAGTCAGGATATTTGAAATTTTATTCTAAAATAAAAAGAAAATTGATCAGGCACAGAGCTTGCATACATAATATATATATATATACATATATATATATATATATATATATATATATATATATACAGGTCCTTCTCAAAAAATTAGCATATAGTGTTAAATTTCATTATTTACCATAATGTAATGATTACAATTAAACTTTCATATATTATAGATTCATTATCCACCAACTGAAATTTGTCAGGTCTTTTATTGTTTTAATACTGATGATTTTGGCATACAACTCCTGATAACCCAAAAAACCTGTCTCAATAAATTAGCATATTTCACCCGTCCAATCAAATAAAAGTGTTTTTTAATAACAAACAAAAAAAACATCAAATAATAATGTTCAGTTATGCACTCAATACTTGGTCGGGAATCCTTTGGCAGAAATGACTGCTTCAATGCGGCGTGGCATGGAGGCAATCAGCCTGTGACACTGCTGAGATGTTATGGAGGCCCAGGATGCTTCAATAGCGGCCTTAAGCTCATCCAGAGTGTTGGGTCTTGCGTCTCTCAACTTTCTCTTCACAATATCCCACAGATTCTCTATGGGGTTCAGGTCAGGAGAGTTGGCAGGCCAATTGAGCACAGTAATACCATGGTCAGTAAACCATTTACCAGTGGTTTTGGCACTGTGAGCAGGTGCCAGGTCGTGCTGAAAAATGAAATCTTCATCTCCATAAAGCATTTCAGCCAATGGAAGCATGAAGTGCTCCAAAATCTCCTGATAGCTAGCTGCATTGACCCTGCCCTTGATGAAACACAGTGGACCAACACCAGCAGCTGACATGGCACCCCACACCATCACTGACTGTGGGTACTTGACACTGGACTTCAGGCATTTTGGCATTTCCTTCTCCCCAGTCCTCCTTCAGACTCTGGCACCTTGATTTCCGAATGACATGCAAAATTTGCTTTCATCAGAAAAAAGTACTTGGGACCACTTAGCAACAGTCCAGTGCTGCTTCTCTGTAGCCCAGGTCAGGCGCTTCTGCCGCTGTTTATGGTTCAAAAGTGGCTTGACCTGGGGAAATGCTGAAATGCTTTATGGAGATGAAGATTTCATTTTTCAGCACAACCTGGCACCTGCTCACAGTGCCAAAACCACTGGTAAATGGTTTACTGACCATGGTATTACTGTGCTCAATTGGCCTGCCAACTCTCCTGACCTGAACCCCATAGAGAATCTGTGGGATATTGTGAAGAGAAAGTTGAGAGACGCAAGACCCAACACTCTGGATGAGCTTAAGGCCGCTATTGAAGCATCCTGAGCCTCCATAACATCTCAGCAGTGTCACAGGCTGATTGCCTCCATGCCACGCCGCATTGAAGCAGTCATTTCTGCCAAAGGATTCCCGACCAAGTATTGAGTGCATAACTGAACATTATTATTTGATGGTTTTTTTGTTTGTTATTAAAAAACACTTTTATTTGATTGGACGGGTGAAATATGCTAATTTATTGAGACAGGTTTTTTGGGTTATCAGGAGTTGTATGCCAAAATCATCAGTATTAAAACAATAAAAGACCTGACAAATTTCAGTTGGTGGATAATGAATCTATAATATATGAAAGTTTAATTGTAATCATTACATTATGGTAAATAATGAAATTTTACACTATATGCTAATTTTTTGAGAAGGACCTGTATATATATATATATATATATATATATATATATATATATATATACTAGATTGTGGCCCGATTCTAACGCATCGGGTATTCTAGAATATGCATGTCCCCGTAGTATATGGACAACGATGATTCCAGAATTCGCGGCAGACTGTGCCCGTCGCTGATTGGTCGAGGCAACCTTTATGACATCATCGTCGCCATGGCAACCATTATGACATCTACGTCGATACTGTGCCCGTCGCTGATTGGTCGAGGCCTGGCGGCCTCGACCAATCAGAGACGTGGGATTTCCATTATGACATCATCGTCGCCATGCTGTGCCCGTCGCCGATTGGTCGAGGCCTGGCGGCCTCGACCAATCAGAGACGCGGGATTTCCAGGACAGACAGACAGACAAACAGACAGACGGAAAAACCCTTAGACAATTATATATATAGATATATTATCTTAGGCACAATGGTGTGTTTATATATTTGTATATGTTTACAAAATTTACGTGTTAAAAGATAATCTGTCAGCAGGTTTTTGCTATGTAATCTGAGAGCAGCATAATATAGGGCAAGATAGCCTAATTCCAATAATGTATCAATACCACTTACTGGACTGCTTATGGTAGTTTTGATAGAATTCCTGTTCCTGTATTGTAAATATAGCAGTTGTCAGATTGCTATATCCCCTGCCCACATGCCTGATTAGCAGTTGCCTGTGTGCAGTATACATTGTCAGCAAGCTGTTAATTAATGTTTGGGTGGGAATACACAGATTAGCTTGACTGCTGTGCAGATGAGACCTGGTCAGACAGTGATAATCTCCTGTTGATAAAACACTGATTTTATTGAAAACTACAACACAGAGTGTAATAATAAGTAGCACATCCCTGGAATAAGGCTCACTTAACCTATGTTTTGCTGCTCTCAAATTTCATATTATTATTTACAGGACTCCTTGTTCTTCTTTATGCTGAAGATAGCTCAACCATTGCATCTATGGTCCTCAACGTTGCCCATTTTTTCAAGTCCTCAATGCTGAGAAATAAAGGCAATACTTTTGCATTATGCAATACCATCAGGGAGGCATATGATTCGCTTCAAATTAATTCTAAGATAATACAATGACCCCAAGCATAGAGCCAATGTAATTAACCCCCTTACCCCTAATAAGGGTGGTTTGCACGTTAATGACCGGGCCAATTTTTACGATTCTGACCACTGTCCCTTTATGAGGTTATAACTCTGGAACACTTCCATGGATCCCAGTGATTCTGACATTGTTTTCTTGTGACACATTGTACATGAAGACAGTTGTAATATTTCTTTGATATTAATTGTGTTTATTTGTGAAAAAAATGGAAATTTGGCAAAAATGTTAAAAATTTTGCTATTTTCCAACTGTGAATTTTCATACCCTTAAATCACAGAGCTATGTTACACAAAATACTTAATAAATAACATTTCCCACATGTCTACTTTACATCAGCACAATTTTGGAACCAAATTTTTTTTTTGCTAGGGAGTTATAAGGGTTAAAAGTTGACCAGCGATTTCTCATTTTTACAACACCATTTTTTTTTAAGGGACCACATCACATTTGAAGTCACTTTCAGGGGTCTATATGATGAAAATAGCAAAAAGTGACACCATTCTAAAAACTGCACCCCTCAAGGTGCTCAAAACCACATTCAAGAAGTTTATTAACCCATCAGGTGCTTCACAGGAATTTTTGGAATGTTTAAAAAAAAAAAATGAACATTTTACTTTTTTTCACAAAAAAATTACTTATCAATTTGTTTTATTTTACCAAAGGTAACAAAATAAATTGGACCACAAAAGTTGTGCAATTTGTCCTGAGTACGCTGATACCCCATATGTGGGGGTAAACCACTGTTTGGGCACATGTCGCGTTTGGAGTGCCCCTGATGTGTCTAAACAGTGGAAACTCTCCACAAGTTACACCATTTTGGAAAGTAGACCCCCTAAGGAACTTATCTAGATGTGTGGTAAGCACTTTGAACCCCCAAGTGCTTCACAGACGTTTATAATGTAGAGTCGTAAAAATAAAAAATCATATTTTTTCCACAAAAATTATCTTTTCGCCCCCAATTTTTTATTTTCCCAAGGGTAACAGAAGAAAGTGGACCACAAAAGTTGTTGTACAATTTGTCCTGAGTATGGTTATACCCCATATGTGGGGGTAAACCACTGTTTGGGTGCATGGCAGAACTCGGAAGGGAAGGAGCACCGTTTGACTTTTTCAACGCAGAATTGGCTGGAATTGAGATCAGACGCCATGTCGTATTTGGAGAGCCCCTGCTGTGCCTAAACAGTGGAAACCCCCACAAGTGACCCCATTTTGGAAACTAGACCACCTAAGGAACTTATCTAGATGTGTGGTGAGCACTTTGAACCCCCAAGTGCTTCACAGAAGTTTATAATGTAGAGCCGTAAAAATAAAAAATAATTTTTTTCACAAAAATGATATTTTCGCCCCCAATTTTTTATTTTTCCAAAGGTAACAGGAGAAATTTGACCCCAAAAGTTGTTGTGCAATTTGTCCCGAGTACGTTGATACCCCATATGTGGGGGTAAACCACTGTTTGGGCGCATGGCAGAGTTCGTAAAGGAAGGAGCACCATTTTGGTATGCAGACTTTGATGGAATGGTATGCGGGCATCACGTTGCGTTTGCAGAGCCCCTGATGTACCTAAACAGTAGAAACCCCCCACAAGTGACCCCATATTGGAAACTAGACCCCCAAAGGAACTTATCTAGATGTGTGGTGAGTACTTTGAACCCCCAAATGTTTCACAAAAGTTTATAACGCAGAGCCATGAAAATAAAAAAAATCCTTTTTTTTGCCTCAAAAATGATTTTTTTAGCCCCCAGTTTTGTATTTTTCCAAGGGTAACAGGAGGAGAAATTGGACCCCAAAAAGTTGTTGGCCAATTTGTCCTGAGTACGCTGATACCCCATATGTGTGAGAAAACTACTGTTTGGGTGCATGTCGGGGCTCGGAAGGGAAGTAGTGACGTTTTGGAATGCAGACTTTTATGGAATGGTCTGTGGGCGCCACTTTGCGTTTGCAGAGCCCCTGATGTGCCTGAACAGTGGAAACCCCCAATTTTAACTCCAACCCTAACCCCAATACACCCCTAACCCTAATCACAACCATAACCCTAACCACAACCCCTAACCCTGACACAACCCTAACCCAACCGTAAAGTATTCCAAACCCTAACCCCAAAACTAGCCCCAACCCTAACCCTAACTAATTTTGAGAGCTATAATTATTCCATATTTTGGTCCACAGAGTCATGTAAGGTCTTGTTTTTTGCGGGACGAGTTGATGTTTTTATTGGCACCGTTTTCAGACACATGACAGTTTTTGATCACTTTTTATTCCAATTTTTGTTAGGCAGAATGAACAAAAACCAGCAATTCATGAATTTCTTTTGGGGGGGGGCGTTTATACCGTTCCGCAGTTTTATTCTTCGGGTCAGTACGATTACAGCGATACCTCATTTATATAATTTTATTATGTTTTGGCGCTTTTATACAATAAAAACTATTTTATATAAAAATAATTATTTTTGCATCGCTTTATTCTGAAGGCTATAACTTTTTTTTGCTGATGACGCTGTATAGTGGCTTGTTTTTTGCGGGACAAGATGACGTTTTCAGCGGTACCATGATGATTTATATCCATCTTTTTGATCGCGTGTTATTCCACTTTTTGTTCGGCGGCAAGATGATAAAGCATTGTTTTTTGCCTTGCTTTTTTTTTTTCTCTTACGTGTTCACTGAAGGGGTTAACTAGTGGGACAGTTTTATAGGTCGGGTCGTTACGGATGCGGCGACACTAAATATGTGTACTTTTATTGTTTTTTTATTAACATAAAGAAATGTATTAGAACAATATTTATTTATTTTTTTCTTTATTTAGGATTTTTTTTTTTTATATTTTTACACAGTGTATTTTTTTTTTTTACTTTTTTACATTGTCCCAGGGTGGGACATCACTATATATTGTCAGATCGCTGATCTGACACTTTGCACAGCACTGAGTCAGATCAGCAATCTGACAGGCAATGCAGGAGGCTTGCCGGCACCTGCTCTCCGCAGGTGCTCGCAAGTCACCTCCCTGCAGGACCCGGAAGGTCCCCCGTGGCCATCTTGGATCTGGGGCCTGCAGGGAGGAGGAGATCGGAGGAGACCCTCGGAACAACGCGATCGCATCGCGTTGTTCTGAGGGTCTCAGGGAAGCACGCAGGGAGCCCCCTCCCTGCACGATGCTTCCCTTTGCCACCGGAACGCTGCGATCATGTTTAATTGCAGTGTTCTGGGGGTTAATGTGCCGGGAGCGGTCCATGACTGTTCCTGTCACATAGTGCCGGATGTCAGCTGTGATAGTCAACTGACATCCGGCCGCGATCGACCGCGCTCCCCCCGTGAGCGCAGGTGATCGCATATAACGTACTCTCCCATTGATGGTCATACGGCCCCAGGTCAACTCGACGGGATAGTAAGTCAGATGTCACAAAGGGGTTAAAAACTAATTAAAACAGAAGGATTAGCACAAGCCTACAACTACAGAAGATTTGTGGTGAGTTCTTAAAGATGTTGTCACAAGTGGGTCACATTCTCCTGAAAGATCTGCAGTTTGGAAGATCACTACATATTGTGAATTCCAGCTCTTCCATTTAGCCTCTGTGTTTGTGCTTCCTATTAAATGGATTTTCTTTCTTTTGAAGCTGAAGAGGTTAATGACCCTTTCTATGCTGGTTAGAAAATTGCAGCTCTATCTCACAGCTGTTCCTGACCTGGTCATTTCCTCTTGCTATAAAATCATGCCAGACCTTCTCTTCCTAGCCAGTTTTACTTCCTAGCTCCTTGGAGTTGCTGTGCTGAGTTGTAGATCGTTGTTGCTACTGGAGATTGTTGCATGCTGTTTTTGGATGTATGATTTCCTCATTGTCCTATTTCCATTTGATTTGTACATTCCTACCCTTCCCGACATACCTCTCTACCTTTGATGAGTGTTTTGTATTTTAGTTGCTTTTTGTTATACCCGTTTGTCTTACATGTTTATACACTAGCACTTCTGTCCCAGGCTTCGTGGGGGAGGGGGAGGGGATAGCTTAGGGTATAACAGGAGAACAGTAAGGCTAGTGGCCCAAACCTCCTCATCTTTAGGCCGGCGTCACATCCAGCGTATGAAAATACGGTCCATTTTTTATGGCCGTAATACGCAGAAATGTTCCCAAAATAGTGATCCATATGTCATCCGTAGGCAGGGTGTGGCAGCGTATTTTGCGCATGGCATCCTCCGTATGTAATCCGTATGGCATCTGTACTGCAATATTTTCTCACAGGCTTGCAAAACTGACATCTAATGGATTTATGTGCTCAAATGTTCATTAAAACATATATACAGTATATATGTGTATATATATATATATATATATATATATATATATATATATATATATATATATATATATATATATACGTCAGTGAGACATATCGGATTTGGGAAGGTGATAGCAAAAACCGGCAATTGAATTACCGGCTTTTATGATATCTAGCACTGTATGGAATATAAATATATATATATATATGTGTCTCACTGACATATATATATATATATATATATATATATACACATATATATATATATATACTGTATATATATATATATATATATATATATATATATATATATATATATATATATATATATATATATATATATATACACAGTACAGACCAAAAGTTTGGACACACCTTCTCATTTAAAGATTTTTCTGTATTTTCATGACTATGAATATTGTACATTCACACTGAAGGCATCAAAACTATGAATTAACACATGTGGAATTATATACTTAACAAAAAAGTGTGAAACAACTGAAATTATGTCTTATATTCTAGGTTCTCCAAGTAGCCACCTTTTGCTTTGATGACTGCTTTGCACACTCTTGGCATTCTCTTGATGAGCTTCAAGAGGTAGCCTCCGGGAATGGTTTTCACTTCACAGGTGTGCCCTGTCAGGTTTAATAAGTGGGATTTCTTGCCTTATAAATGGGGTTGGGACCATCAGTTGTATTGTGCAGAAGTCTGGTGGATACACAGCTGATAGTCCTACTGAATAGACTGTTAGAAGTTGTATTATGGCAAGAAAAAAAGCAGCTAAGTAAAGAAAAATGAGTGGCCATCATTACTTTAAGAAATGAAGGTCAGTCAATCCCAAAAATTAGGAAAACTTTGAAAGTGTCCCCAAGTGCTGTGGCAAAAACCATCAAGCGCCACGTAATATAACTTGCTAAAAGCATATAATGCAGTGTAGTAACGAGCAATGCCACACATAAGTCCGGTATATTACACTTTAGTTGCCTAAGCATACATACAGTGAAACCATTACATATATGTGCCACATAAAAAGACAACTGCCATATCTACCTGCGGCTGACCCAGCGTCCCACCTCACCCCAACGCGCGTTTCGCAACCAGCTTCTTCCGGGGGCGTATGCTTAGGCAACTAAAGTGTAATATAATTGACTTATGTGTGGCATTGCTCGTTACTACACTGCATTATATGCTTTTAGCAAGTTATATTACGTAGCTTCCCACTTCTTGTTTAGGTGCTTGTGCACTATGGCACTGGATATGTTTTCCATAAATAAAGCCTTAGTTTAAATGTGTTCTGGATCTCTTCATTTTTCGGTTATCTGTTATGACAGACCGAAGGTATTGAGTATGCGTTAGGAAGTGCCAGCTGTATAATAGGGACAGTAGTTGTTTAGCCTATCGCACGGTACCTGATGAGGACTGTATGGACTATGAGCGGATCAAAGAAGTGATCTTGGCCCGGTATGCGCTGATACCAGAGGCATACCGCCAAAAGTTCCGTGGACTTATAAAACGCGTAACCGATACCCATGCTGAATGGGCCTGTAAATTACGGCGGTCACTGTTAAGGTGGGTACAAGGGAGCAAAGCAACCACTAAGGACGACGTCCTCCAGCTCTTCTTGTTAGAACGATTCTTTAATGGACTAACCCCCGAGACACAGGGATGGCTTCGGGACAGGCGTCCAACGACTCTTGAGGAGGCCGCTCGTCTGGCCGATGAACATCATGATGCCAGGAGGCCTCAGTTGTCCGGATCAAAGATGGTCGCTAGGGGTCCGCCCATGGACCTGGAGGCCCCAAAACCACCAAAGATTGTAGGGGGACCAGCTAAAAACCCAGCCTACTACAGTCCCCCTGGGGCGCGATGCAACACCTGCCATCAGCTGGGCCAACTGCAAAGACAATGTCCCAACCGGACTCATCAAACCCAGTGGCCAAAGGCGGGAGCAGCTACCTTCAGCCGGGCCGCAGTACACTGCTACCAAGGCGAAGCTGACCCGGCATTGGAGGCTACGACTAACCAGGGGGTGGAAGTGATGGAGGAAGTGCTGCATGAAGTAGACCCCGTGCAGGCAGCCCAGGCAGATAATCGACAACAGCATCGACAGGTCGTGTGGGTTAATGGGAAACGTATGCAGGGACTAAGAGATTCCGGGGCAACTTTGACCCTTGTGAGGTCTCATCTCGTCTGGGACCAAGAGAAGATGGACCGGACAGTGGCAGTCCGTGTAGCAGGGGGAGCCATACATCGACTGCCCACTGCCAGGATTCACCTGAACTGGGGAGTCGGGGATGGCCTTGTTGAGGTCAGCTTGATGGAGGATTTGCCTGCAGACGTCTTGTTGGGAAATGACTTGGGGCCCATGTTGTCTGCCTTCTCGGTTGCCCCTCTGGCTGAGACATATCCTGTGACCACCCGGAGACAAGCTCGAGCTGCGGAGGCAGAATCATACTCAGAGGAGGCCCAGGTAAGACATCCCAGCCCTACCCATATTCCCATAGCAAGACACATTTCTTGGGCCACCCCAGCTTAATTTAAGAGGGAGTTACTTGAGGATTCTTCATTGGAGGGATATCGTGGGAAGGCACAGGAGGGGAGAGGGGTACTGGAAGGGGAACAGTTTGTATGGAAGCAGGGACTCCTCTACCGGTTCACAGAGCAGCACCACACAGGGATGAGCCCCACTATAAAATGACAGCTGGTAGTTCCCAAGAAGTATAGGCAGGACAATCTGACAATCAATGCGAATCTCTCATGACATACCCTTGGCCAGGCACTTCGGCGTCAGTTGCACCAAGCATCGTCTGACACAAAACTTCTCTTGGCCGGGGGTAACCTATGATGTTCGTCAGTACTGCCAGACCTGTGACAGTTGCCAGCGCATTGGCAAGAGGGGAGATTGATGCAAGGCCAAATTACGCCCCCTCCCCATTGTGGAGGAACCATTTAGCCGAATAGCGGTCGATCTGATAGGGCCGTTAGCCAAACCCAGTCCGTCAGGGAAAAGGTATATATTGACAGTGGTAGATTATGCCACACGGTATCCAGAGGCGGTTGCGTTACCTAACATACTGGCAGAGACGGTGGCGGCTGCCCTGCTCCAGGTTTTCTCATGGGTTGGATTTCCCTGGGAGATTATCTCGGACCAGGGTACCCAGTTTACAGCAGAGGTGACCAACCAACTGTGGAAGCTGTGTGGCGTAAAGTCCATTAGAAGCACCCCGTACCACCCGCAAACCAATGGGTTGTGTGAATGCTTTAACGGGATGTTAAAACAACTCATTGGGACTTTTACCAGGACCTACAGGGACTGGGAGAAATTCTTGCCACACCTCCTGTTTGCCTATCGGGAGGTGCCCCAAGAATCCACGGGGTTCTCCCCGTTCAAACTGGTATACGGGAGGCAGGTAAGGGGACCCCTAGACTTAGTGCTAGAACACTGGGAAGGGGAGGGCATCATAGAAGGGGTACCTATTGTACCCTATGTGCTGGAATTCCGGGACTGCCTACAGGAGCTGACCCAGGCTGTACGTGGGAACATGCAGGTGGCCCAGTGGCGCCAGCGCATATGGTACGATCGGGGGGCCAGAGAACGCACCTTGGAAATAGGACAGAAGGTCCTGGTGTTAGATCCCACTAGGCAGAACAAGTTCCAAGCTGCATGGCAGGGGCCCTACCAGGTAGTGGGGAAAATAGCCGACACAACCTATAATGTCACTGATTGTGATGACCCCAGGGTTATCCGCATGTTCCACGTGAATATGCTGAAGCCCTACCGGGAGCGCCCTGAAGAGGTAGTGGCCATCTGTGCACCTGAAGCAGAGGATTTAGCCAGACTTCCCTTGCCGGATGTTTTATGGGAAAGGACTCAGTCTGAAACATGGGACCAGGTACACTGGGGTGAAGACCTAGGTCCCCGGGAGAGACAGCAGGCGGAGGCGTTGTTGAGGCAGCGACAGAGGATGTTTTCAGGGAGACCAGGGTACACTCACCTGGCACAACACAAGGTTGAGACCCAGGATCAGACCCCCCCTGCGACAACCCCCCTTCCGTGTCCCTGAGTCTGTACGAGAAGGAATGCGACAAGAGATACAAGAGATGTTGCGTTTAGGGATCATTGAAGAGTCAGATAGTCCCTGGGCATCCCCCGTAGTGTTAGTGCCCAAGAAGGATGGGACTACACGGTTTTGTGTAGACTATCGTAAGCTCAATGAGAAAACGGTGACGGATGCGTATCCCATGCCGCGTGTGGATGAGTTGTTAGACCGGTTGGCGGGGGCAAAGTATTTGACCACCATCGATCTATGCAAAGGCTACTGCCAGATTCCCCTTTGTCCTGACGCTATTCCCAAGTCGGCATTTGTCACCCAGTTTGGCTTATTCCAGTTTCGAGTTATGCCATTCGGGATGAAGACTGCCTCGGCGACCTTCCAGAGGCTGGCTGACCGGCTTCTGGATGGTCTCCAGGACTATGCTTGTGCCTACCTGGATGACATCGCCATCTACAGCGCGACATGGGAAGAGCATCTAAATCACCTAGAGACAGTATTGGACAGGATCCACAAGGCCGGAATCACCCTGAACCCAAACAAGTGTCACGTGGGCAAAGCAGAGGTTCAGTATTTAGGGCATTGGGTGGGAAGTGGGAAACAGCGACCAGAACCAGCCAAGATTGAGGCCATAGCCAAATGGTCCACCCCACGCACTAAAACCCAGGTCATGGCGTTTCTAGGGACAGCGGGGTATTACAGGAAATTCGTTCCCAATTACAGCAGCGTAGCCAAGCCCCTCACTGATCTGACCCATAAGAACCAACCCCGCCAGGTAACCTGGACCCCAGAGTGTGAGGAAGCCTTCTGCCAGCTAAAGGACGCCCTCACCAATACCCCTGTATTGGCCGCACCCGATCCAACTAAACGTTTCCTTGTTCACACAGACGCTTCTATGTTTGGATTGGGGGCAGTACTGAGCCAAGTTGGGCCGGACGGCCAAGAACACCCGGTAGCTTACCCGAGTCGGAAACTACTGCCCCGTGAAGTAAGCTATGCGGCCATCAGGAAGGAGTGCCTGGCGGTAGTATGGGCACTCAAAAAGTTGCATCCATATTTGTATGGACGACAGTTTTCCCTCCTAACGGACCATAATTCCCTAGTCTGGCTTAATCGGGTCTCCGGAGACAACGCCAGATTACTGCAGTGGAGTTTAGCCCTACAACCTCTGGACTTCACCATCCACTACAGACCCGGCAAACAAAACGGTAACGCCGATGGACTAAGTCGACAAACGGAACTTGTACCAACCCCATAAACTTCGGTCATCCCCAAACCGATCCGTTAAGGATCAGACTGTGTATGCCGATCGCGTCGCTGAAAAGGGGGAGCCGTGTTACGGAACCCCTCAGCACCCAGATTATGTTGTGCAGTTATATGTATGTATAATAGTTTCCATGTGAGAGGCATGTCCCTAATGCATTAGCCCACAGGCTGCGCCCTGGGCAGAGGGGACAAGATATCCCCCTTCTGACCTCTCCCTCCTTTGTAATTCCTACAGTAAATATCGGCAGGCTCCGGCCCCCTGCGGCTATTGTAATGTATGTCTGGCCTGCTGCTTGTCAATAAGCCTGCCCTCTGTACCTATGTGATATATATTTCTGTGTCCTGTAAGTAAAGTGTTGATATACTGGAAATACGTGGAGAAGCAGTGATATTTTATATGCGCCCATGTAATCAAGGAATTCCAGCCAGCGTCCTTCATTCAGACTCCAGCTAAAGCAAAGTGGACCTCCTGAAACACGGGGTGGTACTAAAGAGGTACTCCAGCACGGTAGACTCCGTTACACCGTGAAACCGTAAAAATTCAAGAATGCCAAAATTACCTTATTTTTTGGACTATAAGATGCACTTTTTTCTTCCCAAACTATGGAGGAAAATGGGGGTGTGTCTTATAGTCTGGATGTATGGGCTCTGGCTGTGGTGGGAAGGTGAGGGAGCGGTTTTGGCAGAGTATCGGGTCACAGGAGGCTGGAGTCTGCGGCTCCGGCTAACTCCTGTGCCCGCTGCTAAAGAGAAATGAATATTCACTGCATTCCACTTCCATGGGTGTGGAGGGCAATGAATATGCATTTCTTTCTGGCATCGTGGTATGATTGGCCCCATCCTGTTGCTGGTATGATTGATCCTATCAGAAAAGATTTAAAAAAAACAAAAACATTATACTTAAAGAGTAAGGTATCACGCTAAAACAGCTACAACAAACTGGAGATGTGGGTTTTACAAAACCCTAGTACGCCCACAGACTACCAATAATGGAAATACCAAAGCTGATAACAATCGTATATAGAGGTAGTGATGAACACTTACTCGTTACCTAGGTCGTGGAAGATAGTGCCAATAGGTGTTGAAGCCAGCGAGTGCTGTTGCTGAGGTTTCTGGACAACCAGGCGGCAGGAGAAACTGTAGTAGTTGGAGTGGTTGGAGGACGCGCAGAGCCAGTAGCGTCCCGGCCGGTGGCAATCCTGGATGCGCGGCTGAAAAAAATGGCTGACACTGCTCTGCAGCGTGTGACATCACAAGGCTACGGAGCTAGGATGGGGCAAAAAGCTAACCAATGCGTTTCGAGGGACTCCGTCCCTCTTCGTCAGGGTTACCGCCCCCTCTCTGCCGATTGTTATATATAGTTGTCCAGTGTAATTGACATATTAACCCCCAGGGTACTGGACCATGGAAAGAATGTGAATGCACAATAATTGTGACTGCACACCAATTGGTTATAATGACCATGAAGTTTCGGATCATGTTTACCTTATACTGCTTATAATACTTCTTATAATAGCCCATTTGGGCCAAAAACCAATTGGTTAGCGGTCCAGTTCGCCATATTCATATATATTGAAACTAGCCCCACATAGACTATAATAAAAAAGAAGAGTATAAGTGGAATCACTTTAGAGATGTGTGTAGATGCTGCAAAAAAAAAAAAAAAAAAAAAAACGAATTTGCCAAGGGCAATAAACGCCTTTACAAATATTTAAAAATGGAACTAAATTGCCTTTATTAATGATATTAAAATTAAAAACTGAAACTAGAAGTGGATATCACAGTATACCACTGATAGTAAAATAATTGCGCATATAAACAACTAAAACTTTTACTAAATAATTATAAACAACTACTGCTTGTATACAGCTAAAAGGGTGAAGCGATGTAAAAATGACAAAGATAATAGTATGAATATGAATCATATGTAAAAGACTCTTAAAAAGAGGGTATACTTTATATACAACTATTTATTTACTTAAAAATATTTTTTGGATTTTTCGGGGTTTAATTAAAATTTTGCGCAAGAATCCCCCCATTACTCAAAATTAAAACGCATATAACTCTAACTCGTAGTTCAGGCCCATAGGGGCCAGACTGGTTAGATTAATAATCCATTGGGATTCGACCCTGGACATTTTCTTAAGGTAAACAGTAAAACCCCTTTGGTTTTGAGGAACAATCTGTATACCACAAAAAAGGACATCCCTCAGGGACTGATTATGTTTGTCCTTAAAATGACGAGAAAGGTGGTGTCCTAAAAAGCCTTTTTGTATATTTTTGAAGTGTTCCTTAATGCGCTCCATTAGGCGACGTTTCATGCGACCCACATATAACTTTCTACATGGGCACTTAATGAAATAAATGACTCCTGAAGAAAAACAGGAAATACTTTCTTTAATTTGAAACTCCTTAGTGCCATCTGTGTCAAAGAATGTAACTTGTCGGGTTTTTTTAAAAGAAGTATGCAAACAACCAAAACAGCCTCCACATGGTAAAAAGCCAGCATTCGAGTGGTTCGATGTTTGAGAACACTTTTTATTGTTAATTGCCGTAGTGGGGGCTATGAGATTGCCCAGTGTTTGGGCTCTCCTATATACGAACCTAGGGTGGACAGGAAGAAGCTCCCCTACCACTTTATCTTTCTGTAAAACAGCCCAATGTTTACGGATGATGCGACAAATTTATTATATCCCGCATGGAACTGTGTCACAAACGGCAAAGTGTAAACTTGTTCCGATAGGTTGCTGTTACTTAAGTCCTTTTTGGATGTTGGTTTAAATAAAGAACCTCTATATGTTTGGGCCAGCTCGTCTTTCGTTTTTTCCAGCAACGGCCTGGGGTACCCCTTTTCCAGAAATTTCTTGGATAAAAAGCTTGATTCCATATTGTAGTCCTCAATCGTTGAGCAATTGCACCTAATCCTCGTGAATTGCCCTTTTGGTATGTTTGTAAGCCAAACCGGGAGGTGGAAGCTTGTGAGATGTATAAAACTATTAGAATCGACCGTCTTTCGGTGGCATTTGGTGCGCAATTGGTTGTTCCCCACATAAATGGTGAGATCCAAAAAATTTACCTCAACAGGACTTGTGTGGGATGTGAATTCCAGGCCATAGGAATTGTTGTTAAGTCCCAAAAGAAAGGTACTAAGCTCAACTTGGGAGCCCTCCCATATAAACAAAATGTTGTCAATAAACTGACGCCACATCACCAGACCCAGATGTAGTTTACCCTCATTATATATGAGACTCCTCCCATTTGGCAACATAAATGTTAGCATAACTTGGGGCAAACCGCATGCCCATGGCAGTGCCCCAAGTTTGGAGGTAATAGTGACCATTATATATAAAATAATTGTGTTGCAAAATGAACTTGATACAGTCCACAATAAAGAGAGTCTGTTCACTTGTATATATGTCAAGGGCCAAAAGAAAATATTCGGCCTCTTGGCAACCTTTGTCCTGCTCAATGACCGTATACAATGACCTAATATCTAATGTACCTATTATATAATTTTTTTCCCACTTTATGGTGTCTAAGATTTGTAAGGTGTGGCCTGTGTCTTTTAAATATGATGGTATCAATGTCATACATTTCTGTAGGTGTACATCGACATATAGGGACAAATTCGATGTTAGGCTGTTAATGCCCGATATTATGGGTCTACCAGGAGGACGAGTTGGGCTCTTATGGAGCTTAGGAATATGATAGAATAAAGCCCTACTTGGATTCCTATTCATTATAAACTTAAATTCCTTCATGTTCAGAATACCCATAGATTTCCCTTTTTGTGCTAAAACATTGAGTTTGCTAATATAATGTGAGGTGGGATCACCTGTCAATTGTTTGTAAGTTACTTGATCCTGCAAGAGTCGGATCGATTCCTCATGGTACATGGATTGGTCAAGAACTACTATGCCTCCCCTTTATCCGCAGGCCGTACGATAATATCCTGATTGACCTGGAGGTCTTTGATTGCCTTCTTCTCTTGAGAATTGAGGTTATGTGGGTCATATCTTGGGTTTCTAGGATTAAGTTTCCTTATATCTTTCGATACAAGCATGTCAAATGTATGGAAAGCACTAGAGTATTCCTGAACCGGGTTAAACGTGGAAGGGTTAGCCAAGCTAGTATGGCCTGAAGCTTCCTGATACGTGCTTCCCAAAATAGATGGTCCCTTTTTAATGAAATAATTCTTAAGTGCGAGGTTATGTAAGTATTTTTTCATAGTGATATATAGAGTAAACGGTTGTGCTCCTTTAGTGGGTTCAAACTTTAGACCTTTTTGCAAAAGAGAGATCTCACCAGCCGATAATTGGTGTGAGCTGAGATTGTATATTTTCTGTGGGGCTTCAATTTCAACATTTATTTTCTTTTTGGTGAATTTCCCCCCTCTTTTGCCTCTTTTTGTTTTAAAGGTCTGACCCGGAAAAAATCCCGATTGATTTGTAGGCGACGAACTGGCCTCCTCCCTCCCCTATGTGTTAGGTTGGGTTTTCTAATAATGTTCTTATTAGCTGGGGCTTGATTGGGTCCCCTTCCTCCTGTAATTATTGTGGAGGAACCTGATGTATTGCTTTTGTATTGGACAGGTTTAGGGGTCTGGATGGTGATTGGATTGGATGGTTGCTCATTAGGGAGCTCCCCATTATCATCCAAACACAAGGGTATATATCTATTACTGATCTCTATGGTAGGCTCTACATGTTTACTAGAATAATTGTCTAAATTGCAGTCCATATTGCTTAATGACTGGCCCTCCCCCAAGATATTTTCATTAGTGGATATCACTGAATCTTCCACCATTACCCTATCCCTTATGTGAGTGGAGACTGGTGTATATTGCGTGGAATTTGAGTTTGCGTAAATAGAAAACTCCATTGAAATATCCTGTTCAATAGGATTGGCAGTGCCACTGGTTTCATCCAGAACTATGATTTAATTATTCTTAGATTGAGTACTCGTGTTTGAGACAGTTGGTAAAATTTTGGGAGTGGGAGTATCATTTAGTAGATACTGCGGTATGTTATCTCTATGGAACTTCCTCATTTTTTTATTTATAATATCTTTCTCTTTCTCTCTTAGCCTATGTAAAATACTGTCAACAAGGTCTTGGTTGTCCATTGTGAGATTACACATTTGGAGTTCATCAATATGATTAATTTGATGATTAATCTGATCTAAGTTTGAGGACCGTTTATCTATGATAAATTGTAGTGTCTTCATAGAAAAATCATGGAACATCTTATCCCATTCCTCACGAATGCTAGGGTCCCCAAAATCAGCTGCTAAATGTTTCTGAACTACCAGTCCTTTAGGGGCTATGTGGGCCTGCATACACTTCTCCAATGAAGCAATCTCCCACATATCCCTCATTTCAGACATTAATAATTTCTCTAGAGATTTAAGCAAGTCTCTGGCTTTATTTGTATTTATCAAGGGAGGACTGGTGAGATTGAATCTCTGTCTTATGAAGGCATAATGGTGATCTCTATCGGATTTCAATACATTAAGGGCCATATCAAAGCTGCCTATGTGCGAGGCACAGAATAGAAGTACAAAATGGAAATTAACACACTGGCGCTAATGATGGGTAAGTGAAAGCTGCTGATACCGGACAGGTGCCGTGCCACACCTGTCACACCTTCAGGTGAACAAAAAAAATCTAAAGAGTAAGGTATCGCGCTAAAACAGCTACAACAAACTGGAGATGTGGGTTTTACAAAACCCTAGTACGCCCACAGACTACCAATAATGGAAATACCAAAGCTGATAACAATCGTATATAGAGGTAGTGATGAACACTTACTCGTTACCTAGGTCGTGGAAGATAGTGCCAATAGGTGTTGAAGCCGGTTCGTATATAGGAGAGCCCAAACACTGGGCAATCTCATAGCCCCCACTACGGCAATTAACAATAAAAAGTGTTCTCAAAAATCGAACCACTCGAATGCTGGCTTTTTACCGTGTGGATGCTGTTTTGGTTGTTTGCATACTTCTTTTAAAAAAACCCGACAAGTTACATTCTTTGACACAGATGGCACTAAGGAGTTTCAAATTAAAGAAAGTATTTCCTGTTTTTCTTCAGGAGTCATTTATTTCATTAAGTGCCCATGTAGAAAGTTATATGTGGGTCGCACGAAACGTCGCCTAATGGAGCGCATTAAGGAACACTTCAAAAATATACAAAAAGGCTTTTTAGGACACCCCCTTTCTCGTCATTTTAAGGACAAACATAATCAGTCCCTGAGGGATGTCCTTTTTTGTGGTATACAGATTGCTCTTCAAAACCAAAGGGGTGGAGACTACCTTAAGAAAACGTCCAGGGTCGAATCCCAATGGATTTTTAATCTAACCAGTCTGGCCCCTATGGGCCTGAACTACGAGTTAGAGTTATATGCATTTTAATTTTGAGTAATGGGGGGTTTCTTGCGCAAAATTTTAATTAAACCCCGAAAAAATTGTTTTAATAAAATTCCAAAAAATATTTTTAAGTAAATAAATAGTTGTATATAAGTATACCCTCCTTTTAAGAGTCTTTTACATATTATTCATATTCATACTATTATCTTTTTGTCATTTTTACATCGCTTCACCCTTTTAGCTTTATACAAGCAGTAGTTGTTTATAATTATTTATTAAAAGTTTTAGTTGTTTATATGCACAATTATTTTACTATCAGTGGTATACTGTGATATCCACTTCTAGTTTCAGTTTTTAATTTTAATATCATTAATAAAGGCAATTTAGTTCCATTTTTAAATATTTGTAAAGGCGTTTATTGCCCTTGGCAAATTCGTTTTTTTTTTTTTGTTTTTTTTTTGCAGCATCTACACACATCTCTAAAGTGATTCCACTTATACTCTTCTTTTTTATTATAGTCTATGTGGGGGCTAGTTTCAATATATATGAATATGGCGAACTGGACCGCTAACCAATTGGTTTTTGGCCCAAATGGGCTATTATAAGAAGTATTATAAGCAGTATAAGGTAAACATGATCCGATACTTCATGGTCATTATAACCAATTGGTGTGCAGTCACAATTATTGTGCATTCACATTCTTTCCATGGTCCAGTACCCTGGGGGTTAATATGTCAATTACATTGGACACCTATATATAACAATCGGCAGAGAGGGGGCGGTAACCCTGACGAGGAGGGACGGAGCCCTCGAAACGTGTTGGTTAGCTTTTTGCCCCATCCTAGCTCAGTAGCCTTGTGACGTCACACGCTGCAGAGCAGTGTCGGCCATTTTTTTCAGCCGCGCATCCAGGATCGCCACCGGCCGGGGCGCTTCTGGCTCTGCGCGTCCTCCAACCACTCCAACTACTACAGTTTCTCCTGCCGCCTGGTTGTCCAGAACCCTCAGCAACAGCACTCGCGGGCTTGAACACCTATTGGCACTATCTTCCACGACCTAGGTAACGAGTAAATGTTCATCACTACCTCTATATACGATTGTTATCTGCTTTGGTATTTCCATTATTGGTAGTCTGTGGGTGTACTAGGGTTTTGTAAAACCCACATCTCCAGTTTGTTGTAGCTGTTTTAGCGCGATACCTTACTCTTTAGATTTTTTCTTGTTAACCTGTAGGTGCGACAGGTGTGGCACGGCACCTGTCCGTTATCAGCAGCTTTCACTTACCCATCATTAGCGCCTGTGTGTTAATTTCCAAAAACATTATACTTACCTTCCTCCGCTCTCTCGCAGTGTCCTGCTCCGATGCCAGCAGCTGCCGGAATACTCACCGGGACCGTTCATCGCAGAGAGCGGTGAGTATCCATTCCTCTTCAGTAGTGCACAGTGTCAGCCGGAGCCTTTCTGCTGCTGCCGGCGGTCACATGTGCCGATACTTAAGCGAAATGAGTATTCTGAATATTCATTTCTCTTAAGTGACTGCTGAAGCAGCAGGAAGCCGCTGGCTGACACTGTGCGCTACTGAAGAGGAATGGATACTCACCGCTCTCTGTGATGAACGGTCCCAGTGAGTATTCTGGCAGCTGTGCTATGCTTGTGAGCAGCGCATGACGTCCCTGCCATGCGCTGCTTCCAAGCATTAAGCAGCTGCTGGCTCCAGAGCAGGACGCTGCGACTGCGAGGGAGCGGAGGAAGGGTAAGTGTAATTTAAAAAAAAAAAATCTTTCCTGATGGGGCCATGCATACCAGGAACGGGATGGGGCCAATTATAAAAGAAAAAGGATGGGACCAACCATACCAGGATGGGGTCATTTATACCAGCAAAAGGATGGGACCAACCATACCAGGAATGGAATGGGGCCAAATATACCAGAATAAGGATGGGACCAATCAAACCAGGACCATGATGGGGCCATGCATACCAGGATAGGGATGAGGGGGCTATGCATACCAGGATAGGGATGAGGGGGCCATGCATACCAGGATAGGGATGAGGGAGCCATGCATACCAGGATAGGGATGAGGGGCCATGTGTATCAGAATGGGGATGAGGGGACCACATATATATCAAGATAGGGGATATTAAGTACAGAATTGACCATTTTTTTGCTTCAATTTTTTTTTCCTAATTTCCTCCTCTAAAACCTAGGTGGGTATTACGGTCCGATGCGTCTTATAGTCTGAAAAATACAATACTTTTTTTGTCAATGCAATTCCACAAAAAATGCTGTATCAAGCCATCAAAAAGTCACATCTATCCCAAAATGATACTAATAAAAATGTAGTCTCGTTCTGCAAAAAATAAGCCATCACACAGCTCTTTTTAGTCCAAAAAAAGAAAATGTTACGGGTCCCAGAAAAATCTTGACACAAGCCAAAAAATTAATTTATTGTAAACTTCAAATTTTTTTTCACCACTAAAGTAATAAAAAAAAACCTAGACATGGTGGGTATGGTGCTTACTGTATTGATGAGGAGAGTCATATTCCAAAGTAATTTTTACCACAAAATGTACACCATAAAAACAATTCCCAAAAAGCTGTCAGAATTGTGTTTTTTTGTTCACAATTTCACGGCACTTGAATTTTTCTTCAAATTTTCCAGTACACTACGTGGTAAATTGAAAGGCATCATTCAAAAGTACAACTTGTCAATCAAAAGTCCGGATACGGCTTTATTGACAGAAAAATATAAAAGCTATGGCTCTGGGAACAAGGGGAGAAAAAAATGCAAACACAAAAACGGAAATTGGCTGTGATGTGAATAGGGTAATACCATGTGCTTTACATTTATTGTAATCTTTACATTTTAGTCTTCACATTTTCAGAAATCTTTAAATCCATTAAGACAGTTTTGTTACTCGATAGTACAAGAAAAAGTCTAAAGAGGTCCCTTAGTCACTTTATAGCTAATAATAACAAAAAAGGTTTTAAAGGTGCATTTATGCAACATAAAGAAGCCTTCCAGTGGAGATTTCTTAATAATAATCTGCATATATGCAAACATAATGTAGTGTGCATGTGTTAATATACTCACCTATCGCCACCTTCTCTGGGATCCAAGACCATTCTGCTCCTCTTCTCAGTGACGTCACCGATCCTCAGGCTCTCTGGGTCACACTGTGCTCTGCATGACGCGGCAATGACTTTACAATCTAAGCCTATGGAACATCAGAACAAGGCTCCATAGGCTTTATTGTAACCAAGATTTCAGGCTCACACAAACAGCTTAGTGTTTGCATGACAGTCTGAGGAGCAGTGACGTCACTGAGAAGCGGAAAGGTGCTGAATCCCAGAAAAGGTAGCAATAGGTGACTATTAATACACTTACAGTATACTACATACACAAGTACACAGATTTATTAAATCTTCATGGGAGGGCATAGTTAACAATACATCCTTTATTAAAGTTCACATCCTCTCATTCAATCACTACCCTGGAAGGAATTCTATCCATAAGATGGCTGTAAATAGAGGGGCATTTCATGATACATGTTAAACAGTCTCCTCCATAGTAACACATCATGCACAGAAAGAAGTGTATGGCAGGCCACAAGTCATATCAGCTTTGGAGAGGGGTCTTAGAACTAAGACCAATGGTAATGTTTATCCCTAGATGAACTTCAGTTTGAAAAGGAATTGTCTTTTGACATCCCCTTAAAAATATATCACTAAAAAGCTACATTTTCTTACTACAGATATCTAACCTGTTACCATTTCAATTAACTGTTTATTAGAGGCATCTTTGGAAACAAAGTCAGAAAAAAATTGTGCTGTGTGACGTCATTCATTTTCCAATAAAACAAACAATTTTAGGGGAGGACAAATACTCATTAAAAGGCAGTGTATACCTACAGTGAGGGAAATAATTATTTAATCCCTTGCTGATTTTGTAAATTTGCCCACTGACAAAGACTTGAACAGTCTATAATTTAAAGGGTAGATTAATTTAAACATTGAGAGATAGAATATCAAAAATAAAAATCCAGAAAATTACGTTGTATAAATTACATAAATTTATTTGAATTTTGCTGTGAGAAATAAGTATTTGATGCCTCTGGCAACAACAGCAGTCAGACATTTTTTTGTAGTTGATGATGAGGTTTGTGCACATGTCAGGAGTAGTGTTGAGCATTCCGATACAGCAAGTATCGGGTATCGGCCGATACTTGCGGTATCGGAATTCCGATACCGGGATTCCGATACTTGCCGCGTATCGGATACCGGAATCGGAAGTTCCAAGATTCAAAATGCAGAAATTCAGCCAATGAGAATGATTCCAAGTGTGGGCACATCCTGTTTAGCATGGAGGGCATGAAACTACTGGCAAGGCTGTGATTGGCTGCTGAAATGATGTCATGATGCAGTTTAAAAGTTGCTGGCGCCATTTTGCGATCACTCTGCTGTGAATTCAGTTAGAGACAGGACGCTGTTTGCTGACTGAGGGACAGTTTAGAGATAGCGATTTGCTTCTTTGTGCTTTCCAAAGGCTAATTTAGCAACCGCTGTGTTCACCTACTATTCACCTTGCTTTTGCCTTGTAGCGCTGTTTTCACAGCGATCTGCAAGGTCTGTGTGTGTGTGTGTGTGAGTGCAGCCCACTCTCTAGTCTGAGTGCAGCCACATAGGCCATCCATAGCTGGTTGTATTCAGTTCAGGGAGGGTGGTTCATTGCCTCATACTGTTCTTTTTTTTTTTTTTTTTCAAGTAGTGTAGTCTGCTGCTAATTTATTCAAAAAAATCCTATTAGTGTCTTTCCACCCGTCTCCAGCTAATTTGTGGAAAAACACTACATAGGATAACGTAGAGGAGGGTTTTTGGGCCTTGCAGCGCCGTTTACGGCTGTCTGCACGGTCTCCGTGTGACTGCAGCTCGCCCTGTAGTCTGTGAACAGCCATAGCCTGGTTGTCTCCAGCTCAGGGTTCTTCACTGCGTCATACCGCCAAATCAATTTTCATTTTGTTTTAAGTAGTGCAGGCTGCTGCACATTTTTTCAAAAAAATCCTATTAGTGTCTTTCCACCCGTCTCCAGCTAACTTGTGGAAAAACACTACATAGGATAACGTAGAGGAGGGTTTTTGGGCCTTGCAGCGCCGTTTACGTCTGTCTGCACGGTCTCCGTGTGACTGCAGCTCTATCCGTTGTCAGTTCAGCCCCCAAAAAATAAATAAATAATAAAGTTCACCAAACACACCAGTTACACCACTTTACATTTGTGTAGGCCACATTAGCTCATATTAAAGTCTAGTCCACACTTTAGAAAATTAGTGTTTCTTATACCTGTTAGGAGGAGTTGCTCAGGAATAAGCACACAAAGCCGTTAGTACTTTTCTGCTTATCTTTATCAGTCAACCAAGATGAAGAAGGCAGTGAGTAAGGCACGTGGGCGTGGGCGTGGGCGCGGAGCAGGGAGGGGATGTGGGGATTCTGTGCCTGCTGCGGGCACCGGTGACTCATCAGCACCCACTTTCACCAGGCAACAGTCATTCATGCGCAGCTTTGTGTCAGAGCGCCGTACACCGCTGCTGCGTGAAGAACAAATTGAAGCCGTTGTCGGATGGATGGCAGCTAATGCATCAACTTCAATTAGTGCCACATCCTCTCAGACACAGAGCACTGGAGAGCAGCCATCTGTCTCTTCACCACCTGCCAAATTGCCCAGGCAGACAGAGAGCCCAGGACAGGAGCCGTCTCTACTTCTGTTCTCTGAATCTCTTGGCTTGGAAACAGGGGGCCAGCCAAGCAGCATTGGAGAAATGGAAGAAGAGGCAGGGTGCAGTGATGCCCAACAGCTTTTTCTCTCTTCCTCTGAAGAGGCGGGTGGGCCAGTGGCTCCGGTCACCACATCGCAGGCCGCATCAGCTGATGATGACACTCAGGTGCCACTTACTGGTGCGTGCTCTGCTGCTGAGACTACCCAGGAGGAGCAGTTGGGGGCAGAGGGTAGTGTAGATGATGAGGTCCTTGACCCATCTTGGTGTGAGGGACAGGATGGTGGTGGGAGCAGCTCTGAGGAAGAGATTCCCCGTACGGCCCAAAGAGGGAGAGGGAGGGGGAAGACTGCGGATCCTGCAGCCTCTGCTTTGGCACCCGTTAGGAGCATGTCTCTTCCAA
Source organism: Ranitomeya variabilis (assembly GCF_051348905.1). Classification (NCBI taxonomy): domain Eukaryota; kingdom Metazoa; phylum Chordata; class Amphibia; order Anura; family Dendrobatidae; genus Ranitomeya; species Ranitomeya variabilis. The sequence goes on from NC_135234.1 coordinate 292,553,011, forward strand.
AAGCCAAAAAGGGCGCTCCCAAGACTTGCAGTGCCTGGTCCTTTTTTGACACAGTTGCAGATGACATTTGCTATGTCAGATGCAAGGTGTGTCATCAAAAAGTCAAAAGAGGTCGAAATGTCAGCAACCTCAATACCTCCAACATGTGGAAACATGTGCGCAACAGGCACCCGGCGGAGTTACAAAAACACACTGAAGAGCTAGGCCAACCAACAGCGGCAGCTACCACCTCTTCAGCTCGTGTTGCCTCTTCCTCTAGCTCACACGCAGCTGGTTCGGCTTCCTCCCAGGATCGCCATGGAAGAACCTCTGGCCCTGTTGTCCAGAGACCCGCTGTAATTCCACCCGCAGCACCACTTTCCCAGTCATCCACACACTCCCAGCCCAGTCTACAGCCATCGGTAGTACAGGCATGGGAGAAAAGGCGGCCTTTCTCGTCAAACCACCCACGAGCACAGGCTCTGACTGCAGGCATTGCCAAACTTCTTTCACTGGAAATGCTGTCATTCAGGCTGGTGGAGACTGACAGCTTCCGTGACTTGATATCATTGGCAGTCCCACAGTACAATGTGCCCAGCCGCTTTTACTTCAGCAGGCAAGCCGTCCCTGCCCTGCACAAGCATGTGGAGGGACACATAAAACACGCGCTACTGAACGCCGTCAGTAGCAAGGTCCACCTCACCACCGATGCGTGGACCAGTCAACATGGACAGGGGCGATACCTTTCCCTCACTGCCCATTGGGTTAATGTCGTTGAGCCGGGTACAGACCGTGCGAGTGGCGCAGGACGTGTCCTGCCCACTCCAAGGATTGCAGGAATCCATTCTGTACGCATTGACTCCTCCTCTTACACCAGTTCCTCAGAATCATCGCTGCAGGAGCCGTCACAGTCCACCTCCACATGGACCCGTGATGAACGTGTACCTGTTACGACCGACATGAGCACAGCCGTGGCCAAACGTCAACAGGCCGTCTTGAAATTAATTTTTTTGGGGAATCGTAGCCACACAGCGCAGGAGCTCTGGAATGCCATCAAGCAGGAGAGCGATGTGTGGTTTGTGCCAGCGAATCTCCAGCCAGGCATGGTAGTGTGTGATAATGGCCGAAATCTGGTGGCAGCTCTGGGCCTCCGCAACCTCACTCACATCCCATGTCTGGCACATGTGCTCAATTTGGTCGTGCAGAGCTTTTTGAGGGACTATCCGGATCTTGATGCACTGCTGCACAAGGTCCGCCTAGAGTGTGCTCACTTGCGGCGTTCCAGCACGGCAAAAGCGCGCATTGCGGCTCTGCAGCGCCGACACCGCCTGCCGGAACATCGCATCATATGTGACCTACCTACCAGGTGGAATTCCACGTTACATATGTTGGAGCGGTTGTGTGAGCAGCAGCAAGCTGTAATGGAGTACCAGCTGCTTCAGGCGCAAAGAAGTCGCAGTCAGCGCCGTACAGACTTCACAACCACAGAGTGGGCCACTATGAATGACGTCTGCCAGGTTTTGCGTCCCTTTGATTATTCCACGCGGATGGCGAGTGCAGATGATGCACTAGTCAGCATGACTGTCCCCCTTATCTGCCTGCTTGAAAAATCACTGCAAGCGCTAAGGGATGATGTTGTGGAAGAGGTGGAGGATGAGGATTCACCATTTCCATCATCTTCTGGACAGTCAGCGCCACGTGGTTCCTCACAAACGCGTAGGCAGGGGACAGTTTGTGAGGAGGATGAGGAGGAGTCAATGGAGGAGGAAGACATCCGTCCAGAGGAGGGAGTTACCGAATTGTCCAGTACTCAGTGTGTACAGCGAGGGTGGGGTGATGACGAGCGGGCAGAGATCACGCCTCCAGCAGGGGACAGCGTTTCTTGGGCAGTTGGCAGTCTGCAGCACATGGTGGATTACATGCTGCAGTGCCTGAGAAACGACCGCCGCATCGCCCACATTCTCAACATGTCTGATTATTGGGTGTTCACCCTCCTCGATCCTCGCTACCGGGACAACGTAGAAAGCCTCATCACACCGTTGAACCGGGAGCGAAAAATGCGGGAGTACCAAGACACACTGGTCAATTCCATCATCTTCTCCATTCCAACTGAGAGAAGTGCTGCTAGTGCATTCCAAAGCAGCTCAGTGTGTCCAGGCAGTGGTGGAGGCTCTGCACAAAGAGGGAGCAGAAGCAGTGCCTCTGCCCAAGGCAAGACCAGTATGGCCCAACTGTGGCACAGTTTTCTGTGCCCCCCACAAACGTCTACACCATCACAGACGGCTCCAGTCAGCAGGAGGCAACGGTTCCGTCAGATGGTGACAGACTACATGTCTTGCCCTCTTGCTGTACTCCCAGACGGCTCTTCCCCTTTCAAGTTTTGGGTCTCAAAGCTGGATACATGGCCAGAGCTAAGCCAGTATGCATTGGAGGTGCTGTCTTGCCCTGCGGCCAGTGTATTATCGGAACGTGTCTTTAGTGCTGCAGGTGGTGTACTAACTGACCGTCGCATGCGACTATCCTCCGATAACGTTGACCGGCTTACTTTCCTGAAAATGAACAAGGCCTGGATCTCGCAGGAATTTGCCACTCCTCCTCCTGATTAAATAATTAGGTCACTGTATACGTTATCCAGGTCTCCTGTTGTGTTCATCTTTCTACCACCTGAACTTAAATTCCTGGGCTCCAACATCGCCAGTTGAGGCTCAGAAGTGCCGTCTGCACAGTCAAAACATACGACCCAGTGTTATTGGGTTTCAGTAACGTCAGCTGATCCCCAGCTGTGTAGCCGGCAATGTGTCATGCGACCGCCACGCTGACACAACAACTGAAATGTAAGGGAATCTGTCCCCCCCCCAAGGCGTTTGTTACTGAAAGAGCCACCTTGTGCAGCAGTAATGCTGCACAAGGAAAAGGTAGCTATTTTGGTTTAGCTCCTTGCACACGCAGAACTTAACACTTATAAAATGTGTCCACTGATACCGTAAAACCGTCCCGGAGGTGGGACTTTCCTTCGTAATATGACGCAGCACAGCCGTCATTCCTCCCCCCCCGGCGCCGCGCCCCGGCTCCTCAGCGTTGTTTGATTCCGTCCCGGAGCCTGCGCTGTTATGTTATCCCGTGGCCAGGCACACTTAGCGCTGCCCGTCTTCTGGCATCATTTGGTGTCAGGATGGCTGCGCCTGTGCGGCCGCGCTGGCCGAGAGCCCGCCTCGCAGTGTCTTCTGATTTAATCCCACTGGGGGCCTGGGATCCATGGACATGCGCAGTGCATATCTGAACCTCCACCTCTCACTCATCTCCCTATGGCTTCTTCAGACTGTTCGGTGTCAGCTGGTCCCTAATAGCATGCCACGGCCGTGACACCGCACAGTCTTAAGAAGCCATAGGGAGGGGAGTGAGAGGCGAGGATATGCACTGCGCATGGCCATGGATCCCAGGCCCCCAGTGGGATAAAATCAGAAGACACTGCGAGGCGGGCTCTCGGCCAGCGCGGCCGCACAGGCGCAGCCAGCCTGACACCAAACGATGTCAGAAGATGGGCAGCGCTAAGTGTGCCTGGCCAAGGGATAACATAACAGCGCAGGCTCCGGGACGGAATCAAACTACGCTGAGGAGCCGGGGCGCGGCGCCGGGGGGGTAGGAATGACGGCTGTGCTGCGTCATATTACGAAGGAAAGTCCCACCTCCGGGACGGTTTCACGGTTTCAGGGGACACATTTTATAAGTGTTTAGTTCTGTGTTTGCAAGGAGCATGATGAAAAGAGCCACCTTTTCCTTTTGCATCTTTTGTGCTGCACAAGCTGGCTCTTTCAGCTACAAACGCCTTGGGGGGGGTTAAAGGTTCCCTTTCGACTTTCTCAGGCTTCGGCCTACATTGTGTTCCTCTGCTTTTCCACCTGTCCCTGGGCTCCAACACCGCTAGTTGCCGTCCAGAAGTGCTGTCCGCACAGTCCCAACAGTCGCTCCTCTGTTATTGGGGTTCAGTAACGTCAGCTGTTCCCCAGCTGTGTGTGTGGCAATCCCTCCTACCTCCTCCTACCTCCTCCTCCTCCACCTGTCCCTGGGCTCCAACACCGCTAGTTGTTGCCTGGTAGTGCTGTACGCACAGTCCCAACAGTCCCTCCTCTGTTATTGGGGTTCAGTAACGTCAGCTGTTCCCCAGCTGTGTGTGTGGCAATCCCTCCTACCTCCTCCTACCTCCTCCTCCTCCACCTGTCCCTGGGCTCCAACACCGCTAGTTGTTGCCTGGTAGTGCTGTACGCACAGTCCCAACAGTCCCTCCTCTGTTATTGGGGTTCAGTAACGTCAGCTGTTCCCCTGCTGTGTGTGTGGCAATCCCTCCTACCTCCTCCTACCTCCTCCTCCTCCACCTGTCCCTGGGCTCCAATACCGCTAGTTGTTGCCTGGTAGTGCTGTACGCACAGTCCCAACAGTCCCTCCTCTGTTATTGGGGTTCAGTAACGTCAGCTGTTCCCCTGCTGTGTGTGTGGCAATCCCTCCTACCTCCTCCTACCTCCTCCTCCTCCACCTGTCCCTGGGCTCCAACACCGCTAGTTGTTGCCTGGTAGTGCTGTACGCACAGTCCCAACAGTCCCACCTCTGTTATTGGGGTTCAGTAACGTCAGCTGTTCCCCTGCTGTGTGTGTGGCAATCCCTCCTACCTCCTCCTACCTCCTCCTCCTCCACCTGTCCCTGGGCTCCAACACCGCTAGTTGTTGCCTGGTAGTGCTGTACGCACAGTCCCAACAGTCCCTCCTCTGTTATTGGGGTTCAGTAACGTCAGCTGTTCCCCTGCTGTGTGTGTGGCAATCCCTCCTACCTCCTCCTACCTCCTCCTCCTCCACCTGTCCCTGGGCTCCAACACCGCTAGTTGTTGCCTGGTAGTGCTGTACGCACAGTCCCAACAGTCCCTCCTCTGTTATTGGGGTTCAGTAACGTCAGCTGTTCCCCAGCTGTGTGTGTGGCAATCCCTCCTACCTCCTCCTACCTCCTCCTCCTCCACCTGTCCCTGGGCTCCAACACCGCTAGTTGTTGCCTGGTAGTGCTGTACGCACAGTCCCAACAGTCCCTCCTCTGTTATTGGGGTTCAGTAACGTCAGCTGTTCCCCTGCTGTGTGTGTGGCAATCCCTCCTACCTCCTCCTACCTCCTCCACCTGTCCCTGGGCTCCAACACCGCTAGTTGTTGCCTGGTAGTGCTGTACGCACAGTCCCAACAGTCCCTCCTCTGTTATTGGGGTTCAGTAACGTCAGCTGTTCCCCTGCTGTGTGTGTGGCAATCCCTCCTACCTCCTCCTACCTCCTCCTCCTCCACCTGTCCCTGGGCTCCAACACCGCTAGTTGTTGCCTGGTAGTGCTGTACGCACAGTCCCAACAGTCCCTCCTCTGTTATTGGGGTTCAGTAACGTCAGCTGTTCCCCTGCTGTGTGTGTGGCAATCCCTCCTACCTCCTCCACCTCCTCCTCCTCCACCTGTCCCTGGGCTCCAACACCGCTAGTTGTTGCCTGGTAGTGCTGTACGCACAGTCCCAACAGTCCCTCCTCTGTTATTGGGGTTCAGTAACGTCAGCTGTTCCCCTGCTGTGTGTGTGGCAATCCCTCCTACCTCCTCCACCTCCTCCTCCTCCACCTGTCCCTGGGCTCCAACACTGCTAGTTGTTGCCTGGTAGTGCTGTACGCACAGTCCCAACAGTCCCTCCTCTGTTATTGGGGTTCAGTAACGTCAGCTGTTCCCCTGCTGTGTGTGTGGCAATCCCTCCAACCTCCTCCTACCTCCTCCTCCTCCACCTGTCCCTGGGCTCCAACACCGCTAGTTACCATCCAGAAGTGCTGTCCGCACAGAGCCAAACACCTCGCCAATGTGTTAGTGGAGTTCAGCACCGCCAGCTGTTCCCCTGCTGTGCAGCCGGCAACGTGTACTGCGACCGCCACGCAGGCACAACAAGTTAAATTTAAGGGAACCTGTCCCCCCCCCCCAGGCATTTGTTACTGAAGGAGCCACCTTGTGCAGCAGTAATGATGCAAAGGGAAAAAGTGCCTCTTTTCGTGGTGCTCCTTGCACATGCTGATCCTAACACTTATGAAAAGTGTCCCCTCCTACCGTGATACCGTCCGGTTGGTGGAACTTTCCTTTGTGATGTGACGCAGCACAGCCGTCATTCTTACCCCCTTGGCGCCGTGCGCCGCCTCCTCAGCGTTGTTTGAATCAGTCCCGGAGCCTGCGCTGTTAGGTTAGCCCTTGGCCATGCACACATTTTGCGCTGCCCGTCTTCTGACATCATTTGGTGTCAGGCTGGCTGCGCCTGTGCGGCCGCGCTGGCCGAGAGCCCGCCTCGTACTGTCTTCTGATTTAATCCCACTGGGGGCCAGAGATCCATGGACATGCGCAGTGCATATCTGAACCTCCACCTCTCACTCATCTCCCTACGGCTTATTCAAACTGTGCGGTGTCAGCTGGTCCCTATTAGCATGCCACGGCCGTGACACCGCACAGTCAGAAGAAGCCGTAGGGAGATGAGTGAGAGGTGGAGGTTCAGATATGCACTGCGCATGTCCATGGATCTCAGGCCCCCAGTGGGATTAAATCAGAAGACAGTACGAGGCGGGCTCTCGGCCAGCGCGGCCGCACAGGCGCAGCCAGCCTGACACCAAATGATGTCAGAAGACGGGCAGCGCAAAATGTGTGCATGGCCAAGGGCTAACCTAACAGCGCAGGCTCCGGGACTGATTCAAACAACGCTGAGGAGGCGGCGCACGGCGCCAAGGGGGTAAGAATGACGGCTGTGCTGCGTCACATCACAAAGGAAAGTTCCACCTACCGGACGGTATCACGGTAGGAGGGGACACTTTTTATAAGTGTTAGGTTCAGCATGTGCAAGGACCATAATTAAAAGAGCTAAGTTTACCTTTTCCAGCATTAGTGCTGTACACGATGGCTCTTTCAGCTACAAACGCCTGGGGGGGGGGTTAAAGTTTCCCTTTCAACTTGCTCCAGTGCAGGCTTTGGCCTACACTCTGCTCCCTCTCCTCCTCCTGCTGACCCTGGGCTCTAACACCGCCAGTTGGGGCCCAGATGTGCTAGCTGCACAGAGCCAAACACCAGCCAATGTGTCAGTGGGGTTCAGCACCGCCAGCTGTTCCCCTGCTGTGTAGCCGGCAACGTGTCCTGCAACAGCGACGCAGACACAAGAACTGAAATTGAAGGAAACCTGTCCCCCCTCCCCCAGGCGTTTTTACGTTTTACAGCCACCTTGTACGACAGTAATGCTGCATGTGTGCAAGGTGGCTCAGAAACTTAATCTCCTTGCCCATGTTGAAGTGAACACGTCTAAAAATGAGTCCTCTGCAACCATTAAAACGTCCCTCAGGTGTGATTTTCCTTTGTATTGACACGCAACAAGCTCCTTGGTAGCGCTGCCCGTCTTCTGGCATCATTGTTTGGCTGGGTGCGCCTCTGCGGCCGCCTTGCCCCACACAACGCCCCTCGGTGTCTTATTTATTTGGACTGCGAGGGTGTGATTGATGGGCATGAACGGTGCATTTCTTCGCCTGTCCCTCATCTCCTTCCGCCTTCCTCAGACTGTGCGGCTTCATGGCCGCGGCATGCGATAAGGGATCAGCTGACGCCACATAGTCTGAAGCAGGTGTAAGAACCCAAGCGAGAGGCGAACATATGTACTGCGCCAGGCCATGAATCCCAGCCCCGCAGTGTTTTAACTATGTCAAGACACTGCGGGGCTGGGATTCATGGGCATCGCGAACCGCACCGGCCGACATCAAATGATGTCAGAGGACGGGCAGCACTAACAGCGCAAGGCCAAGGGATAACACAAAAGCGCAGACTCCTGTGCAACAAATAACGATGCTCAGGAGGCCGCGCAAAGCACCAAGGTGGCATTTTTGCCAGCTGTACTGCGTCTCTTTACGAAGGGAACTCACGCCTCAAAATCAGTTTGACTGTGTAAGGGCCTAAATGTTATACGTGTTCCTTTCAGCGTGTGCAAGGAGCAAAATTAAAATAGCAACCTTTGACTTGTGCAGCACTACTGCTGCATAAGCTGTGGCTCTTCTACTTTGTAACCCCTGAGGGGGTGTTAAAGGTTACCTTTGAAATTGGTTCAAGTAGGCTTCGGCCTACACTCTGCTCCCCCTGCAGAGCACGGGCTCCAACACCGCCAGTTGGGGCCCGGTACTGCTAGCTGCACAGAGCCAAACACCAGCCAATGTGTCAGTGGGGTTCAGCACCGCCAGCTGTTCCCCTGCTGTGCAGCCGGCAACGTGTCCTGCAACAGCCACGCAGGCACAACAGACCCAAAGCTGCCGCCAGTGCAGGCTTCGGCCTACACTCTGCTCCATCTCCTCCTCCTGCTGACCCCGGGCTCTAACACCGCCAGTTGGGGCCCGGTACTGCTAGCTGCACAGAGAAAAACACCAGCCAATGTGTCAGTGGGGTTCAGCACCGCCAGCTGTTCCCCTGCTGTGCAGCCGGCATCGTGTCCTGCAAAAGCCACGCAGACACAAGAACTGAAATTGAAGGGAACCTGTCCCCAGTCCCCCAGGCGTTTGTACGTTTTTAAGGCCACCTTGTACAGCGGTAATGCTGCATGTGTGCAAGGTGGCTCATAAACGTATTCTCCTCGCACATGTGGAACTGAAAACACGTCTGAAATGTGTCCTCTGTGTGACCATTTAACCGTCCCGGGGGTGTGACTTTCCTTTGTAATGACACGCTGCAACCCCCTTGGTAGCGCTGCCCGTCTTCTGGCATCATTGTTTGGCTGCCTGCGCCTCTGCGGCCGCCCTGACCCACACAACGCCCCTCGGTGTCTTATTTCTTGGGACTGCGAGGGTGTGATTGATGGGCATGAGCAGTGCATCAGTTCGCCTGTCCCTCATCTCCTTCCGCCTTCTTCAGACTGTGCGGCTTCATGGCCGTGGCATGCGATAAGGGATCAGCTGACGCCGCACAGTCTGCAGCGGGTGTAAGGACCCGAGTGCGAGAGGCGAACATATGTGCTGCGCCAGGCCATGAATCACAGCCCCGCAGTGTTTTAACAATGTTAAGACACCGCGGGGCTGGGATTCCTGGTCATCGCGAACCGCAGCGGCCGACATTAAATGAGGTCAGAAGATGGGCAGCGCTAACAGCGCTAGGCCAGGGGATAACACGACAGCGCAGACTCCTGTACAGCAAATAACAACGCTCAGGAGGCTGCACCCAACACCAAGGTGGGATTCTTGACATCTGTGCTGCGTCTCATTACAAAGGGAACTCGCGCCTCCAACACAGTTTGACTGTATAAAGGGCTAAATGTTATACGTGTTTCATTCAGCGTGTGCAAGGAGCAAAATTTAAAGAGCAACCTTTGACTTGTGCAGCACTACTGCTGCATAAGCTGTGGCTCTTCTACTTTGTAACCCCTGAGGGGGGGTTAAAGGTTACCTTTGAAATTGGTTCAAGTAGGCTTCGGCCTACACTCTGCTCCCCCTGCAGAGCATGGGCTCCAACACCGCCAGTTGGGGCCCGGTACTGCTAGCTGCACAGAGCCAAACACCAGCCAATGTGTCAGTGGGGTTCAGCACCGCCAGCTGTTCCCCTGCTGTGCAGCCGGCAACGTGTCCTGCAACAGCCACGCAGGCACAACAGACCCAAAGCTGCCGCCAGTGCAGGCTTCGGCCTACACTCTGCTCCATCTCCTCCTCCTGCTGACCCCGGGCTCTAACACCGCCAGTTGGGGCCCGGTACTGCTAGCTGCACAGAGAAAAACACCAGCCAATGTGTCAGTGGGGTTCAGCACCGCCAGCTGTTCCCCTGCTGTGTAGCCGGCAACGTGTCCTGCGACCGCCACGCAGACACAAGAACTGAAATTGAAGGGAACCTGTCCACCCTCCCCCAGGTGTTTCTATGTTTTACAGCCACCTTGTACAGCAGTAATGCTGCATGTGTGCAAGGTGGCTCAGAAACGTATTCTCCTTGCACTCGTGGAACTGAACACGTCTAAAATGTGTCCTCTGTGACCATTAAAACGTCCCTCAGGTGTGATTTTCCTTTGTATTGACACGCAACAAGCTCCTTGGTAACGCTGCCCGTCTTCTGGCATCATTGTTTGGCTGGGTGCGCCTCTGCGGCCGCCTTGCCCCACACAACGCCCCTCGGTGTCTTATTTATTTTGACTGTGAGGGTGTGATTGACGGGCATGAACGGTGCATTTCTTCGCCTGTCCCTCATCTCCTTCCGCCTTCTTCGGACTGTGTGGCTTCATGGCCGTGGCATGCGATAAGGGATCAGCTGACGCCACATAGTCTGAAGCAGGTGTAAGAACCCAAGCGAGAGGCGAACATATGTACTGCGCCAGGCCATGAATCCCAGCCCCGCAGTGTTTTAACTATGTCAAGACACTGCGGGGCTGGGATTCATGGGCATCGCGAACCGCACCGGCCGACATCAAATGATGTCAGAGGACGGGCAGCACTAACAGCGCAAGGCCAAGGGATAACACAAAAGCGCAGACTCCTGTGCAACAAATAACGATGCTCAGGAGGCCGCGCAAAGCACCAAGGTGGCATTTTTGCCAGCTGTACTGCGTCTCTTTACGAAGGGAACTCACGCCTCAAAATCAGTTTGACTGTGTAAGGGCCTAAATGTTATACGTGTTCCTTTCAGCGTGTGCAAGGAGCAAAATTAAAATAGCAACCTTTGACTTGTGCAGCACTACTGCTGCATAAGCTGTGGCTCTTCTACTTTGTAACCCCTGAGGGGGTGTTAAAGGTTACCTTTGAAATTGGTTCAAGTAGGCTTCGGCCTACACTCTGCTCCCCCTGCAGAGCACGGGCTCCAACACCGCCAGTTGGGGCCCGGTACTGCTAGCTGCACAGAGCCAAACACCAGCCAATGTGTCAGTGGGGTTCAGCACCGCCAGCTGTTCCCCTGCTGTGCAGCCGGCAACGTGTCCTGCAACAGCCACGCAGGCACAACAGACCCAAAGCTGCCGCCAGTGCAGGCTTCGGCCTACACTCTGCTCCATCTCCTCCTCCTGCTGACCCCGGGCTCTAACACCGCCAGTTGGGGCCCGGTACTGCTAGCTGCACAGAGAAAAACACCAGCCAATGTGTCAGTGGGGTTCAGCACCGCCAGCTGTTCCCCTGCTGTGCAGCCGGCATCGTGTCCTGCAAAAGCCACGCAGACACAAGAACTGAAATTGAAGGGAACCTGTCCCCCCTCCCCCAGGCGTTTGTACGTTTTTAAGGCCACCTTGTACAGCGGTAATGCTGCATGTGTGCAAGGTGGCTCATAAACGTATTCTCCTCGCACATGTGGAACTGAAAACACGTCTGAAATGTGTCCTCTGTGTGACCATTTAACCGTCCCGGGGGTGTGACTTTCCTTTGTAATGACACGCTGCAACCCCCTTGGTAGCGCTGCCCGTCTTCTGGCATCATTGTTTGGCTGCCTGCGCCTCTGCGGCCGCCCTGACCCACACAACGCCCCTCGGTGTCTTATTTCTTGGGACTGCGAGGGTGTGATTGATGGGCATGAGCAGTGCATCAGTTCGCCTGTCCCTCATCTCCTTCCGCCTTCTTCAGACTGTGCGGCTTCATGGCCGTGGCATGCGATAAGGGATCAGCTGACGCCGCACAGTCTGAAGCGGGTGTAAGGACCCGAGTGTGAGAGGCGAACATATGTGCTGCGCCAGGCCATGAATCCCAGCCCCGCAGTGTTTTAACAATGTTAAGACACTGCGGGGCTGGGATTCATGGTCATCGCGAACCGCACCGGCCGACATTAAATGATGTCAGAAGATGGGCAGCGCTAACAGCGCTAGGCCAGGGGATAACACGACAGCGCAGACTCCTGTACAGCAAATAACAACGCTCAGGAGGCTGCACCCAGCACCAAGGTGGGATTCTTGACATCTGTGCTGCGTCTCATTACAAAGGGAACTCGCGCCTCCAACACAGTTTGACTGTATAAAGGGCTAAATGTTATACGTGTTTCATTCAGCGTGTGCAAGGAGCAAAATTAAAAGAGCAACCTTTGACTTGTGCAGCACTACTGCTGCATAAGCTGTGGCTCTTCTACTTTGTAACCCCTGAGGGGGGGTTAAAGGTTACCTTTGAAATTGGTTCAAGTAGGCTTCGGCCTACACTCTGCTCCCCCTGCAGAGCCCGGGCTCCAACACCGCCAGTTGGGGCCCGGTACTGCTAGCTGCACAGAGCCAAACACCAGCCAATGTGTCAGTGGGGTTCAGCACCGCCAGCTGTTCCCCTGCTGTGCAGCCGGCAACGTGTCCTGCAACTGCCACGCAGGCACAACAGACCCAAAGCTGCCGCCAGTGCAGGCTTCGGCCTACACTCTGCTCCATCTCCTCCTCCTGCTGACCCCGGGCTCTAACACCACCAGTTGGGGCCCGGTACTGCTAGCTGCACAGAGAAAAACACCAGCCAATGTGTCAGTGGGGTTCAGCACCGCCAGCTGTTCCCCTGCTGTGCAGCCGGCATCGTGTCCTGCAAAAGCCACGCAGACACTTGCTCTTGTACCTTCTGCTCCCCATCCTGGTTCCAGTACCGTCAGCTGGTTCCGGGCAGAGCCTTTGGCTTAGGTGCCTCCCTCTGGGTATCCGAGTTCCACCAACGTCAGGTGGTCCTTGGTAGTGCTTTCAGGCACGGGTACCTCCTGCTTAGTAACCGGGTTCCTGTAACGTCAGCTGGTCTTCGGTAGTTCCATTGGCTCTTGGACCTTCGGCTACCCATCCGGGTTCCAGCACCGTCAGCTGGTTCTCGGCAGTGTCTTTTGCTCTTGTACCTTCTGCTCCCCATCCTGGTTCCAGTACCGTCAGCTGGTTCCGGGCAGAGCCTTTGGCTTAGGTACCTCCCTCTGGGTATCCGAGTTCCACCAACGTCAGGTGGTCCTTGGTAGTGCTTTCAGGCATGGGTACCTCCTGCTTAGTAACCGGGTTCCAGTAACGTCAGCTGGTCCTCGGTAGTTCCATTGGCTCTTGGACCTTCGGGTAGCCATCCGAGTTCCAGTTCCATCAGCTGGTTCTCGGCATTTTCTCAGCCTTCTTGTACCTTCTGCTACATTTCCAAGTTCAAGAGACTAAACACGATGACCCGGAAGACCACCCCTAAGATGACGACGACACCAGAGACGACAACCACCGTGATGACGACGACCCTGGAGACGATGACCCTGAAGACCACCCCGATGATGACGACCCCGGAGACGACGACCCTGAAGACCACCCCGATGACGACGACCCCGGAGACGACGACCCTGGAGACGACGACGACCTGGAAGACCGAGAAGCAGAAGAACAAGAGGCTGCAGAACAAAGAGCAGAAGAACATTAAGCATAACACTAAATATCAGAACAAAAAATATTATCTAAATTATAAGCAGAAGAAGACTAAGCAGTGTATGGGGGTGAGTCCGTTCCTCCTCGTGGTGCCCCTGGATAAAGCCTGATGCTGCAGGCCAAACTGAACGCGGACAAATGTAACTCTTTTGTGACAGGCAGAACGGAAGGTGTAATCTTCAAACTTTTATAGATAACAACTACGGGAATGCATGTCACAAATAAGAATATGATGAAGAAGTAGAATATGATGAAGATAATAGTAAAATAAAAAGAATATGAACAATGTAACCAAAAAAATAATAGGTAGAAGATGAAGAAGAAGATGAATAAGGTGAAGAAGTTGATGTCAAAGAAGCTGATGATGAGGATAATGAAGAAGAAAGTGTGGGAGAAGTAAAAAAGAAGGTGAAGGGCGTGGAAGTAGTGAAACATCAATATCTGACAAAATAAAAAAAAAATTAACATAGTCAAAATCTTTCTACCGCCGAACGTCATAAAAAAAAAAAAAAATCCTGCTATTCTATTACATTGGGCTAAACCTCTGTGCCTTTAATGTCTCCGCCACGTCCCCCAATACATCCTACATTATTCTTAGTTGTTTTCCTTCATGTAGAATGAACCTACAAGTTTATAAAGAATTTATTTTAATTCCGATATTTTCGTCCCATTGACTTGCATTGGGATCGGGTATCGGTATCGGATTAGATCCGATATTTTGACGGTATCGGCCGATACTTTCCGATACCGATACTTTCCGATATCGGAAAGTATCGCTCAACACTAGTCAGGAGGAATTTTGGTCCACTCCTTTGGCAAATCGGAGCTTCAACTCCCTCCATAAGTTTTCTATATGATTAAGGTCTGGAGACTGGTTAGGCCATTCCATAACCTTAGTGGGCTTTTTTGAGCCACTCCTTTGTTGCCTTGGCTGTATGTTTTGGGTCATTGTCTTGCTGGAAGACCCATTTTTAATGTCCTGGCAGAGGGAATGAGGTCACTCAGGATTTTATGGTACATGGCTCCATCCATTCTCCCATTGATGTGGTGAAGTAGTCCTGTGCCTTTAGCAGAGAAACACCACCAAAACATAATGTTTCCACCTCTATGCTTGACAGTGGGGATGGTGTTCTTTGGGTCATAGACAGCATTTCTCTTCCTCCAAGCACGACGAGTTGAGTTAATGCCAAAAACCTCAATTTTTGTCTAATTCTCATCTGACCACAGAAATATCTCCCAATCAGTCACAGAATCATCAAGATGTTCATTGGCATACTTCAGACGGGCCTGCACATGTGCCTTCTTGAGCAGGGGGCCTTGTGGGCGCTGCAGGACTTTAAACCTTTACGGTGTAATGTGTTACCAACGGTTTTCTTGGGGACTGTGGTCCCAGATTCTTTGAGAACATTAACAAGTTCCCCCCGTGTAGTTTTAGGCTGATCTCTAGCCTTCCTCATGATCAAGGATACTCCACGAGGTGAGATTTTGCATGGTTCCCCAGATTGATGTCGATTGACAGTCATTTTGGATTTTCTTCAATCTTCTTACTATTGCACCAACAGTTCTCTCCTCACCCAATGTCTTACTTATGATTTTGTAGCCCATTCCAGCTGTGTGCAGGTCTATGATTTTGTCCCTGCCATCCTTATAAAGCTCTTTGGTCTTTTCTATGTTGTAGAGGTTATAGTCTGACTGACTGAGTCTGTGGACAGGAGTTTTTTATAAAGGTAACTATGTAAGACAGCTGTCTTTAATGCAGGTAACGAGTTGATTAGGAGCGTCTAACTGGTCTGTAGGAGCCAGAACTCTTAATGGTTGGTAGAGGATCAAATACTTATTTCTCTCTGCAAAATGCAAATAAATGTATATAATTTATACAATGTGATTTTCTGGATTTTATTTTTGATATTCTATCTCTCAATGTTAAAATTAACCTACCCTTAAAATTATAGACTGTCCATGTCTTTGTTAGACATTTTTTTTTTGTGGGCAAACTTACAAAATCAGCAAGGGATCAAATACTTACCATATTTCCCCCACTGTATTTAATAATATGTCACTTTAAAATGAAAAAGAGATCAAATGTTCAGCTATCTGGAGCACTAAAATTGTCATAAACAGGACTGCTACATCACACTGGCTAAAGCAGTTCAAAGCATGTTAAGCCTAATCCATCCACATGCACACAGGAAATACAATCAGAAGTGAATAATGTTCCGTTTTCATATTTCTACTTATTTGACTGAATTTGTTTAGAGTGGGAAGGCCGATGCGGAGACGTCAGTAAGGTGCACAATAAGCAGGGGCTTTTCATTTGATCCTAGCATTGGTACAATAAATCCCTTCACAGCCCTGTACTGCCAGATCAGTACAAGTGCCTGACAGAAGCCTTTTTATCTACAGTATATACTCGAGTACAAGCCGAGAATTTCAGCCCATTTTTTTAGGCTGAAATTGCCCCCCTCGGCTTATACTCGAGTCATTTCCAGGGGTCGGCAGGGGAGGGGGAGCAGCAACTGTGTAATAATACTCACCTGCTCCTGGCACGGTGTCCCTGGTTCCCCGGCGCCGGCAGCTTCTTCCTGTAGTGAGCGGTCACATGGTACCGCTCATTACAGTAATGAATATAAACCCCACGTCACTCCCATAGGGGTGGAGCCGCATATTCATTACTGTAATGAGCGGTACCATATGAACCCTCACTACAGGAAGCGGCTGGCGCCGGGGAACCAGAGACACCACGCCAGGAGCACGTGAGTATAACGCAGTGCGGGACATTCACCTGCTCCCGGTTCCACCGCCGCCGGCCGCCACTGCGTGTGCGCCGCCCTCTGCCTGAATAGTCAGTGCAGAGGACAGGGAACGCAGCGGCGGCGGTGGAACGGGGAGCAGGTGAATATAGCAAGTACCGGGGGCCTGAGTGATGAGAGGTGAGTATGTGATTTTTTTTTTTTATCGCAGCAATAGCATATGGAGCAAATGTCTACACTGCGTGCAGAATTACTAGGCAAGTTGTATTTCAGAGGATTATTTTTATTATTGATCAACAACTATGTTCTCAATCAACCCAAAAGACTCATAAATATCAAAGCGTAATATTTTTGGAAGTTGGAGTGTTTTTTTTTTAGATTTGGCTATCTTAGGAGGATATCTGTTTGTGCAGGTACCTATTACTGTGCAGAATTATAAGGCAACTTAATAAAAACCAAATACAATCCCATCTCACTTGTTTATTTTCACCAGGTAAACCAATATAACTGCACAAAATTTAGAAATAAACATTTCTGACATGCAAAAACAAAACAAAAAAAAATTAGTGACCAATATAGCCACCTTTCTTTATGACACTCAACAGCCTTCCATCCATAGATTCTGTCAGTTGCTTGATCTGTTTCCCAGACACTGTTCCGAGAGGTGGACTGTTTTCCCTCCCTGTAGATCTCACATTTTATGAGGGACCACAGGTTCCCTATGGGGTTCAGATCAGGTGAACAAGGGGGTCATGTCATTATTTATTCTTCTTTGAGACCTTTACTGGCCAGCCACACTGTGGCGTAGTTGGAGGCATGTGATGGAGCATTGTTGCCGTGCATGAAAATCATGTTTTTCTTGAACGATACCGACTTCTTCCTGTACCACTGCTTCAAGAAGTTGTCTTCTAGAAACTGGCAGTAGGTCTAGGAGTTGAGCTTCACTCCATCCTCAACCTGAAAAGGTCCCACAAGTTCATCTTTGATGATACCAGCCCATATCAGTACCCCACCTCCACCTTGCTGGCGTCTGAGTCGGAGTGGAGCTCTCTGCCCTTTACTGATCCAGCCTCTGGCCCATCCATCTGGTCCATCAAGAGTCACTCTCATTTGATCAGTCCATAAAACCTTTGAAAAGTCAGTCTTAAGATATTTCTTGGCCCAGTCTTGACGTTTTATCTTATGTTTCTTGTTCAAAGGTGGTCATTTTTCAGCCTTCTTCACCTTGGCCATGTCCCTGAGTATCGCACACCTTGTGCTTTTTGTTACTCCAGTAACATTGCAGCTCTGAAATATGGCACAACTGGTGGTAAATGGCATCTTGGCAGCTTCATGCTTGATTTTCATCAATTCATGGGCAGTTATTTTGCGCCTTTTTTGCCCAACACGCTTCTTGCGACCCTGTTGGCTATTTGCCATGAAATGCTTGATTGTTCGGTGATCCCGCTTCAAAAGTTTGGCAATTTCAAGACTGCTGCATCCCTCTGCAAGACATCTCACAATTTTGGACTTTTCAGAGCCCGTCAAATCTCTCTTCTGACCCATTTTGCCAAAGGAAAGAAAGTTGCCTAATAATTAGACACACCTTATATAGGGTTTTGATGTCATTAGACAACACCCCTCCTCATTACAGAGATGCACATCACCTGATTTACTTAATTTGTAGTTGGATCTCAAGCCTGAACAGCTAGGAGTAGGACAACATGTATAAAAAGTATCATGTGATCCAAAAAAACAACTTGCCCAATAATTCTGCATGCAGTGTACATGGAGCATCTTATGGGGCCATAAGCAACATTTGTGGAGCATTACATGGGGCAAATGACTGTATGGAGCATCTTATGGGGCCATAAGCAACGTTTGTGGAGCATTACATGGGGCAAATGACTGTATGGAGCATCTTATGGGGCCATAAGCAACGTTTGTGGAGCATTACATGGGGCAAATGACTGTATGGAGCATCTTATGGGGCCATAAGCAACGTTTGTGGAGCATTATATGGGGCAAATATCTTTATAGAACATCTTATGGGGCCATAATCAACGTTTGTGCAGCATTATATGTGGCAAATGTCTGTATGGAGCATCTTATGGAGCCATAATCAACATTTGTGGAGCTTTATATGGGGCAAATATCTTTATGGAGCATCTTATAGGGCCATAATCCGCATTTGTGCAGCATTATATGGGGCATATTTTAATATGGAGCATCTTATGGGGCCCATCATAAACTTTATAGAGCATTATATGGGGCTCCTGATTCAATATGGATATTCAAAAACACTTAACCTACTGATGTCTCAATAAATTTTACTTTTATTGGTATCTATTTGTATTTTTGACATTTACCGGTAGCTGCTGCAGTTTCCACCCTAGGCTTATACTCGAGTCATTCAGTTTTCCCAGTTTTTTGTGGCAAAATTAGGGGTCTCGGCTTATACTCGGGTTGGTTTATACTCGAGTATATACGGTATCTATAAATCTATGACCTCATACAGGCAGACATATTTTATCATTCATATTATGCTCAAAAGAATCAGCTCAGTCAGGGGTCTTATGACATTTATTAGAGTGCGGGACCTCCTAGGGTGGGTGGTCACTTATATACGGTACTTCTAGAAATTCATACACAAAAGAAAGGTCATCACTTTATAAAAATCTAATCCCTCATAACCTAAAATATTTAAGAGTTATCTGATAAAATCCATCAAAATATTCTTCAGTGTAGCACATAGTGAATCAGGAATTAGCACAACACCCTTTTAAAAAATGATCTAATGTTTAATAGGAAGTACTAAATAGATCTTTAGAATATTTTTTTACAAAAATTTCTGGTTTATTGAATAAAAAAGTTAACTCTAAAATAAGCATTCCTTACCTCTGTCATTTTGGGTTTCCCAGTTCGGGAGGGTGTCACGCTTGAATCCGGTTGCGGAGCGTTGGCAGTGGTATAAATGTCTGAGCTAATTTTCTGCTTTGACCTCAAAAGAGATATTGCCACCCTGGTTGTAATTCCAGGAAGATTTGGGTTATATAAACTAATACACCAGCTGGAGTATACAGAAGCCCTTCGGTCATTTTGCTGCATGTGATTTGGCTTTACATAGTTCAGGTAGCACCAACTGACATTAGTGGTTGTGTGTAGAGTTGGAAATGCTGGGACCTTTTTAGCCTCTGCTTCCTCATGGGAGCCTGTTGCATGGATTGGTGTTGTACCAGATGAAGCAGAAACAAGCAAACCTTTATCATCCTTTTCTTCTTTAATGCCAGTATCTTCTTTTATGTGTTCTTCCTGTAAGTGCGATTGACCCAGAGTAATTGGAACTAACTGAATTTTGGGTCCTTCTTGCACTGTTAATGGTTCAAGAATAGTGGGGGTTGTTGGTGTTAGCAACTCTGATCTGTTTTGTGGTGTGAAAATGAGAGCAGTTATGTTTGGTGATCTGCTATGATCCAGCACTGACTGTGGCTTGTAAACTCTGTCATCTGGATCATCTTCTTCTTTCACTCTTTTCTGCTGTTGTGTCTCCATTGTGAGTTCCAAGCTTCCAGCAGGGGATAACATACGCTTACTGCCCCCAACAGATGATGAACTTCCATCAAAGCCCAAGACACTCTCAACAGAAGTAAGTGGAATGTAGCTGCTTGGGTTGGTTTTTGGAAATGGCACATATAAGGAAGGTATTTCACTCACTATGCTATTGTCTTTTGGCAAGATACTAGGCAGGTCAAAGCCATGAATACCCTTGGATCGCACATCACTGATTTTATGTATGACAAGGGATGATGGATTGCAGGGTGGTGGTGTAACAAGCATATGAGACAATGTGGTGTACATAGCATTACCATATGAAGGCATATGTGTCTGTATTCTGACTGGAACAACTAATGATACAACAGGTTCTGCATGTGAAAGAGCCACTTGGGCAGAAGGTTCCAAACCCACAGGGCTGTGGGATGGGGGGTGGATGCTCTCAGAAAAATAATCTTTGGAAGGTGGAAGGGTGGCTACACATAAAGGAGGGGAGAACTCTGGCTTAATTTGTGGATAATGGCAACCAACCTGTGCAGACACTGGAAGACCAAATTGTGGTTGTATAGGCATAAAGAATGTGTGGGGCAATGATGAGGATGCTGAGTAAGGTATGTGTAGAAATGGAGAGTGAGGTCTAAAAGGAATGTCCAGAGTATGAGAGGTTAAATGCTGGGGTATTTGAAGATGGTCGGGGTGCAATAGCACTTTCTGTAAAGGAATTGGTGGATTATGAAATACAGAATTTGAAATTGGTTGTAGAGAAAATGGAGCAGATATATTGCTCATAATTTGAGAGGGTAACCGTTCTGAAACATGCTGAGGCACATGCAGTAATGGTTGTATTGGAAATATTGATAATTGTTGTGATAAATAGCTCTTTTCTGTTTGATCAGAATGAACAGGTCTTTGATTTTGCGGTGTTTGGGATGGAGAACTTTTCTGCTCTTCAGTGGAAATTCTAGAAGATTGTTCATGAGAACCCATGTCTAGTACTTGACTTGAAGTAGATGGTTTATCCAATTCTTTCCAATCATGTGGTGATAGTTCAGGTTCAAGTTCAACATGTCTGCATAGAGAAGTTTGTCGAAGTGAGAAGCACTTCCTTCGCTCCTGAGCTGTTGGCATTGATGTTGAAGATGTTAAATTGCCATAATCAAATGATTTGCTTCGATTTTCTGAAACCTGTGGTGTGTGAGAAATATTTGGTGTCTGCTCAGATGCAGATCTCCTCATTTCTCTCATATGGTGATGGTGCGAAGGGACAGTGAGCATGTGATGGCCAAGTGTCTTAGTGCTACCCTCTGATAACAGACCCAATACTTCAGATTTAGAACCCTCCTCTCTATCAAATGAGACAGAATGACTGGAGGCATGTGAAAGACTGCTGTCCTGACTTGGACTACGGGTAAGGGACATTGATTCAAAGATGGAATCTCCAGAAGACTGTGCCATTTCTGCTAAGCGTAACCTCTTCTTTTTTGGTGGGAGCTTTTCAGCAGGGAGCTGTGCAAGTGTTTCACTCCTTTGTGGCCAATGGAACTCTTCTACTTTCTCCTGTTCTTTTGGAGGATCTTCAATGTCCACCTCTGGCTTATCTAGTTCTTCAGTGACTAAAATTTCTGGTACCTTAATGTTGTGCTGACGGACTAACTTAGGTTGTAAAGGATGAGATGACTGAGGGTGCGGCCTTACAGAAATTCGTGCTGGAGTCAAATCTTCCTCATCAAGACTACTCTTCTTTTCAATAGACTCAGATTTTTCAAATGAGCTAGTATGCTGGATAACAGAAATTTCCTTAGAGATCACAGTCTTTTCTTTACTGTCTACATCTGACAAGGATATAGATTCACTTCGAACACCAAACTGCTTAGTGGCATCAGTACACAAAGTCATGGATGTACTGGAAGTGGCAAAGTGCGATTCTAGTGCTGTGGCAGATGTTGGATACTCAGACCAATCAGCCACTTGGGGCTCTTCATCATCTCCGAGACTCTTGACTTTCCGTCGTTTTCGCAAGGTCGATAACTCCAGACTTGGTCCTAACTTGTAACTAAGCACTTGATGCAACTCTTCCTGTTCTGAAAGTTCTTTTCTAATTTCTACAGAACTTTGAGAGCTCAAAGATGGAGGTGTTAAAATATGTAGTTCCGAGCAGTAGTATTTCTTGTGAGTTTCATAGTTACCCCTTTTCTTGTATAGAGCACCACAAATGTTACATTCATAGTTTAAACCCTTTACCCTACCCCCTTTTTTTGACTTTTTAGGAACTTCACTTTCTTTCTCTAACATATCTTCAGATGTGTTCAAAGATGTGTCTTTCCCTGTTAAACTATCTTCTAAAGTGTAGTCCATTCCTATAGGTAGCTCTATTGCTGGTTGTCTCTTAAGCAGGCGTGGGTGTGAAGAGATCACATGAGTGTGGCTCAAAGCTTCTGAATCCACAATTTGATCATCAAATGAATAACTAGCTCTAAATGGATGTGGGGAACTTGCAGTGGATGCTGAGGAAGGCATTGAGTGGCTTCGAAGAAGAGGCACTGTGTCTGTGGAACTGTGGGATTGCAGAAGGGAAGAGAATGAATGTTCTGCTTTCGTCTTTTCAGAAAAGGACTTGGTATCTTGTTGGCAAATGAAGCCTGGGGATTTAGCATCAAATTGGAAAGAATCTCGATACAAAGTTCCTTTAGGAGACTCAATGCTGCTTCTTCTAGACAATGAACTTCTCCTTGGTTTAACACTGTCAATCTCACTAGTATCTACTACAGCCTCGTTAATTGTAATGAGTTTGGTAATATGCTCAATTACCTGTGTCCTAGGTACAGACATTGATGACATAGTAGTTTTTTCCTCTGCAGCACCTAAAAGAGGAGGACTGGCTAGCATTGCGGTTCTTTGCCCAATCCTTCCACATTTACCGAGAATAATTTCAGCATATGACTTCGCATTAGTATTGGGAGGACTTATTTGCTGCTCTGCACTCTCAGAGCGTGAAAAATAACCTGATTCAGTACTTCCTTTACTCCCTGGACTGAGAAATGTCTGCTCCTCACTAGCTTTTTTTCTTTCACTTAACCTAAGTGCCAGCTTCTGCTTTATACTGTGAGTATCTTCTGATTTTTGGATGAATTCAGATGAAGGTTCAGTAAATGTTAGACTCTCTGCAGATGTTTGAGATATGTGTTGTTGGGACAAAGAAAAAAGATCATGGGCTGCACCTTGGTATCTTGACACAACTTTGGTAGCACATGTTGACAAGTGATGCTTTTGTTGTGGAGACAATTCCACTAAGTTTGACATTGTGCTTGTCTCATCCTCAGAGTCTGTGCTTTCTCCTTCTGATGGATCATCAATTTCTTCTCCAAGCCTTTCTATCTCAAGGTTGGATGGATAAGTCTCTACACTAATTTCTGATGCAAGCCCTGCTTTGATCCGGTGTGCATGAGACTTCCTATGCTTATACAGATTGCTTTTTGTCTTAAATGAAAACCCACAAGGGACACAGGGATATGGCCGCTCCCCAGTATGAGATCTGATATGCTTTTGTAAAACACTCGGCTTGGCACACGGTCGGCTGCAATATTGGCAAATATATTTGCCTGGCTTTTGAGGTTTCTTCTTTTTAGGAGGCTCATCCGCTTGCTTTATAGAAACCTGATTTGGCCGCTGGATGTAAGCTTTATGAGTAGGCTCTTCTAATGGACGGCTATGCCTGGGATGTGATGCAGATGAAGAGAAAGACCTGGACGGACCTGACTGTATTGGATCTACCATTTGACATAATTGGCTCTCTTGACCATGCTCTGTATCCACACGAGGAGCCATAAAAGCTGGTGAAGCAGGTTGTGATTTTGGAACGTGAAGCTGCCCGAGTAATGGAACGTTTGGTTTACAAGATCTCCCCACTCTCCTAGGTGGACCTTCTCTTGCTATCTTAAGGGAACCTGTGAAAGGTCGTGGGTGTGGTAGCTCTTCTTGACCACCAACTTTATAGTCTTCTGCTGAAGATACTGTGCCTTGCACCTCGTTTCCTTTGTTTGGCCTTTTCCTTACACCTTCCTCCAACTTCCTTGTGCTCTTCTGGCCTTTCTCTGGCTCCATCACCTACACCAGAGGCTCCAAATCTTATTTTCACAAAGTTCTTTGGTGCAGTATTTACTAACCATGATAAAATAAGAAAATAATCTGCATTGCACCTCTGACAAAAAAAAACCTGGTCAAAAAAACACTGGCTTAATCCATTTGGTCATAAAGTTCCTACCTTTAGCACAAGATTTAGTTTCCAAAATCAACATTTGTTATCCATATCAAGCCACTTAAATGAAAGTATAATCTGCAAAAATAGTACACATATTGTTCCAGTTTTCTCCATAAAAAATGGGGCTCTTATCATTGTCAGTCATGTCTTGTATTCCACCAGGGAAGACTTGCTTGGTTAATTTAAAACTAGTTTTCTGGCGTCTTGTAGGAAAGTTGATGGTTGTACCACAGATCTGTACAAGAAAAAAATATATTCAACATTAGGAAAACAAAGTAAAAGATAAACGGACACTTTCAAGACTTCATCAAATTAAGACATTAAAAGGGAATCTGTCAGCAGAATTTGACCTCCCAAACTATTAATATGTGCATATAGATCTCCTTCTTTACTCCCCTCTTATCTCCTCTTCCCACAATCGTATACAAGATTTCTCTCACGTATCACCCCTGCTCTGGAACCCTCTACCACAACACATCAGACTCTCGCCTACCATCGAAACCTTCAAACAGAGCATGAAGACCCACCTCTTCCGACAAGCCTACCACCTGCAGTAACCACCGATCGACCAAACCGCTGCATGACCAGCTCTATCCTCACCTACTGTATTCTCACGCATCCCTTGTAGATTGTGAGCCTTCGCGGGCAGGGTCCTCTCTCCTCCTGTACCAGTTATGACTTGTATTGTTTAAGAATATTGTACTTGTTTTTATTATGCATACCCCTCCTCACATGTAAAGCGCCATGGAATAAATGGTGCTATAACAATAAATAATAATAATAATAATAATATAGCTCTTTCAAAGTTATGTCCAGCAATAACTTTACCTAGACAGTCCATTCCTCTATTATTTAAAAATCAGTGTTTGAATTGAGAAGCAAATGAGGCTGTAGATCTGAAGCCTCTGTCACTTCAGCTCTATTCCCTAAAAAGCACTGCCCCCTTCTGCTTAATTGATGGCTTCTCTGCCCAAAGTCACACAGCATAGAGGCTTTCAGTCAAGCAGAATATGGTGACGCTCGGTGGGGAATAGAGCTAGAGTGACAGAGGCTTCAGATCTACAGTTTCATATGCTTATCAATTCAAAGCTGATTTCTCAGTAACAGAGGAATGGATTGGCCACACAAAGGTATAGCTGGTGTTGTCTTTGAAGGAGCTACATGTGAATATAAGTAGATTGGGTGGTGTAATGTATAAGAATTAGATCTGTCTCTTTAAGAAAGTGAAGGCGGGAGTTGAGTTTAGTTTCAGTTTCTGTTATAGCCTGAGGAGAAGATGTTATGCTGTGTGCTGGAGGAGAAGAGGAGAAGAATAAAATACAGTTAAAGCTTACTCTCTCTTAAATTCCTTACACCGTGTGGATGCTACAACTGGTGACGAGGATGGGATTGAATCACCTGCTGCTGTGAGTACTGACCCCTGCTTTACTGCTTCACATGCCAGCACCACTGAGAGACTCCATCATGGCTGAATACTTGCACACATTCCCACAGTTTGATATGACTGATGTTACTAATCTCTCTCATAACTGGAGAAAATGGTTAAATCGGTTTGAGAATTTCCTGGAAGCAATAGATATAAAGGATGATAAAAGAAAGTGAGCCGTGTTCCTGCATTGTGCGGGCACAGAAGTCTATGACATATACAGCACATTGCCAGCAGCAGAGACAGACACGTACAGCAACTGCTCCAAAGCTCTCACTGACTACTTCAACCCTAAACAAAACATCAGATATGAAAGATACAAGTTCAGGATTGCTAAACAGCTTCCAGAAGAATCCATAGACACCTATGTCACCCGGCTAAAAGAACTTGCACATGGGTGTGCATTTACTGACGTAGATGATGAAATCCTAACTCAAGTAATTGTCACCTGCTCGTCTAATAACATAAGGCGTAAAGCTCTGCAGCAGGATCTCTCTCTGCATGATTTACTCAAGATGGCCCGTGCTATAGAGATAGCAGATCATCAGGCAACTGCAATGGAGAATGGGGATAATTTACATGTGCATAATCTCAAACATAACAGTGCACAAGGCAAGCAATCCCCGCAACAGAAGAAATGTTGTAGATGTGGAAAAGATTTCCCACACCACATGAACAAATGTCCAGCTATAGGACAAACTTGCACTAAATGTGGAAAAGGGAACCATTTTGCAGTTGTCTGCAAATCAGCACCCAAAAAGTCTCCTCTGCCAATGACAAAGCCAGCAAATATAAAAATGGTTAATCAGGATGTAGAAGAAATGTCTGTGGCTGAGAACTATGTGTTCACAACTTCTGTCACTGGCTCAGTGCAGTCTCCATGTATTACACTCACCATCTGCAACACGGATATCACCTTTACAATAGATACAGGAGCTTCAGTGGATATCATAGACAGCAATGCTTATGAACAGTTGAAAACAAAGCCAGTCTTACAGCAAGTGCATACTAAAATCTTTCCATATGGATCTAAAACACCTCTAGTTACAATGGGACAATTTGATGCTGAACTTAGCTATAAAGAAAATAGGCAGAAAACCACTTTTCTCACATTACAAGGATCAGGAGGCTGTCTTCTCAGCTATCACACTGCCTTGAAGCTAGGACTCATCCAGATTGTTCATACCATAACCGACCCTGCGGACATGGATGTACAAGCCATGGTGAACAGTTTTCCCTCCCTATTTAGTGGATTAGGAAAATTAAAGGACTCTCAAGTGCATCTTCATGTGGATGACAGTGTTCGTCCAGTAGCCCAGGCTCACAGGCGTATTCCATTTCACCTGAGAAAGAAGGTAGAAAAGGAACTTCAATTACTCATGGATGATGATGTCATAGAAACTGTTTCTGGTCCCACTCCGTGGGTCTCTCCACTTGTGGTAGTTCCAAAACCAAAGACTCCAGAGCAGGTGAGACTGTGTGTTGACATGCACCTGCCCAACACTGCTATTCAAAGGGAAAGACACATCTCACCCATAATTGATGACATTATTCATTTATTAAATGGAGCAACCGTTTTTTCAAAGCTCGACCTCAATAAGGGCTATCATCAACTAGAATTGAGTCCAGAATCCAGATACTTAACAACATTTTCCACTCATGCGGGTCTCAGAAGATACAAAAGATTGACGTTTGGGGTCTGCTCAGCAGCGGAAATTTTTCAAGATACGATAAGGAGCGTCATTCAACATATTCCAAATGCCTTTAATTACAGTGATGACATACTGGTTTTTGGGAAAACTCAAGCTGAGCATAATTGTGCTCTATATGCTATCTTTGAATGTCTGCTCTTTGCTGGACTCACATTAAACAAAGAAAAATGCGACTTTGATAAAAATTCATTTGAGTTCTATGGTCACATTTTCTCGGCGGATGGAGTACGACCTGATCCCAAGAAAGTGGAATCCATCAGAGCAGCTTCAATTCCACAGGATGCCAGTGAAGTGCGCTCTTTTCTTGGAATGGCAAGCTACTGTGCTAGATATATTCCAAATTTTTTGACAATCAGCACTCCATTAAGGGAACTCACGAAACAAAATTGCATTTTTCAATGGTCCCAAGACTGTCAGGCCTCTTTTGAAACAATTAAAAACGAACTCTGCTCAACAACCACCATGGCCTATTTTGATCCAGCTCTTCGAACTGAACTGATTGTGGACGCCAGTCCCATGGGACTGGGTGCAATTTTAGCACAATACAAGGATGACAGTCAAAGTCCCCACATAATTTCTTATGCAAGTAAAAGCTTAACAAGCACTGAAAGAAAGTATTCGCAACCTGAAAAAGAAAGCTTGGCAGTCGTCTGGGGATGTGAACACTTTCACTTATTTCTCTATGGAGCTCCCTTCACTATTGTCACAGATCATCAAGCTCTCCTTACAATGAAATCCCAGAGCTAAAATGCCGGCAAGGATTGAACGATGGGGTCTACGTCTACAGGACTACAATTACAAAATTGTTCACAAACCTGGAAAATACAGCAATCCGGCTGATTATCTCTCAAGACATCCTACGGATGATGATTTACCTGTGCATTCCTCCATTGAAGAATACATCCACTTTGTTACAGCTCATGCCGTGCCAAAAGCACTTTCTGTTGATCAGTTTGTGAATACAACAACAAGTGACAAGACACTCTGTGCCTTAATACAAATTATCCAAAACAGAAGGTGGCATGAAATTCAAAAGAAAAAATTTCCTGAAGATGGGATTGATCTGAAGGAGTTAAAACTATTTTCAAATGTACGTGAGGAATTATCAGTCACTGAAGACCAACTCATCCTTCGTGGTACCAAACTGTTTATACCTAAGGCCTTGCGCAACCTAGTCATACAGATAGCACACGAAGGTCATCTAGGAATTGTTGGCACAAAAAAGTTACTCAGAGAAAAAGTGTGGTTCCCAAATATGGATAAATTGGTGGAAGAGAAGATTAGACATTGCTCCACTTGTCAATTAATTACTCCATCGTCAACTCTAGAGCCATTACAAATGTCTCCGTTGCCCACTGCTGTATGGGAGGAAGTGGCAGTCGACATATATGGACCATTACCAAATGGCCAATACATTCTAGTAACAATTGATGAATATTCTAGATACCCTGTCATTTCATTCATCTCTTCAACGTCTGCTAATAGTGTCATACCAGAACTGGATGACATATTCTCTGCATATGGCATTCCAAGAGTGGTCAAAACAGATAATGGACCTCCATTCAATGGACATTTGTTTGCACAGTTTTCTGAATACTTGGGGTTCAACCACAGAAAGATCACACCTTGCTGGCCGCAAGCTAATGGAATTGTAGAACGTTTCATGCACACCATGGGGAAACGAATCAAGGCAGCTAGCCTGGAGCACACCCCACTGAAACAGTCACTATACAAATTCATGCACAATTACCGCAATACGCCACATTCCACCACTAATGCTGCTCCATCTCATCTAATGTTCAGCAGAACTCTTCGTACACGGATCCCTGATGTGACCAGTCATCCCAGACATTACCCTACACGGGAAAGAAGGGCTCCATCGAGATTTATTGAAGAGATATAATTTAAAAAAAGGGGGGAATTAGACAATACAGACATATGGCTTTTCTTGGACATTTTCGTGTTGTTGCATTGTCAATATTTGTTTTAGGTTGTTAATATATATATTTAAAAAAAAAAAAAAGAGGGCTGATGTAATGTATAAGAATTAGATCTGTCTCTTTAAGAAAGTGAAGGCGGGAGTTGAGTTTAGTTTCAGTTTCTGTTATAGCCTGAGGAGAAGATGTTATGCTGTGTGCTGGAGGAAAAGAGGAGAAGAATAAAATACAGTTAAAGCTTACTCTCTCTTAAATTCCTTACACCGTGTGGATGCTACAGGTGGGGCTAGACGAATGGTCCGTGTGGTGTCTGAGTTTTTTTCGTACTCATATGCTTGCATTGGTGAGTCTCAGACGATATACGCTGTGGTGTGACTCGTGGTCGCGTGGTTAATGGGAGGTATGTGTCACAGGGATGGATGCTCCCTGCGATGCAACCTGGAGTATTTTGTCTGTAGTGCACATGAGCACTAAAGATATCATTTAGTGCACCTGGGTCCGGGTTGCGGGTAGCTATGAAAGATGGGAGGGTCTGGCTACCCACATATACCTCACCTCTGAGTGGGGGTGCTCACTGTACCCTTTTCCCTGCAGGAGTTTGAGGACCTGCAGTGATGTCATGATCACGTGACAGTGCATGTGATGTTACCTCACCTGTGGGTATGGTTTCAGGCTACCTAATGGAGGTGTGTTTGGCACATGTTAGTGAGTGTTTGGGAGTCTGCCAGTGTGGACAGACTTCCATGTGTCCAGGCTGGACACTACAGAGTACTCTGTGTATTGAAAGGGAGAAACCCTTCTGTGTCTGTGGCTTCAGATAGAGCCTGAGTGCCGGACATTGCACAGCCCGTGTGCCTTCAGGCCTGAGAGAGCAGAGCTCTTCTATGGACATTAATGCTGTGTCAGCCTGATGTACAAGTACAGACTGTTTACCTTTTTGTTGCTGCCTTGGTGGTTTATGGAGCAAAAAAACCCACATGGTGTAATAATTATAGGGGATAACTCAGGAGACTCTTTGCATGGAACAAGACAACTACAGGCACAGTTTTATAAGTGGTAATGTCTATATTATCACACGGTGATTCAAACAGGTGCAGAGAGAAACTCAAGTCCACAACACTTGGTGTAAATATGAAACGCAGCTTAAACAGTCTATAGGGAACTTCAGAGGAAAATGCAATCACGCAGAAAGTCAATGAAGCACAATTATTCTTGAGGATACTTGACACGAATAAGTCCTTGTTTTAGTCCAAACACAGATAGCTATGCTTATAAGGCAGTTCAAATAATATCTTAGCACAACCAGGGAGGCCTGGGTAATAGTCTCAGGTTTTTGCAGAGCAGCAACAGCTTACATGTCCAACAAATGCAGATGGAAGTAAACACGAGCAGCAGATGAAGGAGGATTACTGGAAACTGGTGTATGCAGCAGGAACTCAGAGCAGAGCAGCAGGATCACCACATAGGTTCACAGGAGCAGTTATACAGCCAGGGAGTCAACAGGGTCAGGAGCTGGATGCAAGGCGAATACTCTAGCACAGACTGAAGGCTGGGGTGGAGTTTTATAGCAGGAAGACACAGTGCACATGAGACCAAAGACGCCATCTTGGAAAAGGACAGTAATGCACAAAAGGTAATAAAAATGTTCAGAGTCCTGACACATGGACATTGAAGAGAATGCGCCTCCTGTTTCCTCCTACGCATCCGAGTGAGTACAATCCTTACAATGCGTACTGCGATTTTACACGCACGTCGAATGCGCCTGAGAAAAAATACAGTGATGTGAGCTGCCCCATAGATTAACACTGGTCCGAGTGCTATGGAATATTTTCCCGCATAGCACTCGTCCGTATTCTACGGTAGTGTGACTCCAGCATAAGAAAGTATTCTCCCCATACAGCATCACATGCAAAAGAGAACTTTTTTTATTAAAAATATATATGGGTGTATCAGTTATACTCTTCTTCTTCTCATCACCTTCATATTTGCTCCATCTTATTCAACCCCCAAACCAGACTTGTATATCACAATAATTGGCATTACGTTTTGCCCCCTATCACAAGTTTGCTGCCTAGGTGTAACCCTTAAAAGGGTTGTCCACTACTAGGACAACTCCTTCATGAGAAAAATGTTTTGCCCCAATAAAATAATAAAGCTTATACTCACCGCCAGTGCCGATGCCGTTCCCATGGTGTCGACACTCGTGGTCCTGGGGCCCTTTTGCGATGCTGTGACACATGATGCAGGTGCTCAATCAGCACTGGCGTCACTGCCTCTGCCTTCAGAAAAATCGAACATGAAGAGGAAGTCCGGGCTGCAGCTGCTCAGGGTCTTCTTCTTAACCCCTTTCTGCCATTGGATGTACTATTCCGTCCATGTGGGGTGGGCCCTAATTCCCAAGGATGGTATAGTACGTCCAGCGCGATCGGCCGCGCTCACGGGGGGAGCGCGGTCGATCGTGGCCGGGTGTCAGCTGCCTATCGCAGCTGACATCTAGGACTATGTACCAGGAGTGGTCACGGACCGCCCCCGGCACATTAACCCCTGGCGCACCGCGATCAAACAAGATCGCGGTGTGCCGGCGGTACAGGGAAGCATTGCGCAGGGAGGGGGCTCCCTGCGGGCTTCCCTGAGACCCCCGGAGCAACGCGATGTGATCGCGTTGCTGCGAGGGTCTCTTACCTCCTATCCCTGCAGGCCCCGGATCCAAAATGGCTGCGGGGCTGCATCCGGGTCCTGCAGGGATTACTTCCGGGTGCAGACCAGGCTCAGGTAAGCCTGCTGCGCTGGAACTGAGATCGGTGATCTGACAGAGTGCTGTGCAAACTGTCAGATCACCGATCTGTGATGTCCCCCCCTTGGACAAAGTAAAAAAGTGAAAAAAAAAATGTCCACATGTGTAAAAAAAAAAAGAAAAAAAAAATTCCTAAATAAAGAAAAAAAAAATTATTATTCCCATAAATACATTTCTTTATCTAAATTAAAAAAAAATCACACAATAAAAGTACACATATTTAGTATCGCCGCGTCTGTAACGACCCCACCTATAAAACTATATCACTAGTTAACCCCTTCAGTAAACACCGTAAAAAAAAAAAAAAAAACGAGGCAGAAAACAACGCTTTATTCTCATACCGCCAAGCAAAAAGTGGAATAACACGCGATCAAAAAGACGGATATAAATAAGCATGGTACCGCTGAAAACGTCATCTTGTCCCGCAAAAAACGAGCCACCATACAGCATCATCAGCGAAAAAATAAAAAAGTTATAGTCCTCAGAATAATGCGATGACAAAATAATTATTTTTTCTATAAAATAGTTTTTATCGTATAAAAGCGCCAAAACATAAAAAAAATGATATAAATGAGATATCACTGTAATTGTACTGACCCGAAGAATAAAACTGCTTTATCAATTTTACCAAACACGGAATGGTATAAACGCCTCCCCCAAAAGAAATTCATGAATAGCTGGTTTTTGGTCATTCTGCCTCACAAAAATCGGAATAAAAAGCGATCAAAAAATCTCCTGTGCGCGAACATGTTACCAATAAAAAAGTCAACTCGTCCCGCAAAAAAAACAAGACCTCACATGACTCTGTAGACTCAAATATGGAAAAATTATAGCTCTCAAAATGTGGTAATGCAAAAAATATTTTTTGCAATAAAAAGCGTCTTTCAAGTGTGTGACAGCTGCCAATCATAAAAATCCGCTAAAAAACCCGCTATAAAAGTAAATCAAACCCCCCTTCATCACCCGCTTAGTTAAGGAAAAATTAAAAAAAATTAAAAAATGTGTTTATTTCCATTTTCCCATTAGGGTTAGGGTTAGGGCTAGGGTTAGAGCTAGGGTTAGGGCTAGGGTTAGGGTTGGGGCTAGGGTTAGGGCTAGGGTTAGGGTTACGGTTAGGGCTAGGGTTAGGGCTAGGGCTAGGGTTAGGGTTAGGGTTGGGGCTAGGGTTGGGGCTAGGGTTAAGGCTACAGTTAGGGTTGGGGCTAAAGTTAGGGTTAGGGTTGGGGCTAAAGTTAGGGTTAGGGTTTGGATTACATTTACGGTTGGGAATAGGGTTGGGATTAGGGTTAGGGGTGTGTCTGGGTTAGAGGTGTGGTTAGGGTTACCATTGGGATTAGGGTTGGGGGTGTGTTTGGATTAGGGTTTCAGTTATAATTGGGGGGTTTCCACTGTTTAGGCACATCAGGGGATCTCCAAACGTGACATGGCGTCCGATCTCAATTCCAGCCAATTCTGCGTTGAAAAAGTAAAACAGTGCTCCTTCCCTTCCGAGCTCTCCCGTGCGTCCAAACAGGGGTTTACCCCAACATATGGGGTATCAGCGTACTCGGAACACATTGGAGAACAATTTTTGGGTCGAATTTCTCCTGTTACCCTTGGGAAAATACAAAACTGGGGGTTAAAAAATAATTTTTGTGGAAAAAAAATATTTTTTATTTGCGTGGCTCTGCGTTATAAACTGTAGTGAAACACTTGGGGGTTCAAAGCTCTCACAACACATCTAGATGAGTTCCTTAGGGGGTCTACTTTCCAAAATGGTGTCACTTGTGGGGGGTTTCTACTGTTTAGGTACATTAGGGGCTCTGCAAACGCAATGTGACACCTGCAGACCATTCCATCTAAGTCTGCATTCCAAATGGCGCTCCTTCCCTTCCGAGCCCTCCCATGCACCCAAATGGTGGTTCCCCCCCACATATGTGGTATCAGCGTACTCAAGACAAATTGGTCAACAACTTTTGGGGTCCAATTTCTCCTGTTACCCTTGGGAAACTACAAAACTGGGGGCTAAAAAAAAATTTTGGGGGGAAAATTTTTTCTATTTTTTTTCACAGCTCTGCGTTATAAACTGTAGTGAAACACTTTGGGGTTCAAAGCTCTCACAACACAACTAGATAAGTTTCTTGGGGGGTCTAGTTTCCAATATTGGGTCACTTGTGGGGGGATTCTACTGTTTAGGTACATTAGGGGCTCTGCAAATGCAATGTGACGCCTGCAGACCAATCCATCTAAGTCTGCATTCCAAATGGGAGCATCATTTGGAATGCAGACTTAGATGGATTGGTCTGCAGGCGTCACATTGCGTTTGCAGAGCCCCTCCCGAGCTCTGCCATGCGCTCAAACGGTCGTTCCCCCCCCACATATCAGGTATCAGCGTACTCAGGACAAATGGTACAACAATATTTATGGTCCAATTTCTCCTGTTACCCTTGGAAAAATACAAAACTGGGGGCTAAAAAATAATTTTTGTGGAAAAAAAAATATTTTTTATTTGCACGGCTCTGCGTTATAAACTGTAGTGAAACATTTGGGGGTTCAAAGCTCTCACATCACATCTAGATGAGTTCCTTAGGGGGTCTACTTTCCAAAATGGTGTCACTTTTAGGTTTTTTTTACTGTTTAGGTACATTAGGGGCTCTGCAAATGCAATGTGACACCTGCAGACCGTTCCATCTAAGTCTGCATTCCAAATGGCGCTCCATCCATTCTGAGCCCTCCCATGTGCCCAAACGGTGGTTCCCCCCACATATGGGGTATCAGCGTACTCAGGACAAATTGGACAACAACTTTTGGGGTCCAATTTCTCCTGTTACCCTCGGGGAAATACAAAACTGGGGGATAAAAAATAATTTTTGTGGGAAAAAAATTTTGTTTTATTTTTACGGCTCTGCATTATAAACTTCTGTGAAGCACTTGGTGGGTCAAAGTGCTCACCACACCTCTAGATAAGTTCCTTATGGGGTCTACTTTCCATAATGGTGTCACTTGTGGGGGGGTTTCAATGTTTAGGCACATCAGTGGCTCTCCAAACGCAACATGGCGTCCCATCTCAATTCCAGTCAATTTTGCAGTGAAAAGTCAAACGGCGCTCCTTCCCTTCCGAGCTCTCCCATGCGCCCAAACAGTGGTTTACCCCCACATATGGGGTATCAGCATACTCAGGACAAATTGTACAACTTTTGGGGTCCAATTTCTTCTCTTACCCTTGGGAAAATAAAAAATTGGGGGTGAAAAGATAATCTTTGTGAAAAAATATGATTTTTTATTTTTACGGTTCTGCATTATAAACTCCTGTGAAGCGCTTGGTGGGTCAAAGTGCTCACGACACATCTAGATAAGTTCCTTAGGGGGTCTACTTTCCAAAATGGTGTCACATGTGGGGGGTTTCAATGTTTAGGCACATCAGTGGCTCTCCAAATGCAACATGGCGTCCCATCTCAATTCCTGTCAATTTTGCATTGAAAAGTCAAACGGCGCTCCTTCCCTTCCGAGCTCTCCCATGCGCCCAAACAGTGGTTTACTCCCACATATGGGGTATCAGCGTACTCAGGACAAATTGTACAACAACTTTTGGGGTCCAATTTCTTCTCTTACCCTTGGAAAAA
Organism: Ranitomeya variabilis; assembly: GCF_051348905.1. Classification (NCBI taxonomy): domain Eukaryota; kingdom Metazoa; phylum Chordata; class Amphibia; order Anura; family Dendrobatidae; genus Ranitomeya; species Ranitomeya variabilis. Next base: position 292,588,355 of record NC_135234.1, read on the forward strand.
TAAAAAATTGGGGGTGAAAGATAATTTTTGTGAAAAAATATGATTTTTTATTTTTACGGTTCTACATTATAAACTTCTGTGAAGCACTTGGTGGGTCAAAGTGCTCACGACACCTCTAGATGTTCCTTAGGGGGTCTACTTTCCAAAATGGTGCCACTTGTGGGGGGTTTCAATGTTTAGGCACATCAGGGGCTCTCCAAACGCAACATGGCGTCCCATCTCAATTCCAGTCAATTTTGCATTGAAAAGTCAAATGGCGCTCCTTCACTTCCGAGCTCTGTCATGCGCCCGAACAGTGGTTTACCCCCACATATGGGGTATTGGCGTACTCACGACAAATTGTACATCTTTTGGGGTCCATTTTCTCCTGTTACCCTTGGTAAAATAAAACAAAATGGAGCTGAATAAATTTTGTGTGAAAAAAAGTTAAATGTTCATTTTTATTTAAACATTCCAAAAATTCCTGTGAAACACCTGAAGGGTTAATAAACTTCTTGAATGTGGTTTTGAGCACCTTGAGGGGTGCAGTTTTTAGAATGATGTCACACTTGGTTATTTTCTATCATATAGACCCCTCAAAATTACTTCAAATGAGATGTGGTCCCTAAAAAAAAATGGTGTTGTAAAAATGAGAAATTGCTGGTCAACTTATAACCCTTATAACTCCCTAACAAAAAAAAATTTTGGTTCCAAAATTGTGCTGATGTAAAGTAGACATGTGGAAAATGTTACTTATTAAGTATTTTGTGTGACATATCACTGTGATTTAATTGCATAAAAATTCAAAGTTGGAAGATTACAAAATTTTCAAAATTTTCGCTAAATTTCCGTTTTTTCACAAATAAACGCAGGTAATATCAAAGAAATTTTACCACTACCATGAAGTACCATATGTCTCGAGAAAATAATGTCAGAATCACCAGGATCCGTTGAAGCGTTCCAGAGTTATTACCTCATAAAGAGACAGTGGTCAGAATTGTAAAAATTGGCCTGGTCATTAACGTGCAAACCACCCTTGGGGGTGAAGGGGTTAATGTTCGATTTGTCCGAAAGTCGAAACCATGATGCCAGCCCTGATTGGGGCGCCGGCATCATGTGTCACAACACCGTGTGAGAGCCCTGGGGAGAGCGACTGCCAACACCGTGGGAACAGCGCCGGCACAGGTGGAGAGGGGAGTATAAGCTTTATTATTTTATCAGGGCCAAGCGAGGGGGTAGGAGAAGAAGTTGTCCAAGTAGTGCACAACTTATTTAACTCTGTCCTTCAAACCACATATCCAAGCCCATACCACCTCCTGCCATTTCTAACTCAAAAATATTTCCAGAATCCATCCTTTGCTCAACTCTAGATCAACTATAATGCTATTCCACCTCTCCTCAGCCTCTGCCCTCTGACAATCAATTCACTGGCTTCAGACTCCCCAACGAATCCAGTTTAAATGACTTACAAGGCCGTCCATAATCTATCCGCAAACTAATCTCAAAATACCTTCTCACACGTAATCTCCAATTCTCATAAGATCTTCTTCTTTCCCCGCCCTCGTAATTTCCAACTGTCTCCAAGATATTTCCCAAGTATTCTACATCCTCTGGAATTTTGCTCCTCAACACATCCAATTGTCTCCCACAATTGAATCCTTCAAATGCAATTTCAATACAAATGGTAGACAACTTGGTGGCTCAGTGGTTAACATCGTAGCCTTTCTGCGCTGTTTTCTTGGGCTAAAATACTATGAAGGACAATATGTTCTCCCCATGTTTGTGTGGCTTTCCTTTAGGTACCTCGGTTCCATCCACACTCCAAAGACATACTGATAGGGAATTTAGATTGTGAGCTCCACTGTGGACAGTGGTGAGAAGGTCTGTAAAGCATTGTGGAAAGTATTGGCGCTATAAGAGAAAAAAAAATAACTCTCTTTAGGAAAACATACAACCTGCAATAACACTGCTGCAAGCTTACAGCTTACTAGCACCAGAACTGTACCAACCCTCACACGAATCACCTCCTTCCCCATTACCATGTAGATTGAAAGCACGTGAGGGCACGGTCGTCTCCATATTCATAAGAGCCTGGTTTACTTGCTGTGTTTATATATGTATCTAAACCCGATCAAGCGCGATTAGGGACAGTGTTTACAATGCAAATTGAGGGGATATCATGATGCAATGAGTCTTTTGCCATGCCAAAAGTGCACCAAAGCGTCCTCATTTGATTATCAAATAAAAGTTACTTTCTCAGCCATGAAAATGTATACTGCTATTATTCTTATACAGCTAAAGTTGCCTTTATAACTGTTTGCATAGTTTGATTTGTGTTTTCGGGGTGGCAGACTTCCATTAACGGAGTGCAACATTTTAAAAATCAGTGAGGAGTGTGTGAACATTGGGACATTAAAATGAAGTTCAATTTTTAAAAAAGTTATTCCATGCAGTGGAGTCCAAATATGCTCAGATTTTAACATTGATGGCCTATCCTTAGTATAGGTAATCTATGTCTGATCAGTGAGAGTTGGTGGCAGCCGGAATTGCTCAGTTACGAAGTTGCCCATCACAGCTCGGTCGACTATATAGTGGCCATGGCCCGCACATCCGCCCCTATTCCCAGCTTCTATCACTAACCAATTCCCTAGGCCTCTCACAGCTCTCAACCTCTGAAACACACAAAGACGGTAACACCCTGGACCTGGTCTTTGTCCGGCTCTGTTCAATCTCTTACCTAGATAACTCACCACTTCCCCTTTCTGACCACAACATTCTCTCCTTCACACTCACAATTCCTCGCCCACCCCAGCACTCTCCTACCTACCACACACTCAGAAATCTACATGCCATTAACCCTCATACACTTTCAGACTCCTTACACTCATCACTGTCCCCAATCTCTTCTTTTTCCTGTCCTGATCTGGCTGTACATCACTACAACAACACTCTTAGAAGCACCCTAGACCAAGTAGCTCCCCTCACCCTCAGAACCTCCAAACACAGAGTGAAACAGCCCTGGCTCACATCGCAAACCCGATTTCTCCAGCGATGCTCTAGGAGTGCTGAACGCTTATGGAGGAAAACTCGCACCCCAGAAGACTTCATACACTTCAAATTTATGTTAAGGACCTATAACTCTGCCCTTCACCTTGCCAAACAGTCCTACTACACCACCCTGATCTCCTCACTATCCAGCAACCCCAAGAAACTTTTTAACACCTTTTACTCCCTCCTCAGGCCAAAAGCACAAGACCCTATCACAGACATTTGTGCTGATGACCTGGCCTCCCACTTTATAGAGAAAATAGACAATATCCGGCAGGAAATCCGCTCCCAGACACCAAGTGCAATGACTCCCGTTCCTCCCTGCATCTCCCCTGGCTCACTCTCCACATTCAATCCCATCACAGAAGAAGAAGTCTCCAAGCTCCTCTCCTCTTCTCGTCCGACTACATGCACCACCGACCCCATTCCATCACACCTCCTCCAGTCTCTCTCTCCAGTCGTCACAACTCACCTAACTACAATTTTTAATCTCTCCCTTTCCTCTGGCATTTTTCCCTCCTCCTTCAAACACTCTATCATTACTCCATTACTAAAAAAACCCGCCCTTGACCCATCCTGCACAAACAACTACAGACCGGACTCCAATCTCCCCTTCATCTCAAAACTCCTGGAGCGCCTAGTCTACTCCCGCCTTACCCGTTACCTCTCCACTCATTCCCTCCTAGACCCTTCACAGTCCGGGTTCCGCCCCCTACTTTCGACAGAAACTGCACTCATCAAGGTGACCAATGACCTTCTGACAGCAAAACGTAACGGTGACCACTCTCTGCTCATTCTCCTCGATCTTTCTACAGCTTTTGACACGGTTGACCACCCTCTCCTACTCTCTAGGCTCCAGTCACTAGGCATTAAGGACACTGCTCTCTCCTGGTTCTCTTCCTATCTTTCTGAACGCTCCAGGGTCGTCCATCTGGCTAATCGTTACTCGGACGTGTCCGCTCTTCGCCAGTCGTTACACTGGCTGCCCATTCATTACAGGATACAATTCAAAGTACTTTTTCTCACCCACAAAGCTCTCCACAGTGCGGCACCCCCTTACATCTCCTCCCTCATTTCTGTCTATCAGCCTAGCCGACCACTGCGCTCTGCAAACGACTTTCAACTAACCTCTGCACTAATCCGTACCTCCCACTCCCGACTCCAAGACTTCTCCCGTGCTGCGCCAATCCTCTGGAATGCTCTACCCCAAGATATTAGGACCATCCACAACTTGCATAGTTTTAGGCGCTCGCTCAAAACACATTTGTTCAGAGCGGCCTATCACGTTCCCTAATCAAACTCATTTTATGTTTGTGTGTGTAGCCCATTCACTACTTCCATCTACCCCCCACTCCCTGAAGATGGCTGGACCATCATTGTAAACACCTGTACTTTGTATCCCCCCACCTCATTGTAGATTGTAAGCTCTCACGAGCAGGGTCGTCTTATTTTGTCTTATTTTGCTTTATTACTGTATTGTTTACATTGTTACCTATGACTGTTGTGTTTGAAACTGTTAAACTGTAAAGCGCTGCGGAATATGTTGGCGCTATATAAATAAAGATTATTATTATCATTATTATTATGGTGCTTGAACCTCCTAGGTTCAAGCAACATATTGTAATCCGATTTCTTATATTTTATTATTATGGTGCTTGAACCTCCTAGGTTCAAGCAACATATTGTAATCCGATTTCTTATATTTTCTTATTATTATGGTGCTTGAACCTCCTAGGTTCAAGCAACATATTGTAATCCGATTTCTTATATTTTATTATTATTATTATTATGGTGCTTGAACCTCGTAGGTTCAAGCAACATATTGTAATCCGATTTCTTATATTTTCTTATTATTATGGTGCTTGAACCTCCTAGGTTCAAGCAACATATTGTAATCCGATTTCTTATATTTTTATAGTGCTTTGGAACAAAGCACTATACTGTTATTCCACCGTGGTAAACTTCTTCTTATTCTTATTATTCAGTCCGCACGTAATGCGGCCCGAACCGCTAAACTCACAGACTCCAGTGAGGTGTCATTTCGAAGCCAGCGTTCCTGAGAGGTGTGCTAAGTATTTTTCGTGTCGATCGGATTTGTAGTTTTTGCGCAATTTGTGTTTGAAAAAAGTCTTTCAATGCGTTTCAATGGAGAAATTTTCCTATACGTTTATAATGGGCTGGTTTCTGAGGCAATTTCTAAAAATAACTGCCACCTGGCTGATTAGCTCATTGATATGCGCAGTCAGACACAGTTACTATGCCAACTCCTATGAAATCTACATCAGCTCACCAGGTCACAAGTTTTGTCAGATAATATCAGCTCTTAAAGTGACAGTACAGCACAATTCCAAACCACTATCCGTAGTCTTATGATTATTAGACTGTGGCCCGATTCTAACTCATCGGGTATTCTAGAATATGCATGTCCACGTAGTATATTGCACAGCCACGCAGTATACAGTGCAGAGCCGTGCAGTACACAGCGCAGAGCCGCGCAGTACACAGCGCAGAGCCGCGCAGTACACAGCGCAGAGCCGCGCAGTATAAAGCGCAGAGCCGCGCAGTACACAGCGCAGAGCCGCGCAGTACACAGCGCAGAGCCGTGCAGTACACAGCGCAGAGCCGCGCAGTATAAAGCGCAGAGCCGTGCAGTACACAGCGCAGAGCCGCGCAGTACACAGAGCAGAGCCGTGCAGTACACAGCGCAGAGCCGCGCAGTATAAAGCGCAGAGCCGTGCAGTACACAGCGCAGAGCCGCGCAGTACACAGCGCAGAGCCGCGCAGTACACAGCGCAGAGCCGCGCAGTATAAAGCGCAGAGCCGCGCAGAACACAGCGCAGAGCCGCGCAGAACACAGCGCAGAGCCGCGCAGTACACAGCGCAGAGCCGCGCAGTACACAGCGCAGAGCCGCGCAGTACACAGCGCAGAGCCGCGCAGTATAAAGCGCAGAGCCGCGCAGTATAAAGCGCAGAGCCGCGCAGTACACAGCGCAGAGCCGCGCAGTACACAGCGCAGAGCCGTGCAGTACACAGCGCAGAGCCGCGCAGTATAAAGCGCAGAGCCGTGCAGTACACAGCGCAGAGCCGCGCAGTACACAGCGCAGAGCCGTGCAGTACACAGCGCAGACCCGCGCAGTATAAAGCGCAGAGCCGTGCAGTACACAGCGCAGAGCCGTGCAGTACACAGCGCAGAGCCGCGCAGTACACAGCGCAGAGCCATGCAGTACACAGCGCAAAGCCGCGCAGTATAAAGCGCAGAGCCGCGCAGTATAAAGCGGAGAGCCGCGCAGTACACAGCGCAGAGCCGAGCAGTACACAGCGCAGAGCCGCGCAGTAGACAGCGCAGAGCCGTGCAGTACAGAGCGCAGAGCCGCACAGTATAAAGCGCAGAGCCGCGCAGTATACCGCGCAGAGCCGTGCAGTACACAGCGCAGAGCCGCGCAGTACACAGCGCAGAGCCGCGCAGTACACAGCGCAGAGCCGCGCAGTACACAGCGCAGAGCCGAGCAGTACACAGCGCAGAGCCGCGCAGTACACAGCGCAGAGCCGCGCAGTACACAGCGCAGAGCCGCGCAGTATACAGCGCAGAGCTGCGCAGTACACAGCGCAGAGCCGCGCAGTACAGAGCGCAGAGCCGCACAGTATAAAGCGCAGAGCCGCGCAGTACACAGCGCAGAGCCGCGCAGTACACAGCGCAGAGCCGCGCAGTACACAGCGCAGAGCCGCACAGTACACAGCACAGAGCCGCGCAGTACACAGCGCAGAGCCACCCAGTATACAGCGCAGAGCCGCGCAGTACGCAGCGTAGAGCCACGCAGTATGCAGCGCAGAGCCGCGCATTATACAGCGCTGAGCCGCGTAGTATACAGTGCAGAGCCCCGCAGTATACAGTGCAGAGCCCCGCAGTATACAGCGCAGACACGCGCAGAAAACAGCACGGACACGCGCAGTACACAGCGCAGAGCCGCGTAGTATACAGCGAAGAGCCACGCAGTATATAGCGCAGAGCCGCGCAGTACAAAGCGCAGAGCTGCGCAGAGCTGCGCAGTATACAGCGCAGAGCCGCGCAGTATACAGCGCAGAACGCGCAGTACACAGTGCAGAGCCGCGCAGTACACAGCACAGAGCCGTGCAGTACACAGCGCAGAGCCGCGCAGTACACAGCGCAGAGCCACGCAGTATACAGCGCAGAGCCGCGTAGTATACAGCGCAGAGCCGCGTAGTATACAGCGCAGAGCCACGCAGTATACAGCACAGAGCCACGCAGTATACAGCGCAGAGCCACGTAGTTATACTGCCCAGTCACGTAGTATATTGTCCAGTCACATAGTATACTGCATATCCCTGTTAAAAAAAAAAAGAATTAAAATAAAAAAGTTACATACTCACCTCCTGGAGCGGCCGGTATCTGATGGTTGTTGCACCTCCTAGAGCGGCCGGTACACGATGCTTGTTGCACCTGGAGTGGCCGGTACCCGATGCTTGTTGCGCGCTCCGGTCCCAAGAGTGCATTGCGGTCTCACGAGATGATGACGTAGCGGTGTTGTGAGACAGAAAGACGGAAGTGCCCTTAGATAATTAGATAGTAGATTACCCCGCTCACCAATTCGGAACCCGAGAGGCCCGGCCCACCAAATCGGACCCCGAGGGGCCCGGCCCACCAAATCGGACCCAGAGTGACCCCGCCCCCTAAATCAGACCCAGAGTGACCCCGCCCACCAAATCGGACCCAGAGTGGCTCCGCCCACCAAATCGGACCCAGAGTGACCCCTTCCACCAAATCAGACCCAGAGTGACCCCTTCCACCAAATCGGACCCAGAGTGACCCCTTCCACCAAATCGGGCCCAGAGTGACCCCGCCCACCAAATCGGACCCAGAGTGACCCCACCCACCAAATCGGACCCTGAGGTGCCCAGCCCACCAAATCAGACCCTGAGGTGCCCAGCCCACCAAATCGGACCGAGTGACCCCACCCACCAAATTGGTCCCTAAGGTGCCCCGCCCACCAAATCGGACCCAGAGTGGCTCCGCCCACCGAATCGGACCCAGAGTGGCCGCGCCCACAGAATCGGACCAAAAGTGACCCCGCCCACCGAATCGGACCTAGATTTACCCCGCCCACAAAATCAGACCCAGATTGACCCAACCCACCAAATCGGACCGCCTGAGGGGCACCCAAGTGTGAAAGTCTTGCAGGGGCAGCCCGGGCACCATTCCAAAGCACTATCTGTAGTTCCTTCAGGAAATACCCATCTAGTCTTATTATTATTATTCTTCTCCGCGTTTTCCGCAATTAATGCGGCCCGAACCGCTCGGCGCAGAGACCCCGTTCAGGCGGCGTTTCGAAGGCCTCGGTGGGGACAGGTGTGCTATGACTTTTATAGTCGATCCGATATGTAGATTTTATTTAAATCGCATTTTTTAAAAAAAAATTTCCCATACGAAATAATGGCGAACTTTCCATTACCCCCAACTTGACCTTCCAAAGATGGCAGCTATGCAAATGTACGGTGTCCATTTTAGGACATGATCATTTATCAAAGTTAAACATCAGAATAAAGTGACTATGACACCCTCTCGTCCCGTGTGTGAAAAGTAAGTGCCCTCCCCGGCCCCGTGTGTGAAAAGTAGGTGCCCCCCCGGCCCCGTGTGTGAAAAGTAAGTGCCCCCCCGGCCCCGTGTGCAAAAGGAAGTGTGCCCCCGGCCCCGTGTGCAAAAGTAAGTGCGCCCCCGGCCCCGTGTGCAAAAGTAAGTGCCCCCCCGGCCCCGTGTTTGAAAAGTAAGTGCCCCCCGGCCCCGTGTGTGAAAAGTAAGTGCGCCCCCGGCCCCGTGTGCAAAAGCAAGGGCGCCCCCGGCCCCGTGTGCAAAAGTAAGTGCGCCCCTGGCCCGGTGTGCAAAAGTAAGTGCGCCCCCGGACCCGTGTGCAAAAGTAAGTGCGCCCCTGGCCCCGTGTGCAAAAGTAAGTGCGCCCCGGCCCCGTGTGCAAAAGTAAGTGCGCCCCCGGCCCCGTGTGCAAAAGTAAGTGCGCCCCCGGCCCCGTGTGCAAAAGTAAGTGCGCCCCCGGCCCCGTGTGCAAAAGTAAGTGCGCCCCCGGCCCCGTGTGCAAAAGTAAGTGCGCCCCCGGCCCCGTGTGCAAAAGTAAGTGCGCCCCCGGCCCCGTGTGCAAGAGTAAGTGCGCCCCCGGCCCCGTGTGCAAAAGTAAGTGCGCCCCCGGCCCCGTGTGCAAAAGTAAGTGCGCCCCCGGCCCCGTGTGCATAAGTAAGTGCGCCCCCGGCCCCGTGTGCAAAAGTGCGCCTCCGGCCCCGTGTGCAAAAGTAAGTGCGCCCCTGGCCCCGGGTGTGGAAAAGTAAGTGCTCCCCAGTCCCGTGTGTGAAAAGTGCTGCTGTAAAGCTGGCAGCGCTGTTCAAGCACCATGTATTTCCTTCAGGAAATGCCCATCTAGTTATGGTGCTTGAACCTCCTAGGTTCAAGCAACATATTGTAATCCGATTTCTTATATTTTATTATTATGGTGCTTGAACCCTCCTAGGTTCAAGCAACATATTGTAATCCGATTTCTTATTATAGTGCTTTGGAACAAAGCACTATACTGTTATTCCACCGTGGTAAACTTCTTCTTCTTATTATAGTGCTTTGGAACAAAGCACTATACTGTTATTCCACCGTGGTAAACTTCTTCTTATTCTTATTATTCAGTCCGCACGTAATGCGGCCCGAACCGCTAAACTCACAGACTCCAGTGAGGTGTCATTTCGAAGCCAGCGTCCCCAAGAGGTGTGCTAAGTATTTTTCGTGCCGATCGGATTTGTAGTTTTTGCGCAATTTGTGTTTGAAAAAAGTCTTTCAATGCGTTTCAATAGGGAAATTGTCCCATACGTTTATAATGGGCTGGTTTCTGAGGCAATTTCTAAAAATAACTGCCACCTGGCTGATTAGCTCATTGATATGCGCAGTCAGACACAGTTACTATGCCAACGCCTATGAACTCTACATCAGCTCACAAGTTTTGTCAGATAATATCAGCTCTTAAAGTGACAGTACAGCACAATTCCAAACCACTATCTGTAGTCTTATGATTATTAGATGGAGGCCCGATTCTAACTCATCGGGTATTCTAGAATATGCATGTCCACGTAGTATATTGCACAGCCACGCAGTATACAGTGCAGAGCCGCGCAGTACACAGCGCAGAGCCGCGCACTACACAGCGCAGAGCCGCGCAGTATAAAGCGCAGAGCCGCGCAGTACACAGCGCAGAGCCGCGCAGTACACAGCGCAGAGCCGTGCAGTACACAGCGCAGAGCCGCGCAGTACACAGCGCAGAGCCGCGCAGTATAAAGCGCAGAGCCGTGCAGTACACAGCGCAGAGCCGCGCAGTACACAGCGCAGAGCCGTGCAGTACACAGCGCAGAGCCGCGCAGTATAAAGCGCAGAGCCGTGCAGTTCACAGCGCAGAGCCGCGCAGTACACAGCGCAGAGCCCCGCAGCATACAGCGCAGAGCCCCGCAGTATACAGCGCAGAGCCCCGCAGTATACAACGCAGAGCCCCGCAGTATACAGCGCAGAGCCCCGCAGTATACAGCGCAGAGCCCCGCAGTATACAGCGCCCACCAAATCGGCCCCTGAGGGGCCCCACCCACCAAATCGGACCCAGAGAGGCTACAACTACCAAACCAGCGCCTGAGGGGCACCCAAGTGTGAAAGTCTTGCTGGGGCAACCCGGGCACCATTCCAAAGCACTATCTGTAGTTCCTTCAGGAAATACCCATCTATTTCTCTCTGTTATCAGCCATTCCCCGTACTGCTGTCAGTCTATTTCTCTCTGTTATCAGCCATTCCCCTGTCCTGCTGTCAGTCTATTCTCTCTGTTATCAGCCATTCCCCGTCCTGCTGTCAGTCTATTCTCTCTGTTATCAGCCATTCCCCTGTCCTGCTGTCAGTCTATTCTCTCTGTTATCAGCCATTCCCCTGTCCTGCTGTCAGTCTATTCTCTCTGTTATCAGCCATTCCCCTGTCCTGCTGTCAGTCTATTCTCTCTGTTATCAGCCATTCCCCGTCCTGCTGTCAGTCTATTTCTCTCTGTTATCAGCAATTCCCCTGTCCTGCTGTCAGTCTATTCTCTCTGTTATCAGCCATTCCCTTGTACTGCTGTCAGTCTATTCTCTGTTATCAGCCATTCCCTTATCCTGCTGTCAGTCAGAGTGACCCGGCCCACCAAATCGGACCCAGAGTGACCCGGCCCACCAAATCGGACCCAGAGTGACCCGGCCCACCAAATCGGACCCAGAGTGACCCGGCCCACCAAATCGGACCCAGAGTGACCCGGCCCACCAAATCGGACCCAGAGTGACCCGGCCCACCAAATCGGACCCAGAGTGACCCGGGCCACCAAATCGGACCCAGAGTGACCCGGCCCACCAAATCGGACCCAGAGTGACCCGGGCCACCAAATCGGACCCAGAGTGACCCGGCCCACCAAATCGCACCCAGAGTGACCCGGGCCACCAAATCAAACCCAGAGTGACCCGGGCCACCAAATCAAACCCAGAGTGACCCGGGCCACCAAATCGGACCCAGAGTGACCCGGGCCACCAAATCGGACCCAGAGTGACCCGGGCCACCAAATCGGACCCAGAGTGACCCGGGCCACCAAATCGGACCCAGAGTGACCCGGGCCACCAAATCGGACCCAGAGTGACCCGGGCCACCAAATCGGACCCAGAGTGACCCGGGCCACCAAATCGGACCCAGAGTGACCCGGGCCACCAAATCGGACTCAGCGTGACCCGGGCCACCAAATCGGACCCAGAGTGACCCGGGCCACCAAATCGGACCCAGAGTGACCCGGGCCACCAAATCGGACCCAGAGTGACCCGGGCCACCAAATCGGACCCAGAGTGACCCGGGCCACCAAATCGGACCCAGAGTGACCCGGGCCACCAAATCGGGCCCAGAGTGACCCGGGCCACCAAATCGGACCCAGAGTGACCCGGCCCACCAAATCAAACCCAGAGTGACCCGGGCCACCAAATCGGACCCAGAGTGACCCGGGCCACCAAATCGGACCCAGAGTGACCCGGGCCACCAAATCGGACCCAGAGTGACCCGGGCCACCAAATCGGACCCAGAGTGACCCGGGCCACCAAATCGGACCCAGAGTGACCCGGGCCACCAAATCGGACCCAGAGTGACCCGGGCCACCAAATCGGACCCAGAGTGACCCGGGCCACCAAATCGGACCCAGAGTGACCCGGGCCACCAAATCGGACCCAGAGTGACCCGGGCAACCAAATCGGACCCAGAGTGACCCGGCCCACCAAATCGGACCCAGAGTGACCCGGCCCACCAAATCGGACCCAGAGTGACCCGGCCCACCAAATCGGACCCAGAGTGACCCGGCCCACCAAATCGGACCCAGAGTGACCCGGCCCACCAAATCGGACCCAGAGTGACCCGGGCCACCAAATCGGACCCAGAGTGACCCGGCCCGCCAAATCGGACCCAGAGTGACCCGGCCCGCCAAATCGGACCCAGAGTGGCGCCGCCCGCCAAATCGGACCCAGAGTGGCGCCGCCCGCCAAATCGGACCCAGAGTGGCGCCGCCCGCCAAATCGGACCCAGAGTGGCGCCGCCCGCCAAATCGGACCCAGAGTGGCGCCGCCCGCCAAATCGGACCCAGAGTGGCGCCGCCCGCCAAATCGGACCCAGAGTGGCGCCACCCGCCAAATCGGACCCAGAGTGGCGCCGCCCGCCAAATCGGACCCAGAGTGGTGCCGCCCGCCAAATCGGTCCCAGAGTGACCCCGCCCACCAAATTGGTCCCAGAGTGACCCCGCCCACCAAATTGGTCCCAGAGTGACCCCGCCCACCAAATCGGACCCATAGTGGCCTCACCCCTTTAGGGGCTACAACTACCAAGCCAGCGCCTGAGGGGCACCCAAGTGTGAAAGTCTTGCTGGGGCAACCCGGGCACCATTCCAAAGCACTATCTGTAGTTCCTTCAGGAAATACCCATCTAGTTATAGTGCTTTGGAACAAAGCACTATACTGTTATTCCACTGTGGTAAACTTCTTCTTATTCTTATTATTCAGTCCGCACGTAATGCGGCCCGAACCGCTAAACTCACAGACTCCAGTGAGGTGTCATTTCGAAGCCAGCGTCCCCAAGAGGTGTGCTAAGTATTTTTCGTGCCGATCGGATTTGTAGTTTTTGCGCAATTTGTGTTTGAAAAAAGTCTTTCAATGCGTTTCAATGGAGAAATTTTCCTAAACGTTTATAATGGGCTGGTTTCTGAGGCAATTTCTAAAAATAACTGCCACCTGGCTGATTAGCTCATTGATATGCGCAGTCAGACACAGTTACTATGCCAACGCCTATGAAATCTACATCAGCTCACCAGGTCACAAGTTTTGTCAGATAATATCAGCTCTTAAAGTGACAGTACAGCACAATTCCAAACCACTATCTGTAGTCTTATAATTATTAGATGGTGGCCTGATTCTAACTCATCGGGTATTCTAGAATATGCATGTCCACGTAGTATATTGCACAGCCACGCAGTATACAGTGCAGAGCCGCGCAGTACACAGCGCAGAGCCGCGCAGTACACAGCGCAGAGCCGCGCAGTACACAGCGCAGAGCCGCGCAGTACACAGCGCAGAGCCGCGCAGTACACAGCGCAGAGCCGCGCAGTACACAGCGCAGAGTCGCGCAGTACACAGCGCAGAGCCACGCAGTATAAAGCGCAGAGCCGTGCAGTACACAGCGCAGAGCCGCGCAGTACACAGCGCAGAGCCGTGCAGTACACAGCGCAGAGCCGCGCAGTATAAAGCGCAGAGCCGTGCAGTACACAGCGCAGAGCCGCGCAGTACACAGCGCAGAGCCGCGCAGTACACAGCGCAGAGCCGCGCAGTACACAGCGCAGAGCCGCGCAGTACACAGCGCAGAGCCGCGCAGTATAAAGCACAGAGCCGCGCAGTACACAGCGCAGAGCCGCGCAGTACACAGCGCAGAGCCGTGCAGTACACAGCGCAGAGCCGCGCAGTATAAAGCGCAGAGCCGTGCAGTACACAGCGCAGAGCCACGCAGTACACAGCGCAGAGCCGTGCAGTACACAGCGCAGAGCCGCGCAGTATAAAGCGCAGAGCCGTACAGTACACAGCGCAGAGCCGCGCAGTACACAGCGCAGAGCCGCGCAGTACACAGCGCAGAGCCGCGCAGTACACAGCGCAGAGCCGTGCAGTACACAGCGCAGAGCCGCGCAGTATAAAGCGCAGAGCCGTGCAGTACACAGCGCAGAGCCGCGCAGTACACAGCGCAGAGCCGCGCAGTACACAGCGCAGAGCCGCGCAGTACACAGCGCAGAGCCGCGCAGTACACAGCGCAGAGCCGCGCAGTATAAAGCACAGAGCCGCGCAGTACACAGCGCAGAGCCGCGCAGTACACAGCGCAGAGCCGTGCAGTACACAGCGCAGAGCCGCGCAGTATAAAGCGCAGAGCCGTGCAGTACACAGCGCAGAGCCACGCAGTACACAGCGCAGAGCCGTGCAGTACACAGCGCAGAGCCGCGCAGTATAAAGCGCAGAGCCGTGCAGTACACAGCGCAGAGCCGCGCAGTACACAGCGCAGAGCCGTGCAGTACACAGCGCAGAGCCGTGCAGTACACAGCGCAGAGCCGCGCAGTACACAGCGCAGAGCCGCGCAGTACACAGCGCAGAGCCGCACAGTATAAAGAGCAGAGCCGCGCAGTACACAGCGCAGAGCCGCGCAGTACACAGCGCAGAGCCGCGCAGTACACAGCGCAGAGCCATGCAGTACACAGCGCAAAGCCGCGCAGTATAAAGCGCAGAGCCGCGCAGTACACAGCGCAGAGCGGCGCAGTATAAAGCGGAGAGCCGCGCAGTACACAGCGCAGAGCCGCGCAGTACACAGCGCAGAGCCGCGCAGTAGACAGCGCAGAGCCGTGCAGTACAGAGCGCAGAGCCGCACAGTATAAAGCGCAGAGCCGCGCAGTATACCGCGCAGAGCCGCGCAGTACACAGCGCAGAGCCGTGCAGTACACAGCGCAGAGCCGCGCAGTATAAAGCGCAGAGCCGTGCAGTACACAGCGCAGAGCCGCGCAGTACACAGCGCAGAGCCGCGCAGTACACAGCGCAAAGCCGCGCAGTATAAAGCGCAGAGCCGCGCAGTACACAGCGCAGAGCCGCGCAGTACACAGCGCAGAGCCGCGCAGTACACAGCGCAGAGCCGCGCAGTACACAGCGGAGAGCCGCGCAGTACACAGCGCAGAGCCGAGCAGTACACAGCGCAGAGCCGCGCAGTACACAGCGCAGAGCCGCGCAGTACACAGCGCAGAGCCGCGCAGTACACAGCGCAGAGCCGCGCAGTACACAGCGCAGAGCCGCGCAGTACACAGCGGAGAGCCGCGCAGTACACAGCGCAGAGCCGAGCAGTACACAGCGCAGAGCCGCGCAGTACACAGCGCAGAGCCGCGCAGTACACAGCGCAGAGCCGCGCAGTACACAGCGCAGAGCCGCGCAGTATACAGCGCAGAGCCGCGCAGTACACAGCGCAGAGCCGCGCAGTACAGAGCGCAGAGCCGCGCAGTACACAGCGCAGAGCCGCGCAGTATACAGCGCAGAGCCGCGCAGTACACAGCGCAGAGCCGCGCAGTACAGAGCGCAGAGCCGCACAGTATAAAGCGCAGAGCCGCGCAGTACACAGCGCAGAGCCGCGCAGTACACAGCGCAGAGCCGCGCAGTACACAGTGCAGAGCCGCACAGTACACAGCACAGAGCCGCGCAGTACACAGCGCAGAGCCACCCAGTATATAGCGCAGAGCCGCGCAGTACGCAGCGTAGAGCCAAGCAGTATGCAGCGCAGAGCCGCGCAGTATACAGCGCTGAGCCGCGTAGTATACAGCGCAGAGCCCCGCAGTATACAGTGCAGAGCCCCGCAGTATACAGCGCAGAGCCGTGCAGTACACAGCGCAGAGCCGCGCAGTACACAGCGCAGAGCCGCGCAGTATACAGCGCAGACACGCGCAGTACACAGCACGGACACGCGCAGTACACAGCGCAGAGCCGCGCAGTACACAGCGCAGAGCCGCGTAGTATACAGCGAAGAGCCACGCAGTATATAGCGCAGAGCCGCGCAGTACAAAGCGCAGAGCTGCGCAGTATACAGCGCAGAGCCGCGCAGTATACAGCGCAGAGCCGCGCAGTATACAGCGCAGAACGCGCAGTACACAGTGCAGAGCCGCGCAGTACACAGCGCAGAGCCGTGCAGTACACAGCGCAGAGCCGCGCAGTACACAGCGCAGAGCCGCGCAGTACACAGCGCAGAGCCACGCAGTATACAGCGCAGAGCCGCGTAGTATACAGCGCAGAGCCGCGTAGTATACAGCGCAGAGCCACGCAGTATACAGCACAGAGCCACGCAGTATACAGCGCAGAGCCACGTAGTTATACTGCCCAGTCACGTAGTATATTGTCCAGTCACATAGTATACTGCATATCCCTGTTAAAAAAAAAAAAGAATTAAAATAAAAAAGTTACATACTCACCTCCTGGAGCGGCCGGTATCTGATGGTTGTTGCACCTCCTAGAGCGGCCGGTACACGATGCTTGTTGCACCTGGAGTGGCCGGTACCCGATGCTTGTTGCGCGCTCCGGTCCCAAGAGTGCATTGCGGTCTCACGAGATGATGACGTAGCGGTGTTGTGAGACAGAAAGACGGAAGTGCCCTTAGACAATTAGATAGTAGATTACCCTGCTCACCAATTCGGAACCCGAATTGTAGTTTTTGCGCAATTTGTGTTTGAAAAAAGTCTTTCAATGCGTTTCAATGGAGAAATTTTCCTATACGTTTATAATGGGCTGGTTTCTGAGGCAATTTCTAAAAATAACTGCCACCTGGCTGATTAGCTCATTGATATGCGCAGTCAGACACAGTTACTATGCCAACGCCTATGAAATCTACATCAGCTCACCAGGTCACAAGTTTTGTCAGATAATATCAGCTCTTAAAGTGACAGTACAGCACAATTCCAAACCACTATCTGTAGTCTTATAATTATTAGATGGTGGCCTGATTCTAACTCATCGGGTATTCTAGAATATGCATGTCCACGTAGTATATTGCACAGCCACGCAGTATACAGTGCAGAGCCGCGCAGTACACAGCGCAGAGCCGCGCAGTACACAGCGCAGAGCCGCGCAGTACACAGCGCAGAGCCGCGCAGTACACAGCGCAGAGCCGCGCAGTACACAGCGCAGAGCCGCGCAGTACACAGCGCAGAGTCGCGCAGTACACAGCGCAGAGCCGCGCAGTATAAAGCGCAGAGCCGTGCAGTACACAGCGCAGAGCCGCGCAGTACACAGCGCAGAGCCGTGCAGTACACAGCGCAGAGCCGCGCAGTATAAAGCGCAGAGCCGTGCAGTACACAGCGCAGAGCCGCGCAGTACACAGCGCAGAGCCGCGCAGTACACAGCGCAGAGCCGCGCAGTACACAGCGCAGAGCCGCGCAGTACACAGCGCAGAGCCGCGCAGTATAAAGCACAGAGCCGCGCAGTACACAGCGCAGAGCCGCGCAGTACACAGCGCAGAGCCGTGCAGTACACAGCGCAGAGCCGCGCAGTATAAAGCGCAGAGCCGTGCAGTACACAGCGCAGAGCCACGCAGTACACAGCGCAGAGCCGTGCAGTACACAGCGCAGAGCCGCGCAGTATAAAGCGCAGAGCCGTGCAGTACACAGCGCAGAGCCGCGCAGTACACAGCGCAGAGCCGCGCAGTACACAGCGCAGAGCCGCGCAGTACACAGCGCAGAGCCGAGCAGTACACAGCGCAGATCCGCGCAGTATACAGCGCAGAGCCGTGCAGTACACAGCGCAGAGCCGTGCAGTACACAGCGCAGAGCCGCGCAGTACACAGCGCAGAGCCGCGCAGTACACAGCGCAGAGCCGCACAGTATAAAGAGCAGAGCCGCGCAGTACACAGCGCAGAGCCGCGCAGTACACAGCGCAGAGCCGCGCAGTACACAGCGCAGAGCCATGCAGTACACAGCGCAAAGCCGCGCAGTATAAAGCGCAGAGCCGCGCAGTACACAGCGCAGAGCCGCGCAGTATAAAGCGGAGAGCCGCGCAGTACACAGCGCAGAGCCGCGCAGTACACAGCGCAGAGCCGCGCAGTAGACAGCGCAGAGCCGCGCAGTACACAGCGCAGAGCCGCGCAGTACACAGCGCAAAGCCGCGCAGTATACCGCGCAGAGCCGCGCAGTACACAGCGCAGAGCCGTGCAGTACACAGCGCAGAGCCGCGCAGTATAAAGCGCAGAGCCGCGCAGTACACAGCGGAGAGCCGCGCAGTACACAGCGCAGAGCCGAGCAGTACACAGCGCAGAGCCGCGCAGTACACAGCACAGAGCCGCGCAGTACACAGCGCAGAGCCGCGCAGTACACAGCGCAGAGCCGCGCAGTACACAGCGCAGAGCCGCGCAGTACACAGCGGAGAGCCGCGCAGTACACAGTGCAGAGCCGAGCAGTACACAGCGCAGAGCCGCGCAGTACACAGCGCAGAGCCGCGCAGAATACAGCGCAGAGCCGCGCAGTACACAGCGCAGAGCCGCGCAGTACAGAGCGCAGAGCCGCACAGTATAAAGCGCAGAGCCGCGCAGTACACAGCGCAGAGCCGCGCAGTACACAGCGCAGAGCCGCGCAGTACACAGTGCAGAGCCGCACAGTACACAGCACAGAGCCGCGCAGTACACAGCGCAGAGCCACCCAGTATATAGCGCAGAGCCGCGCAGTACGCAGCGTAGAGCCAAGCAGTATGCAGCGCAGAGCCGCGCAGTATACAGCGCTGAGCCGCGTAGTATACAGCGCAGAGCCCCGCAGTATACAGTGCAGAGCCCCGCAGTATACAGCGCAGAGCCGCGCAGTACACAGCGCAGAGCCGCGCAGTACACAGCGCAGAGCCGCGCAGTATACAGCGCAGACACGCGCAGTACACAGCACGGACACGCGCAGTACACAGCGCAGAGCCGCGCAGTACACAGCGCAGAGCCGCGTAGTATACAGCGAAGAGCCACGCAGTATATAGCGCAGAGCCGCGCAGTACAAAGCGCAGAGCAGCGCAGTATACAGCGCAGAGCCGCGCAGTATACAGCGCAGAGCCGCGCAGTATACAGCGCAGAACGCGCAGTACACAGTGCAGAGCCGCGCAGTACACAGCGCAGAGCCGTGCAGTACACAGTGCAGAGCCGCGCAGTACACAGCGCAGAGCCGCGCAGTACAGAGCGCAGAGCCACGCAGTATACAGCGCAGAGCCGCGTAGTATACAGCGCAGAGCCGCGTAGTATACAGCGCAGAGCCACGCAGTATACAGCACAGAGCCACGCAGTATACAGCGCAGAGCCACGTAGTTATACTGCCCAGTCACGTAGTATATTGTCCAGTCACATAGTATACTGCATATCCCTGTTAAAAAAAAAAAAGAATTAAAATAAAAAAGTTACATACTCACCTCCTGGAGCGGCCGGTATCTGATGGTTGTTGCACCTCCTAGAGCGGCCGGTACACGATGCTTGTTGCACCTGGAGTGGCCGGTACCCGATGCTTGTTGCGCGCTCCGGTCCCAAGAGTGCATTGCGGTCTCACGAGATGATGACGTAGCGGTGTTGTGAGACAGAAAGACGGAAGTGCCCTTAGACAATTAGATAGTAGATTACCCTGCTCACCAATTCGGAACCCGAGAGGCCCGGCCCACCAAATCGGACCCCGAGGGGCCCGGCCCACCAAATCGGACCCAGAGTGACCCCGCCCCCTAAATCAGACCCAGAGTGACCCCGCCCACCAAATCGGACCCAGAGTGGCTCCGCCCACCAAATCGGACCCAGAGTGACCCCTTCCACCAAATCAGACCCAGAGTGACCCCTTCCACCAAATCGGACCCAGAGTGACCCCTTCCACCAAATCGGGCCCAGAGTGACCCCGCCCACCAAATCGGACCCAGAGTGACCCCACCCACCAAATCGGACCCTGAGGTGCCCAGCCCACCAAATCAGACCCTGAGGTGCCCAGCCCACCAAATCGGACCGAGTGACCCCACCCACCAAATTGGTCCCTAAGGTGCCCCGCCCACCAAATCGGACCCAGAGTGGCTCCGCCCACCGAATCGGACCCAGAGTGGCCGCGCCCACAGAATCGGACCAAAAGTGACCCCGCCCACCGAATCGGACCTAGATTTACCCCGCCCACAAAATCAGACCCAGATTGACCCAACCCACCAAATCGGACCGCCTGAGGGGCACCCAAGTGTCAAAGTCTTGCAGGGGCAGCCCGGGCACCATTCCAAAGCACTATCTGTAGTTCCTTCAGGAAATACCCATCTAGTTATTATAGTGCTTTGGAACAAAGCACTATACTGTTATTCCACCGTGGTAAACTTCTTCTTATTCTTATTATTCAGTCCGCACGTAATGCGGCCCGAACCGCTAAACTCACAGACTCCAGTGAGGTGTCATTTCGAAGCCAGCGTCCCCAAAAGGTGTGCTAAGTATTTTTCGTGTCGATCGGATTTGTAGTTTTTGCGCAATTTGTGTTTGAAAAAAGTCTTTCAATGCGTTTCAATGGAGAAATTTTCCTATACGTTTATAATGGGCTGGTTTCTGAGGCAATTTCTAAAAATAACTGCCACCTGGCTGATTAGCTCATTGATATGCGCAGTCAGACACAGTTACTATGCCAACGCCTATGAAATCTACATCAGCTCACCAGGTCACAAGTTTTGTCAGATAATATCAGCTCTTAAAGTGACAGTACAGCACAATTCCAAACCACTATCCGTAGTCTTATGATTATTAGACTGTGGCCCGATTCTAACTCATCGGGTATTCTAGAATATGCATGTCCACGTAGTATATTGCACAGCCACGCAGTATACAGTGCAGAGCCGTGCAGTACACAGCGCAGAGCCGCGCAGTACACAGCGCAGAGCCGCACAGTACACAGCACAGAGCCGCGCAGTATAAAGCGCAGAGCCGCGCTGTACACAGCGCAGAGCCGCGCAGTACACAGCGCAGAGCCGTGCAGTACACAGCGCAGAGCCGCGCAGTATAAAGCGCAGAGCCGTGCAGTACACAGCGCAGAGCCGCGCAGTACACAGCGCAGAGCCGTGCAGTACACAGCGCAGAGCCGCGCAGTATAAAGCGCAGAGCCGTGCAGTACACAGCGCAGAGCCGCGCAGTACACAGCGCAGAGCCGCGCAGTACACAGCGCAGAGCCGCGCAGTATAAAGCGCAGAGCCGCGCAGTACACAGCGCAGAGCCGCGCAGTACACAGCGCAGAGCCGTGCAGTACACAGCGCAGAGCCGCGCAGTTTAAAGCGCAGAGCCGTGCAGTACACAGCGCAGAGCCGCGCAGTACACAGCGCAGAGCCGTGCAGTACACAGCGCAGAGCCGCGCAGTATAAAGCGCAGAGCCGTGCAGTACACAGCGCAGAGCCGCGCAGTACACAGCGCAGAGCCGCGCAGTACACAGCGCAGAGCCGCGCAGTATAAAGCGCAGAGCCGCGCAGTATAAAGCGCAGAGCCGCGCAGTACACAGCGCAGAGCCGCGCAGTACACAGCGCAGAGCCGTGCAGTACACAGCGCAGAGCCGCGCAGTATAAAGCGCAGAGCCGTGCAGTACACAGCGCAGAGCCGCGCAGTACACAGCGCAGAGCCGTGCAGTACACAGTGCAGAGCCGCGCAGTATAAAGCTCAGAGCCGTGCAGTACACAGCGCAGAGCCGTGCAGTACACAGCGCAGAGCCGCGCAGTACACAGCGCAGACCAATGCAGTACACAGCGCAAAGCCGCGCAGTATAAAGCGCAGAGCCGCGCAGTATAAAGCAAAGAGCCGCGCAGTACACAGCGCAGAGCCGAGCAGTACACAGCGCAGAGCCGCGCAGTAGACAGCGCAGAGCCGTGCAGTACAGAGCGCAGAGCCGCACAGTATAAAGCGCAGAGCCGCGCAGTATACCGCGCAGAGCCGTGCAGTACACAGCGCAGAGCCGCGCAGTACACAGCGCAGAGCCGCGCAGTACACAGCGCAGAGCCGCGCAGTACACAGCACAGAGCGGCGCAGTACACAGCGCAGAGCGGCGCAGTACACAGCGCAGAGCCACCCAGTATACAGCGCAGAGCCGTGCAGTACACAGCGCAGAGCCGCGCAGTACACAGCGCAGAGCCGCGCAGTACACAGCGCAGAGCCGCGCAGTACACAGCGCAGAGCCGCGCAGTACACAGCGCAGAGCCGCGCAGTACACAGCGCAGAGCGGCGCAGTGCAAACCGCAGAGCCGCGCAGTACACAGCGCAGAGCCGCGCAGTACACAGCGCAGAGCCGCGCAGTACACAGCGCAGAGCCGCGCAGTATAAAGCGCAGAGCCGCGCAGTACACAGCGCAGAGCCGCGCAGTATACCGCGCAGAGCCGCGCAGTACACAGCGCAGAGCCGCGCAGTACACAGCGCAGAGCCGCGCAGAGCCGCGCAGTACACAGCGCAGAGCCGCGCAGTACACAGCGCAGAGCCGGGCAGTACACAGCGCAGAGCCGTGCAGTACAGAGCGCAGAGCCGCACAGTATAAAGAGCAGAGCCGCGCAGTATACCGCGCAGAGCCGCGCAGTACACAGTGCAGAGCCGCGCAGTACACAGCGCAGAGCCGCGCAGTACACAGCGCAGAGCCGCGCAGTACACAGCGCAGAGCCGCGCAGTACACAGCGCAGAGCCGCGCAGTACACAGCGCAGAGCCGCGCAGTACACAGCGCAGAGCGGCGCAGAGCGGCGCAGTGCAAAGCGCAGAGCCGTGCAGTACACAGCGCAGAGCCACCCAGTATACAGCGCAGAGCCGCGCAGTATACAGCGCAGAGCCGCGCAGTATACAGCGCAGAGCCGCGCAGTATACTGAGCAGAGCCGCGTAGTATACAGCGCAGAGCCCCACAGTATACAGTGCAGAGCCCCGCAGTATACAGCGCAGAGCCGTGCAGTACACAGTGCAGAGCCGTGCAGTACACAGCGCAGAGCCGCGCAGTATACAGCGCAGACACGCGCAGTACACAGCACGGACACGCGCAGTACACAGCGCAGAGCCGCGCAGTACACAGCGCAGAGCCGCGTAGTATACAGCGAAGAGCCACGCAGTATATAGCGCAGAGCCGCACAGTACAAAGCGCAGAGCCGCGCAGTATACAGCGCAGAGCCGCGCAGTATACAGCGCAGAACGCGCAGTACACAGCGCAGAGCCGCGCAGTTCACAGCGCAGAGCCGTGCAGTACACAGCGCAGAGCCGCGCAGTACGCAGCGCAGAGCCGCGCAGTACGCAGCGCAGAGCCGCGCAGTACGCAGCGCAGAGCCGCGTAGTATACAGCGCAGAGCCGCGTAGTATACAGCGCAGAGCCACGCAGTATACAGCGCAGAGCCACACAGTATACAGCGCAGAGCCACGTAGTTATACTGCCCAGTCACGTAGTATATTGTCCAGTCACATAGTATACTGCATATCCCTGTTAAAAAAAAAAAAAAGAATTAAAATAAAAAAGTTACATACTCACCTCCTGGAGCGGCCGGTATCTGATGGTTGTTGCACCTCCTAGAGCGGCCGGTACACGATGCTTGTTGCACCTGGAGTGGCCGGTACCCGATGCTTGTTGCGCGCTCCGGTCCCAAGAGTGCATTGCGGTCTCACGAGATGATGACGTAGCGGTGTTGTGAGACAGAAAGACGGAAGTGCCCTTAGACAATTATATAGTAGATTACCCCGCTCACCAATTCGGAACCCGAGGGGCCCAGCCCACCAAATCGGACCCCGAGGGGCCCGGCCCACCAAATCGGACCAAGAGTGACCCCGCCCACCAAATCGGACCCAGAGTGACCCCGCCCACCAAATCGGACCCAGAGTGGCTCCGCCCACCAAATCGGACCCAGAGTGACCCCTTCCACCAAATCAGACCCAGAGTGACCCCTTCCACCAAATCAGACCCAGAGTGACCCCTTCCACCAAATCGGACCCAGAGTGACCCCTTCCACCAAATCGGACCCAGAGTGACCCCGCCCACCAAATCGGACCCAGAGTGACCCCGCCCACCAAATCGGACCCACCCACCCACCTAATCGGACCCTGAGGTGCCCAGCCCACCAAATCAGACCCTGAGGTGCCCAGCCCACCAAATCGGACCGAGTGACCCCACCCACCAAATTGGTCCCTAAGGTGCCCCGCCCACCAAATCGGACCCAGAGTGGCTCCGCCCACCGAATCGGACCCAGAGTGGCCGCGCCCACAGAATCGGACCAAAAGTGACCCCGCCCACCGAATCGGACCTAGATTTACCCCGCCCACAAAATCAGACCCAGATTGACCCAACCCACCAAATCGGACCGCCTGAGGATCACCCAAGTGTGAAAGTCTTGCAGGGGCAGCCCGGGCACCATTCCAAAGCACTATCTGTAGTTCCTTCAGGAAATACCCATCTAGTTATTATTATTATTATTAGGCTTTTTTTCGCAGTTAATGCGGCCCGAACCGCTGAACGCACAGACTCCAGTGAGGTGTCATTTCGAAGCCAGCGTCCACGAGAGGTGTGCTAAGTTATTTTCATGTCGATCGGATTTGTAGTTTTGGCGCAATTTGCATTTGAAAATTGTTTCCCCCTCATTGGAAAGCATTGTTTCAATGCATTTGAATAGGGACATTTTCCTATACGTTTAAAATGGGCTGGTTTCTGAGGCAATTTCTAAAAATAACTTAACTGCCAAATGCCACCTGGCTGATTAGCTCATTGATATGCGCAGTCAGACACAGTTACTATGCCAACGCCAACCAACTCCACCAGTTCACCGTTTTGTCAGATAATATCAGCTCTTAAAGTGACAGCACAGCACAATTCAAAAGGACTATCTGTAGTCTTATTATTATTACAGTATAAAGCGCAGAGCCCCGCAGCATACAGCGCAGAGCCGCGCAGCATATAGCGCAGAGCCCCGCAGTATACAGCGCAGAGCTCCGCATTATACAGCGCAGAGCCGCGCAGCATACAGCGCGGAGCCACGCAGCATACAGCGCGGAGCCGCGCAGCTTACAGCACGGAGCCCCGCAGTATATAGCGCGGAGCTCCGCATTATACAGCGCAGAGCCCCGCAGCATACAGCGCGGAGCCGCGCAGTATACAGCGCGGAGCCGCTCAGCATACAGCGCGGAGCCACGCAGAATACAGCGCGGAGCCCCGCAGCATACAGCGCGGAGCCCCGCAGCATACAGCGCGGAGCCCCGCAGCATACAGCGCGGAGCCGCGCATCATACAGCGCGGAGCCGCGGAGCATACAGCGCGGAGCCGCGCAGCATACAGCGCGGAGCCGCGCAGCATACAGCGCAGAGCCGCGCAGCATACAGCGCAGAGCCGCGCAGCATACAGCGCCCACCAAATCGGACCCAGAGTGGCTACAACTACCAAACCAGCGCCTGAGGGGCACCCAAGTGTGAAAGTCTTGCTGGGGCAACCCGGGCACCATTCCAAAGCACTATCTGTAGTTCCTTCAGGAAATACCCATCTTTTTCTCTCTGTTATCAGCCATTCCCCGTACTGCTGTCAGTCTATTTCTCTCTGTTATCAGCCATTCCCCTGTCCTGCTGTCAGTCTATTTCTTTCTGTTATCAGCCATTCCCCTGTCCTGCTGTCAGTCTATTTCTCTCTGTTATCAGCCATTCCGCGTCCTGCTGTCAGTCTATTTCTCTCTGTTATCAGCCATTCCCCGTCCTGCTGTCAGTCTATTTCTCTCTGTTATCAGCCATTCCCCTGTCCTGCTGTCAGTCTATTCTCTCTGTTATCAGCCATTCCCTTGTCCTGCTGTCAGTCTATTCTCTGTTATCAGCCATTCCCTTATCCTGCTGTCACTCAGAGTGACCCAGGCCACCAAATCGGACCCAGAGTGACCCGGGCCACCAAATCGGACCCAGAGTGACCCGGGCCACCAAATCGGACCCAGAGTGACCCGGGCCACCAAATCGGACCCAGAGTGACCCGGGCCACCAAATCGGACCCAGAGTGACCCGGGCCACCAAATCGGACCCAGAGTGACCCGGGCCACCAAATCGGACCCAGAGTGACCCGGGCCACCAAATCGGACCCAGAGTGACCCGGGCCACCAAATCGGACCCAGAGTGACCCGGGCCACCAAATCGGACCCAGAGTGACCCGGGCCACCAAATCGTACCCAGAGTGACCCGGGCCACCAAATCGGACCCAGAGTGACCCGGGCCACCAAATCGGACCCAGAGTGGCCCGGGCCACCAAATCGGACCCAGAGTGGCCCGGGCCACCAAATCGGACCCAGAGTGGCCCGGGCCACCAAATCGGACCCAGAGTGGCCCGGGCTACCAAGTCGGACCCAGAGTGGCCCGGGCCACCAAATCGGACCCAGAGTGGCCCGGGCCACCAAATCGGACCCAGAGTGGCCCGGGCCACCAAATCGGACCCAGAGTGGCCCGGGCCACCAAATCGGACCCAGAGTGGCCCGGGCCACCAAATCGGACCCATAGTGGCCCGGCCCACCGAATCGGACCCATAGTGGCCCGGCCCACCGAATCGGACCCAGAGTGGCCCGGCCCACCAAATCGGACCCAGAGTGACCCGGCCCACCAAATCGGACCCAGAGTGGCTCCGCCCCCCAAATCGGACCCAGAGTGGCCCCGCCCACCAAATCCTCAACCCTAAGGAGCTACAACTACCAAACCAGCATCTGAGGGGCACCCAAGTGTGAAAGTCTTGCAGGGGCAGCCCGGGCACCATTCCAAAGCACTATCTGTAGTTCCTTCAGGAAATACCCATCTAGTTATTATTAGGCTTTTTTCCGCAATTAATGCGGCCCATACCGCTGCACTCACAGACTCCAGTGAGGCGTCATTTCGAAGCCAGTGTCCACGAGAGGTGTGCTAAGTATTTTTCGTGTCGATCGGATTTGTAGTTTTGGCGCAATTTGCATTTGAAAATTGTTTCCCCCCCATTGGAAAGTATTGCTCAATGCGTTTCAATAGGGAAATTTCCTAATAGGGTATAATGGCCTGTGGTTTCTGAGGCAATTTCTAAAAATAACTTCCAACTGCCACCTGGCTGATTAGCTCATTGATATGCGCAGTCAGATCCAGTTACTATGCCAACGCCTACGAGCCCACTAGGAAACAGGTTTTGTCAGTCAGATAATATCAGCTCCTCTCTGTTATCAGTCATTCCCCTGTCCTGCTGTCAGTCTATTTCTCTCTGTTATCAGCCATTCCCCGTACTGCTGTCAGTCTATTTCTCTCTGTTATCAGCCATTCCCCGTACTGCTGTCAGTCTATTTCTCTCTGTTATCAGCCATTCCCCTGTCCTGCTGTCAGTCTATTTCTCTCTGTTATCAGCCATTCCCCGTGCTGCTGTCAGTCTATTTCTCTCTGTTATCAGAAATTCCCCGTCCTGCTGTCAGTCTATTCTCTCTGTTATCAGCCATTCCCCCGTCCTGCTGTCAGTCTATTTCTCTGTTATCAGCCATTCGTCCTGCTGTCAGTCTATTTCTCTCTGTTATCAGCCATTCCCCGTCCTGCTGTCAGTCTATTTCTTTCTGTTATCAGCCATTCCCCTGTCCTGCTGTCAGTCTATTCTCTCTGTTATCAGCCATTCCCCTGTCCTGCTGTCAGTCTATTCTCTCTGTTATCAGCCATTCCCTTATCCTGCTGTCAGTCAGAGTGACCCGGGCCACCAAATCGGACCCAGAGTGACCCGGGCCACCAAATCGGACCCAGAGTGACCCGGCCCACCAAATCGGACCCAGAGTGACCCGGCCCACCAAATCGGACCCAGAGTGACCCGGCCCACCAAATCGGACCCAGAGTGACCCGGGCCACCAAATCGGACCCAGAGTGACCCGGGCCACCAAATCGGACCCAGAGTGACCCGGGCCACCAAATCGGACCCAGAGTGACCCGGGCCACCAAATCGGACCCAGAGTGACCCGGGCCACCAAATCGGACCCAGAGTGACCCGGGCCACCAAATCGGACCCAGAGTGACCCGGGCCACCAAATCGGACCCAGAGTGACCCGGGCCACCAAATCGGACCCAGAGTGACCCGGGCCACCAAATCGGACCCAGAGTGACCCGGGCCACCAAATCGGACCCAGAGTGACCCGGGCCACCAAATCGGACCCAGAGTGACCCGGGCCACCAAATCGGACCCAGAGTGGCCCGGGCCACCAAATCGGACCCAGAGTGGCCCGGGCCACCAAATCGGACCCAGAGTGGCCCGGGCCACCAAGTCGGAACCAGAGTGGCCCGGGCCACCAAATCGGACCCAGAGTGGCCCGGGCCACCAAATCGGACCCAGAGTGGCCCGGGCCACCAAATCGGACCCAGAGTGGCCCGGGCCACCAAATCGGACCCATAGTGGCCCGGGCCACCAAATCGGACCCATAGTGGCCCGGCCCACCGAATCGGACCCATAGTGGCCCGGCCCACCGAATCGGACCCAGAGTGGCCCGGCCCACCAAATCGGACCCAGAGTGACCCGGCCCACCAAATCGGACCCAGAGTGGCTCCGCCCCCCAAATCGGACCCAGAGTGGCCCCGCCCACCAAATCCTCAACCCTAAGGAGCTACAACTACCAAACCAGCATCTGAGGGGCACCCAAGTGTGAAAGTCTTGCAGGGGCAGCCCGGGCACCATTCCAAAGCACTATCTGTAGTTCCTTCAGGAAATACCCATCTAGTTATTATTAGGCTTTTTTCCGCAATTAATGCGGCCCATACCGCTGCACTCACAGACTCCAGTGAGGCGTCATTTCGAAGCCAGTGTCCACGAGAGGTGTGCTAAGTATTTTTCGTGTCGATCGGATTTGTAGTTTTGGCGCAATTTGCATTTGAAAATTGTTTCCCCCCCATTGGAAAGCATTGCTCAATGCGTTTCAATAGGGAAATTTCCTAATAGGGTATAATGGCCTGTGGTTTCTGAGGCAATTTCTAAAAATAACTTCCAACTGCCACCTGGCTGATTAGCTCATTGATATGCGCAGTCAGATCCAGTTACTATGCCAACGCCTACGAGCCCACTAGGAAACAGGTTTTGTCAGTCAGATAATATCAGCTCCTCTCTGTTATCAGTCATTCCCCTGTCCTGCTGTCAGTCTATTTCTCTCTGTTATCAGCCATTCCCCGTACTGCTGTCAGTCTATTTCTCTCTGTTATCAGCCATTCCCCGTACTGCTGTCAGTCTATTTCTCTCTGTTATCAGCCATTCCCCTGTCCTGCTGTCAGTCTATTTCTCTCTGTTATCAGCCATTCCCCGTGCTGCTGTCAGTCTATTTCTCTCTGTTATCAGAAATTCCCCGTCCTGCTGTCAGTCTATTCTCTCTGTTATCAGCCATTCCCCCGTCCTGCTGTCAGTCTATTTCTCTGTTATCAGCCATTCGTCCTGCTGTCAGTCTATTTCTCTCTGTTATCAGCCATTCCCCGTCCTGCTGTCAGTCTATTTCTTTCTGTTATCAGCCATTCCCCTGTCCTGCTGTCAGTCTATTCTCTCTGTTATCAGCCATTCCCCTGTCCTGCTGTCAGTCTATTCTCTCTGTTATCAGCCATTCCCTTATCCTGCTGTCAGTCAGAGTGACCCGGGCCACCAAATCGGACCCAGAGTGACCCGGGCCACCAAATCGGACCCAGAGTGACCCGGCCCACCAAATCGGACCCAGAGTGACCCGGCCCACCAAATCGGACCCAGAGTGACCCGGCCCACCAAATCGGACCCAGAGTGACCCGGGCCACCAAATCGGACCCAGAGTGACCCGGGCCACCAAATCGGACCCAGAGTGACCCGGGCCACCAAATCGGACCCAGAGTGACCCGGGCCACCAAATCGGACCCAGAGTGGCCCGGGCCACCAAATCGGACCCAGAGTGGCCCGGGCCACCAAATCGGACCCATAGTGGCCCGGGCCACCAAATCGGACCCATAGTGGCCCGGCCCACCGAATCGGACCCATAGTGGCCCGGCCCACCGAATCGGACCCAGAGTGGCCCGGCCCACCAAATCGGACCCAGAGTGACCCGGCCCACCAAATCGGACCCAGAGTGGCTCCGCCCCCCAAATCGGACCCAGAGTGGCCCCGCCCACCAAATCCTCAACCCTAAGGAGCTACAACTACCAAACCAGCATCTGAGGGGCACCCAAGTGTGAAAGTCTTGCAGGGGCAGCCCGGGCACCATTCCAAAGCACTATCTGTAGTTCCTTCAGGAAATACCCATCTAGTTATTATTAGGCTTTTTTCCGCAATTAATGCGGCCCATACCGCTGCACTCACAGACTCCAGTGAGGCGTCATTTCGAAGCCAGTGTCCACGAGAGGTGTGCTAAGTATTTTTCGTGTCAATTGGATTTGTAGTTTTGGCGCAATTTGCATTTGAAAATTGTTTCCCCCCCATTGGAAAGCATTGCTCAATGCGTTTCAATAGGGAAATTTCCTAATAGGGTATAATGGCCTGTGGTTTCTGAGGCAATTTCTAAAAATAACTTCCAACTGCCACCTGGCTGATTAGCTCATTGATATGCGCAGTCAGATCCAGTTACTATGCCAACGCCTACGAGCCCACTAGGAAACAGGTTTTGTCAGTCAGATAATATCAGCTCCTCTCTGTTATCAGTCATTCCCCTGTCCTGCTGTCAGTCTATTTCTCTCTGTTATCAGCCATTCCCCGTACTGCTGTCAGTCTATTTCTCTCTGTTATCAGCCATTCCCCGTACTGCTGTCAGTCTATTTCTCTCTGTTATCAGCCATTCCCCTGTCCTGCTGTCAGTCTATTTCTCTCTGTTATCAGCCATTCCCCGTGCTGCTGTCAGTCTATTTCTCTCTGTTATCAGAAATTCCCCGTCCTGCTGTCAGTCTATTCTCTCTGTTATCAGCCATTCCCCCGTCCTGCTGTCAGTCTATTTCTCTGTTATCAGCCATTCGTCCTGCTGTCAGTCTATTTCTCTCTGTTATCAGCCATTCCCCGTCCTGCTGTCAGTCTATTTCTTTCTGTTATCAGCCATTCCCCTGTCCTGCTGTCAGTCTATTCTCTCTGTTATCAGCCATTCCCCTGTCCTGCTGTCAGTCTATTCTCTCTGTTATCAGCCATTCCCTTATCCTGCTGTCAGTCAGAGTGACCCGGGCCACCAAATCGGACCCAGAGTGACCCGGCCCACCAAATCGGACCCAGAGTGACCCGGGCCACCAAATCGGACCCAGAGTGACCCGGGCCACCAAATCGGACCCAGAGTGACCCGGGCCACCAAATCGGACCCAGAGTGACCCGGGCCACCAAATCGGACCCAGAGTGACCCGGGCCACCAAATCGGACCCAGAGTGACCCGGGCCACCAAATCGGACCCAGAGTGACCCGGGCCACCAAATCGGACCCAGAGTGACCCGGGCCACCAAATCGGACCCAGAGTGACCCGGGCCACCAAATCGGACCCAGAGAGACCCGGCCCACCAAATCGGACCCAGAGTGACCCGGCCCACCAAATCGGACCCAGAGTGACC
Source organism: Ranitomeya variabilis (assembly GCF_051348905.1). Taxonomy (NCBI): domain Eukaryota; kingdom Metazoa; phylum Chordata; class Amphibia; order Anura; family Dendrobatidae; genus Ranitomeya; species Ranitomeya variabilis. The sequence continues at coordinate 292,619,954 of NC_135234.1, forward strand.
CGGCCCACCAAATCGGACCCAGAGTGACCCGGGCCACCAAGTCGGACCCAGAGTGACCCGGGCCACCAAATCGGACCCAGACTGACCCGGCCCACCAAATCGGACCCAGAGTGACCCGGGCCACCAAATCGGACCCAGAGTGACCCGGGCCACCAAATCGGACCCAGAGTGACCCGGGGCACCAAATCGGACCCAGAGTGACCCGGGCCACCAAATCGGACCCAGAGTGACCCGGGCCACCAAATCGGACCCAGAGTGACCCGGGCCACCAAATCGGACCCAGAGTGACCCGGGCCACCAAATCGGACCCAGAATGACCCGACCCACCAAATCGGACTCAGAGTGACCCGGCCCACCAAATCGGACCCAGAGTGACCCGGCCCACCAAATCGGACCCAGAGTGACCCGGGCCACCAAATCGGACCCAGAGTGACCCGGCCCACCAAATCGGACCCAGAGTGACCCGACCCACCAAATCGGACCCAGAGTGACCCGGCCCACCAAATCGGACCCAGAGTGACCCGGGCCACCAAATCGGACCCAGAGTGACCCGGGCCACCAAATCGGACCCAGAGTGACCCGGGCCACCAAATCGGACCCAGAGTGACCCGGGCCACCAAATCGGACCCAGAGTGACCCGGGCCACCAAATCGGACCCAGAGTGACCCGGGCCACCAAATCGGACCCAGAGTGACCCGGGCCACCAAATCGGACCCAGAGTGACCCGGGCCACCAAATCGGACCCAGAGTGACCCGGGCCACCAAATCGGACCCAGAGTGACCCGGCCCACCAAATCGGACCCAGAGTGACCCGGGCCACCACATCGGACCCAGAGTGACCCGGGCCACCACATCGGACCCAGAGTGACCCGGGCCACCACATCGGACCCAGAGTGACCCGGGCCACCACATCGGACCCAGAGTGACCCGGGCCACCAAATCGGACCCAGAGTGACCCGGGCCACCAAATCGGACCCAGAGTGACCCGGGCCACCAAATCGGACCCAGAGTGACCCGGGCCACCAAATCGGACTCAGAGTGACCCGGGCCACCAAATCGGACCCAGAGTGCCCCGGGCCACCAAATCGGACCCAGAGTGCCCCGGGCCACCAAATCGGACCCAGAGTGGCCCCGCCCACCAAATCCTCAACTACCAAACCAGCGTCTGAGGGGCACGCAAGTGTGAAAGTCTTGCAGGGGCAGCCCGGGCACCATTCCAAAGCACTATCTGTAGTTCCTTCAGGAAATACCCATCTAGTATTTTATTCTTCTTCTTCTCCGCGTTTTCCGCAATTAATGCGTCCCGAAATGCTCGGCGCAGAGACCCCGTTCAGGCGGCGTTTCGAAGGCCTCGGTGGGGACAGGTGTGCTATGACTTTTATAGTCGATCCGATATGTAGATTTTATTTAAATCGCATTTAAAAAAAAAAATTTCCCATAGGAAATAATGGCGAACTTTCCATTACCCCCAGCTTGACCTTCCAAAGATGGCAGCTATGCAAATGTACGGTGTCCATTTTAGGACATGATCATTTATCACAGTCAAACATCAGAATAAAGTGAATATGACACCCTCTCGTCCCGTGTGTGAAAAGTAAGTGCCCCCCCCCGGCCCCGTGTGTGAAAAGTAAGTGCCCCCCGGCCCCGTGTGTCAAAAGTAAGTGCCCCCCGGCCCCGTGTGTGAAAAGTAAGTGCCCCCCCGGCCCCGTGTGTGAAAAGTAAGTGCCCCCCCGGCCCCGTGTGTGAAAAGTAAGTGCCCCCCCGGCCCCGTGTGTGAAAAGTAAGTGCCCCCCCGGCCCCGTGTGTGAAAAGTAAGTGCCCCCCCGGCCCCGTGTGTGAAAAGTAAGTGCCCCCCGGCCCCGTGTGTGAAAAGTAAGTGCCCCCCCGGCCCCGTGTGTCAAAAGTAAGTGCCCCCCGGCCCCGTGTGTGAAAAGTAAGTGCCCCCCCGGCCCCGTGTGTGAAAAGTAAGTGCCCCCCGGCCCCGTGTGTGAAAAGTAAGTGCCCCCCGGCCACGTGTGTGAAAAGTAAGTGCCCCCCCGGCCCCGTGTGTGAAAAGTAAGTGCCCCCCCGGCCCCGTGTGTGAAAAGTAAGTGCCCCCCCGGGCCCCGGCCACCGAATCGGAGGCCGAGGGTCCCCGGCCACCGAATCGAAGGCCGAGGGTCCCCGGCCTCCAAATCGGAGGCCGAGGGTCCCCGGCCACCAAATCGGAGGCCGAGGGTCCCCGACCTCCAAATCGGAGGCCGAGGGTTCCCGTCCACCAAATCGGAGGCCGAGAGTCCCCGGCCACCAAATCGGAGGCCGAGGGTCCCCGGCCTCCAAATCGGAGGCCGAGGGTCCCCGGCCTCCAAATCGGAGGCCGAGGGTCCCCGGCCACCAAATCGGAGGCCGAGGGTCCCCTGCCACCGAATCGGAGGCCGAGGGTCCCCGGCCACCATATCGGAGGCCGAGGGTCCCCGGCCTCCAAATCGGAGGCCGAGGGTCCCCGGCCTCCAAATCGGAGGCCGAGGGTCCCCGGCCTCCAAATCGGAGGCCGAGGGTCCCCGGCCTCCAAATCGGAGGCCGAGTGTGCCCGGCCTCCATATCGGAGGCCGAGGGTCCCCGGCCTCCAAATCGGAGGCCGAGGGTCCCCGGCCTCCAAATCGGAGGCCGAGGGTCCCCGGCCACCAAATCGGAGGCCGAGGGTCCCCGGCCTCCAAATCGGAGGCCGAGGGTCCCCGGCCTCCAAATCGGAGGCCGAGGGTCCCCGGCCTCCAAATCGGAGGCCGAGGGTCCCCGGCCTCCAAATCGGAGGCCGAGGGTCCCAGGCCTCCAAATCGGAGGCCGAGGGTCCCCGGCCTCCAAATCGGAGGCCGAGGGTCCCCGGCCTCCAAATCGGAGGCCGAGGTTCCCCGGCCTCCGATTAAAGTGGCTACCGAGGATTCCTAAATGCCAAAATGGCTACCAAGGATTCCTGCATGCCAAAATGGCTACCAAGGGGCCAAAGTTGCTAACAAGGGGCCCCGCACATCAAAGTTTCTACCAAGGGGCCAAAGTTGCTAACAAGGGGCCCCGCACATCAAAGTGGCTACCAAGGGGCCAAATTGGATACCCAGGGGCAGGGCCCTGCATGCCAGACTTGCTCCTGAGGTTCATTGGCAGCTGGCAGTGCTGTTCAAGCACCATGTATTTCCTTCAGGAAATGCCCATCTAGTTATGGTGCTTGAACCCTCCTAGGTTCAAGCAACATATTGTAATCCGATTTCTTATATTTTATTATTATTATTATGGTGCTTGAACCTCCTAGGTTCAAGCAACATATTGTAATCCGATTTCTTATATTTTATTATTATTCTTCTTCTTCTCCGCGTTTTCCGCAATTAATGCGGCCCGAACCGCTCGGCGCAGAGACCCCGTTCAGGTGGCGTTTCGAAGGCCTCGGTGGGGACAGGTGTGCTATGACTTTTATAGTCGATCCGATATGTAGATTTTATTTAAATCGCATTTTAAAAAAAAAATTTCCCATAGGAAATAATGGCGAACTTTCCATTACCCCGAACTTGACCTTCCAAAGATGGCAGCTATGCAAATGTACGGTGTCCATTTTAGGACATGATCATTTATCAAAGTCAAACATCAGAATAAAGTGACTATGACACCGCCCCGTGTGTGAAAAGTAAGTGCGCCCCCGGCCCTGTGTGTGAAAAGTCAGTGCCCCCCGGCCCCGTGTGTGAAAAGTAAGTGCCCCCCCGGCCCCGTGTGTGAAAAGTAAGTGCCCCCCCGGCCCCGTGTGTGAAAAGTAAGTGCCCCCCCGGCCCCGTGTGTGAAAAGTAAGTGCCCCCCGGCCCCGTGTGTGAAAAGTAAGTGCCCCCCGGCCCCGTGTGTGAAAAGTAAGTGCCCCCCGGCCCCGTGTGTCAAAAGTAAGTGCCCCCCCGGCCCCGTGTGTCAAAAGTAAGTGCCCCCCCGGCCCCGTGTGTGAAAAGTAAGTGCCCCCCGGCCCCGTGTGTGAAAAGTAAGTGCCCCCCCGGCCCCGTGTGTGAAAAGTAAGTGCCCTCCCGGCCCCGTGTGCAAAAGTAAGTGCGCCCCCGGCCCCGTGTGCAAAAGTAAGTGCGCCCCCGGCCCCGTGTGCAAAAGTAAGTGCGCCCCCGGCCCCGTGTGCAAAAGTAAGTGCGCCCCCGGCCCCGTGTGTGAAAAGTAAGTGCCCCCCCGGCCCCGTGTGTGAAAAGTAAGTGCCCCCCGGCCCCGTGTGTGAAAAGTAAATGCCCCCCCGGCCACGTGTGTGAAAAGTAAGTGCCCCCCGGCCCTGTGTGTGAAAAGTAAGTGCCCCCCGGCCCCGTGTGTGAAAAGTAAGTGCCCCCCCGGCCCCGTGTGTGGAAAGTAAGTGCCCCCCCGGCCCCGTATGTGAAAAGTAAGTGCCCCCCGGCCCCGTGTGTGAAAAGTAAGTGCCCCCCCGGCCCCGTGTGTGAAAAGTAAGTGCCCCCCGGCCCCGTGTGTGAAAAGTAAGTGCCCCCCGGCCCCGTGTGTGAAAAGTAAGTGCCCCCCGGCCCCGTGTGTGAAAATTAAGTGCCCCCCCGGCCCTGTGTGTGAAAAGTAAGTTCCGCCCCGTGTGTGAAAATTAAGTGCCCCCCGGCCCCGTGTGTGAAAAGTAAGTGCCCCCCGGCCCCATGTGTGAAAAGTAAGTGCCCCCCGGCCCCGTGTGTGAAAAGTAAGTGACCCACAACTCTGACCTGTATATGGGAGTCTGTATATAGGGGGATGTCTGTATATAAGAGTGGTGTCTGTATTTAGAGGGATGTCTGTATATAGGAGTGGTGTCTGTATATAGGGGGATGTCTGTATATAGGAGTGGTGTCTGTATATAGGGGATCGTCTGTAAATAGGAGTGGTGTCTGTATATAGAGGGATGTCTGTATATAGGAGTGGTGTCTGTATATAGAGGGATGTCTGTATATAGGAGTGATGTCTGTATATAGGGGGATGAATGTATATAGGAGTGGTGTCTGTATATAGAGGGATGTCTGTATATAAGAGTGGTGTCTATATATAGAGGGATGTCTGTATATAGGAGTGGTGTCTGTATATAGAGGGATGTCTGTATATAGGAGTGGTGTCTGTATATAGAGGGATGTCTGTATATAGGAGTGGTGTCTGTATACAGAGGGATGTCTGTATATAGTAATGGTGTCTGTATATAGGCAGATGTCTGTATATAGGAGTGGTGTCTGTATATAGAGGGATGTCTGTATATAGGATTGGTGTCTGTATATAGAGGGATGTCTGTATATAGGAGTGGTGTCTGTATATAGGGGGATGTCTGTATATAGGAGTGGTGTCTGTATATAGAGGGATGTCTGTATATAGGAGTGGTGTCTGTATATAGAGGGATGTCTGTATATAGGAGTGGTGTCTGTATACAGAGGGATGTCTGTATATAGGAGTCGTGTCTGTATACAGAGGGATGTCTGTATACAGGAGTGGTGTCTGTATATAGGGGGATGTCTGTATATAGGAGTTTTGTCTGTATATAGGGGGATGTCTGTATATAGGAGTGGTGTCTGTATATAGAGGGATGTCTATATATAGGAGAGATTTCTGTATATACAGGGATGTCTGTATATAGGAGTGGTGTCTGTATATAGAGGGATGTCTGTATATAGGAGTGGTGTCTGTATATAGAGAGATGTCTGTATATAGGAGTGGTGTCTGTATATAGAGGGATGTCTGAATATAGGAGTGGTGTCTGTATACAGAGGGATGTCTGTATATAGGAGTGGTGTCTGTATATAGGGGGATGTCTGTATATAGGAGTGTTGTCTGTATATAGAGGGATGTCTGTATATAGGAGAGGTGTCTGTATATAGAGGGATGTCTGTATATAGGAGAGGTGTCTGTATATAGGGGGATGTCTGTATATAGGAGTGGTGTCTGTATATAGAGGGATGTCTGTATATAGGAGTGGTGTCTGTATATAGAGGGATGTCTGTATATAGAAGTGGTGTCTGTATACAGAGGGATGTCTGTATATAGGAGTGATGTCTGTATATAGGGGGATGTCTGTATATAGGAGTGGTGTCTGTATATAGAGGGATGTCTGTATATAGGAGTGGTGTCTGTATAAAGAGGGATGTCTGTATATAGGAGTGGTGTCTGTATATAGGGGGATGTCTGTATGTAGGTGTGGTGTCTGTATACAGAGGGATGTCTGTATATAGGAGTGGTGTCTGTACATAGAGGGATGTCTGTGTATAGGAGTGGTGTCTGTATATAGGGGATGTCTGTATATAGGAGTGGTGTCTGTATAAAGTGGGATGTCTGTATATAGGAGTGGTGTCTGTATATAGAGGGATGTCTGTATATAGGAGAGATGTCTGTATATAGAGGGATGTCTGTATATAGGAGTGGTGTCTGTACATAGAGGGATGTCTGTATATAGGAGTGGTGTCTGTATATAGAGGGATGTCTGTATATAGTAGTGGTGTCTGTATACAGAGGGATGTCTGTATATGGGAGTGGTGTCTGTATATAGAGAGATGTCTGTATATAAGAGTGGTGTCTGTATATAGGGGGATGTCTGTATATAGGAGTGGTGTCTGTATATAGAGGGATGTCTGTATATAGGAGTGGTGTCTGTATATAGGGGGATGTCTGTATATAGGAGTGGTGTCTGTATACAGAGGGATGTCTGTATATAGGAGTGGTGTCTGTATATAGGGGGATGTCTGTATATAGGAGTGTTGTCTGTATATAGGGGGATGTCTGTATTTAGGAGTGGTGTCTGTATATAGAGGGATGTCTGTATATAGGAGTGGTGTCTGTATATAGAGGGATGTCTGTATATAGGAGTGGTGTCTGTATACAGAGGGATGTCTGTATATAGGAGTCGTGTCTGTATACAGAGGGATGTCTGTATACAGGAGTGGTGTCTGTATATAGGGGGATGTCTGTATATAGGAGTTTTGTCTGTATATAGGGGGATGTCTGTATATAGGAGTGGTGTCTGTATATAGAGGGATGTCTGTATATAGGAGAGATTTCTGTATATACAGGGATGTCTGTATATAGGAGTGGTGTCTGTATATAGAGGGATGTCTGTATATAGGAGTGGTGTCTGTATATAGAGAGATGTCTGTATATAGGAGTGGTGTCTGTATATAGAGGGATGTCTGAATATAGGAGTGGTGTCTGTATACAGAGGGATGTCTGTATATAGGAGTGGTGTCTGTATATAGGGGGATGTCTGTATATAGGAGTGTTGTCTGTATATAGAGGGATGTCTGTATATAGGAGAGGTGTCTGTATATAGAGGGATGTCTGTATATAGGAGTGGTGTCTGTATACAGAGGGATGTCTGTATATAGGAGTGATGTCTGTACATAGGGGGATGTCTGTATATAGGGGGATGTCTGTATATAGGAGTGGTGTCTGTATAAAGTGGGATGTCTGTATATAGGAGTGGTGTCTGTATATAGAGGGATGTCTGTATATAGGAGAGATGTCTCTATATAGAGGGATGTCTGTATATAGGAGTGGTGTCTGTACATAGAGGGATGTCTGTATATAGGAGTGGTGTCTGTATATAGAGGGATGTCTGTATATAGTAGTGGTGTGTGTATACAGAGGGATGTCTGTATATAGGAGTGGTGTCTGTATATAGAGGGATGTCTGTATATGAGAGTGGTGTCTGTATATAGGGGGATGTCTGTATATAGGAGTGGTGTCTGTATATAGAGGGATGTCTGTATATAGGAGTGGTGTCTGTATATAGAGGGATGTCTGTATATAGGAGTGGTGTCTGTATACAGAGGGATGTCTGTATATAGGAGTGGTGTCTGTATATAGGGGGATGTCTGTATATAGGAGTGTTGTCTGTATATAGGGGGATGTCTGTATTTAGGAGTGGTGTCTGTATATAGAGGGATGTCTGTATATAGGAGAGATGTCTGTATATACAGGGATGTCTGTATATAGGAGTGGTGTCTGTATATAGAGGGATGTCTGTATATAGGAGTGGTGTCTGTATATAGAGGGATGTCTGTATATAGGAGTGTTGTCTGTATATAGAGGGATGTCTGTATATAAGAGTGGTGTCTGTATACAGAGGGATGACTGTATATAGTAGTGGTGTCTGTATATAGAGGGATGTCTGTATATAGGAGTGGTGTCTGTATATAGAGGGATGTCTGTATATAGGAGTGGTGTCTGTATAGAGAGGGATGTCTGTATATAGGAGTGGTGTCTGTATATAGGGGGATGTCTGTATATAGGGGGATGTCTGTATATAGGAGTGGTGTCTGTATATAGGGGGATGTCTGTATATAGGAGTGGTGTCTGTATATAGAGGGATGTCTATATAGGAGAGATGTCTGTATATACAGGGATGTCTGTATATAGGAGTGGTGTCTGTATATAGAGGGATGTCTGTATATAGGAGTGGTGTCTGTATATAGAGGGATGTCTGTATATAGGAGTGGTGTCTGTATACAGAGGGATGTCTGTATATAGGAGTGGTGTCTGTATATAGGGGGATGTCTGTATACAGGAGTGGTGTCTGTATATAGAGGGATGTCTGTATATAGGATTGGTGTCTGTATATAGAGGGATGTCTGTATATAGGAGTGGTGTCTGTATACAGAGGGATGTCTGTATATAGGAGTGGTGTCTGTATATAGGGGGATGTCTGTATATAAGAGTGGTGTCTGTATATAGTGGGATATCTGTATATAGGAGTGGTGTCTGTATATAGAGGGATGTCTTTATATAGGAGTGGTGTCTGTATATAGAGGGATGTCTATATATAGGAGTGGTGTCTGTATGTAGAGGGATGTCTGTATATAGGAGTGGTGTCTGTATATAGGGGGATGTCTGTATTTAGGAGTGGTGTCTGTATATAGAGGGATGTCTGTATATAGGAGAGATGTCTGTATATAGAGGGATGTCTGTATATAGGAGTGGTGTCTGTATATAGAGGGATGTCTGTATATAGGAGAGATGTCTGTATATAGAGGGATGTCTGTATATAGGAGTGGTGTCTGTATATAGAGGGATGTCTGTATATAGGAGTGGTGTCTGTATATAGAGGGATGTCTGTATATAGGAGTTGTGTCTGTATACAGAGGGATGTCTGTATATAGGAGTGGTGTCTCTATATAGGGGGATGTCTGAATATAGAAGATATGTCTGTATATAGAGGGATGTCTGTATATAGGAGTGGTGTCTGTATATAGAGGGATGTCTGTATATAGGAGTGGTGTCTGTATATAGAGGGATGTCTGTATATAGGAGTGGTGTCTGTATACAGAGGGATGTCTGTATATAGTAGTGGTGTCTGTATATAGGGGGATGTCTGTATATAGGAGTGGTGTCTGTATATAGGGGGATGTCTGTATATAGGAGTGGTGTCTGTATATAGAGGGATGTCTGTATATAGGAGTGGTGCCTATATATAGAGGGATGTCTGTATATAGGAGTGGTGTCTGTATATAGGGGGATGTCTGTTTATAGGAGTGGTGTCTGTATATAGAGGGATGTCTGTATATAGGAAAGATGTCTGTATATAGAGGGATGTCTGTATATAGGAGTGGTGTCTGTATATAGAGGGATGTCTGTATATAGGAGTGGTGTCTGTATATAGGGGGATGTCTCTATATAGGAGTGGTGTCTGTATATAGGTGGATGTCTGTATATAGGAGTGGTGTCTGTATATAGGGGATCTCTGTATATGGTAGTGGTGTCTGTATATAGAGGGATGTCTGTATATAGGAGTGGTGTCTGTATATAGGAGTGATGTTTGTATATAAGAGGATGTGGCAAGGCTACCAAGGATTCCTGCATGCCAAAATGGCTACCAAGGGGCCAAAGTTGCTAACAAGGGGCCCCGCACATCAAAGTGGCTACCAAGGGGCCAAATTGGATACCCAGGGGCAGGGCCCTGCATGCCAGACTTGCTCCTGAGGTTCATTGGCAGATGGCAGCGCTGTTCAAGCACCATGTATTTCCTTCAGGAAATGCCCATCTAGTTATGGTGCTTGAACCTCCTAGGTTCAAGCAACATATTGTAATCCGATTTCTTATATTTTATTATTATTATTATTATTCTTCTCCGCGTTTTCCGCAATTAATGCGGCCCGAACCGCTCGGCGCAGAGACCCCGTTCAGGCGGCGTTTCGAAGGCCTCGGTGGGGACAGGTGTGCTATGACTTTTATAGTCGATCCGATATGTAGATTTTATTTAAATCGCATTTAAAAAAAAAAATTTCCCATAGGAAATAATGGCGAACTTTCCATTACCCCCAGCTTGACCTTCCAAAGATGGCAGCTATGCAAATGTACGGTGTCCATTTTAGGACATGATCATTTATCACAGTCAAACATCAGAATAAAGTGAATATGACACCCTCTCGTCCCGTGTGTGAAAAGTAAGTGCCCCCCCCCGGCCCCGTGTGTGAAAAGTAAGTGCCCCCCGGCCCCGTGTGTCAAAAGTAAGTGCCCCCCCGGCCCCGTGTGTGAAAAGTAAGTGCCCCCCCGGCCCCGTGTGTGAAAAGTAAGTGCCCCCCCGGCCCCGTGTGTGAAATCGGAGGCCGAGGGTCCCCGGCCACCAAATCGGAGGCCGGGGACCCTCGGCCTCCGATTTGGAGGCCGGGGACCCTCGGCCTCCGATTTGGAGGCCGGGGACCCTCAACCTCCGATTTGGAGGCCGGGGACCCTCGGCCTCCGATTTGGAGGCCGGGGACCCTCGGCCTCCGATTTGGAGGCCGGGGACCCTCGGCCTCCGATTTGGAGGCCGGGGACCCTCGGCCTCCGATTTGGTGGCCGGGGACCCTCGGCCTCCGATTTCACACACGGGGCCGGGGGGGCACTTACTTTTCACACACGGGGCCGGGGGGGCACTTACTTTTCACACACGGGGCCGGGGGGGCACTTACTTTTGACACACGGGGCCGGGGGGCACTTACTTTTCACACACGGGGCCGGGGGGGGGCACTTACTTTTCACACACGGGACGAGAGGGTGTCATATTCACTTTATTCTGATGTTTGACTGTGATAAATGATCATGTCCTAAAATGGACACCGTACATTTGCATAGCTGCCATCTTTGGAAGGTCAAGCTGGGGGTAATGGAAAGTTCGCCATTATTTCCTATGGGAAATTTTTTTTTTTAAATGCGATTTAAATAAAATCTACATATCGGATCGACTATAAAAGTCATAGCACACCTGTCCCCACCGAGGCCTTCGAAACGCCGCCTGAACGGGGTCTCTGCGCCGAGCGGTTCGGGCCGCATTAATTGCGGAAAACGCGGAGAAGAATAATAATAATAATAATAAAATATAAGAAATCGGATTACAATATGTTGCTTGAACCTAGGAGGTTCAAGCACCATAACTAGATGGGCATTTCCTGAAGGAAATACATGGTGCTTGAACAGCGCTGCCATCTGCCAATGAACCTCAGGAGCAAGTCTGGCATGCAGGGCCCTGCCCCTGGGTATCCAATTTGGCCCCTTGGTAGCCACTTTGATGTGCGGGGCCCCTTGTTAGCAACTTTGGCCCCTTGGTAGCCATTTTGGCATGCAGGAATCCTTGGTAGCCTTGCCACATCCTCTTATATACAAACATCACTCCTATATACAGACACCACTCCTATATACAGACATCCCTCTATATACAGACACCACTACCATATACAGAGATCCCCTATATACAGACACCACTCCTATATACAGACATCCACCTATATACAGACACCACTCCTATATAGAGACATCCCCCTATATACAGACACCACTCCTATATACAGACACCAAATCGGAGGCCGAGGGTCCGCGGCCTCCAAATCGGAGGCCGAGGGTCCCCGGCCTCCAAATCGGAGGCCGAGGGTCCCCGGCCTCCAAATCGGAGGCCGAGGGTCCCCGGCCTCCAAATCGGAGGCCGAGGGTCCCCGGCCTCCAAATCGGAGGCCGAGGGTCCCCGGCCTCCAAATCGGAGGCCGAGGGTCCCCGGCCTCCAAATCGGAGGCCGAGGGTCCCCGGCCACCCATCTAGTTATTATTATTCTTCTCCGCGTTTTCCGCAATTAATGCGGCCCGAACCGCTCGGCGCAGAGACCCCGTTCAGGCGGCGTTTCGAAGCCCTCGGTGGGGACAGGTGTGCTATGACTTTTATAGTCGATCCGATATGTAGATTTTATTTAAATCGCATTTTAAAAAAAAAAAATTCCCATAGGAAATAATGGCGAACTTTCCATTACCCCAAACTTGACCTTCCAAAGATGGCAGCTATGCAAATGTACGGTATCCATTTTAGGACATGATCATTTATCACACGGCCCCATGTGCAAAAGTAAGTGCGCCCCGGGCCCGTGTGCAAAAGTAAGTGCGCCCCCGGCCCCGTGTGCAAAAGTAAGTGCGCCCCCGGCCCCGTGTGCAAAAGTAAGTGCGCCCCCGGCCCCGTGTGCAAAAGTAAGTGCGCCCCCGGCCCCGTGTGCAAAAGTAAGGGCGCCCCCGGCCCCGTGTGCAAAAGTAAGGGCGCCCCCGGCCCCGTGTGCAAAAGTAATGGCGCCCCCGGCCCCGTGTGCGAAAGTAATGGCGCCCCCGGCCCCGTGTGCAAAAGTAATGGCGCCCCCGGCCCCGTGTGCAAAAGTAATGGCGCCCCCGGCCCCGTGTGCAAAAGTAATGGCTCCCCCGGCCCCGTGTGCAAAAGTAATGGCTCCCCCGGCCCCGTGTGCAAAAGTAATGGCGCCCCCGGCCCCGTGTGCAAAAGTAATGGCGCCCCCGGCCCCGTGTGCAAAAGTAATGGCGCCCCCGGCCCCGTGTGCAAAAGTAATGGCGCCCCCAGCCCCGTGTGCAAAAGTAATGGCGCCCCCGGCCCCGTGTGCAAAAGTAATGGCGCCCCCGGCCCCGTGTGCAAAAGTAATGGCGCCCCCGGCCCCGTGTGCAAAAGTAATGGCGCCCCCGGCCCCGTGTGCAAAAGTAATGGCGCCCCCGTCCCCGTGTGCAAAAGTAATGGCGCCCCCGGCCCCGTGTGCAAAAGTAATGGCGCCCCCGGCCCCGTGTGCAAAAGTAATGGCGCCCCCGGCCCCGTGTGCAAAAGTAATGGCGCCCCCGGCCCCGTGTGCAAAAGTAATGGCGGCCCCGTGTGCAAAAGTAACGGCGCCCCCGGCCCCGTGTGCAAAAGTAATGGCGCCCCCGGCCCCGTGTGCAAAAGTAATGGCGCCCCCGGCCCCGTGTGCAAAAGTAATGGCGCCCCCGGCCCCGTGTGCAAAAGTAATGGCGCCCCCGGCCCCGTGTGCAAAAGTAATGGCGCCTCCGGCCCCGTGTGCAAAAGTAATGGCGCCCCCGGCCCCGTGTGCAAAAGTAATGGCGCCCCCGGCCCCGTGTGCAAAAGTAATGGCGCCCCCGGTCCCGTGTGCAAAAGTAATGGCGCCCCCGGTCCCGTGTGCAAAAGTAATGGCGCCCCCGGTCCCGTGTGCAAAAGTAATGGCGCCCCCGGTCCCGTGTGCAAAAGTAATGGCGCCCCCGGGCCCCGTGTGCAAAAGTGATGGCGCCCCCGGGCCCCGTGTGCAAAAGTGATGGCGCCCCCGGGCCCCGTGTGCAAAAGTGATGGCGCCCCCGGGCCCCGTGTGCAAAAGTGATGGCGCCCCCGGCCCCGTGTGCAAAAGTAATGGCGCCCCCGGCCCCGTGTGCAAAAGTAATGGCGCCCCCGGCCCCGTGTGCAAAAGTAATGGCGCCCCCGGCCCCGTGTGCAAAAGTAATGGCGCCCCCGTGTGCAAAAGTAATGGCGCCCCCGTGTGCAAAAGTAATGGCGCCCTCGGCCCCGTGTGCAAAAGTAATGGCGCCCTCGGCCCCGTGTGCAAAAGTAATGGCGCCCCCGGCCCCGTGTGCAAAAGTAATGGCGCCCCCGGCCCCGTGTGTGAAAAGTAAGTGCCTCCCCGGCCCCGTGTGTGAAAAGTAAGTGACCCACAACTCTGACCTGTATATAGGAGTCTGTATATAGGGGGATGTCTGTATATAGGAGTGGTGTCTGTATTTAGAGGGATGTCTGTATATAGGAGTGGTGTCTGTATAAAAGGGAATGTCTGTATATAGGAGTGGTGTCTGTATATAGGGGATTGTCTGTATATAGGAGTGGTGTCTGTATATAGAGGGATGTCTGTATATAGGAGTGGTGTCTGTATATAGAGGGATGTCTGTATATAGGAGTGATGTCTGTATATAGGGGGATGTCTGTATATAGGAGTGGTGTCTGTATATAGAGGGATGTCTGTATATAGGAGTAGTGTCTGTATATAGAGGGATGTCTGTATATAAGAGTGGTGTCTGTATATAGGGGGATGTCTGTATATAGGAGTGGTGTCTGTATATAGAGGGATGTCTGTATAAAGGAGAGATGTCTGTATATAAAGGGATGTCTGTATATAGGAGTGGTGTCTGTATATAGAGGGATGTCTGTATATAGGAGAGATGTCTGTATATAGAGGGATGTCTGTATATAGGAGTGGTGTCTGTACATAGAGGGATGTCTGTATATAGGAGTGGTTTCTGTATATAGAGGGATGTCTGTATATAGTAGTGGTGTCTGTATACAGAGGGATGTCTGTATATAGGAGTGGTGTCTGTATATAGAGGGATGTCTGTATATAAGAGTGGTGTCTGTATACAGAGGGATGTCTGTATATAGGAGTGGTGTCTGTATACAGAGGGATGTCTGTATATAGGAGTGGTGTCTGTATATAGGGGGATGTCTGTATATAGGAGTGGTGTCTGTATATAGAGGGATGTCTGTATATAGGATTGGTGTCTGTATATAGAGGGATGTCTGTATATAGGAGTGGTGTCTGTATATAGGGGGATGTCTGTATATAGGAGTGGTGTCTGTATATAGAGGGATGTCTGTATATAGGAGTGGTGTCTGTATATAGAGGGATGTCTGTATATAGGAGTGGTGTCTGTATATAGGGGGATGTCTGCATATAGGAGTGGTGTCTGTATACAGAGGGATGTCTGTATATAGGAGTGGTGTCTGTATATAGGGGGATGTCTGTATATTGGAGTGGTGTCTGTATATAGGGGGATGTCTGTATATAGGAGTGGTGTCTGTATATAGTGGGATGTCTGTATATAGGAGTGGTGTCTGTATATAGGGGGATGTCTGTATATAGGAGTGTTGTCTGTATATAGAGGGATGTCTGTATATAGGAGAGGTGTCTGTATATAGAGGGATGTCTGTATATAGGAGTGGTGTCTGTATATAGGGGGATGTCTGTATATAGGAGTGGCGTCTGTATATAGAGGGATGTCTGTATATAGGAGTGGTGTCTGTATATAGAGGGATGTCTGTTTATAGGAGTCGTGTCTGTATTCAGAGGGATGTCTGTATATAGGAGTGGTGTCTGTATATAGGGGGATGTCTGTATATAGGAGTGGTGTCTGTATATAGAGGGATGTCTGTATATAGGAGTGGTGTCTGTATACAGAGGGATGTCTGTATATAGGAGAGGTGTCTGTATACAGAGGGATGTCTGTATATAGGAGTGGTGTCTGTATATAGAGGGATGTCTGTATATAGGAGTGGTGTCTATATAGGGGGATGTCTGTATATAGGAGTGGTGTCTGTATATAGAGGGATTTCTGTATATAGGAGTGGTGTCTGTATATAGAGGGATGTCTATATATAGGAGTGGTGTCTGTATATAGAGGGATGTCTGTATATAGGAGTGGTGTCTGTATATAGGGGGATGTCTGTATATAGGGGGATGTCTGTATATAGGAGTGGTGTCTGTATATAGTGGGATGTCTGTATATAGGAGTGGTGTCTGTATACAGAGGGATGTCTGTATATAGGAGTGGTGTCTGTATATAGGAGTGGTGTCTGTATATAGAGTGGTGTCTGTATATAGGAGTGGTGTCTGTATATAGAGGGATGTCTGTATATAGGAGTGGTGTCTGTATATAGGGGGATGTCTGTATATAGGAGTGGTGTCTGTATATAGGGGGATGTCTGTATATAGGAGTGGTGTCTGTATATAGGGGGATGTCTGTATATAGGAGTGGTGTCTGTATATAGAGGGATGTCTGTATATAAGAGTGGTGTCTGTATATAGGGGGATTTCTGTATATAGGAGTGGTTTCTGTATATAGAGGGATATCTGTATAAAGGAGAGATGTCTGTATATAGGAGTGGTGTCTGTACATAGAGGGATGTCTGTATATAGGAGAGATGTCTGTATATAGAGGGATGTCTGTATATAGTAGTGGTGTCTGTACATAGAGGGATGTCTGTATATAGGAGTGGTGTCTGTATATAGAGGGATGTCTGTATATAGTAGTGGTGTCTGTATACAGAGGGATGTCTGTATATAGGAGTGGTGTCTGTATATAGGGGGATGTCTGTATATAAGAGTGGTGTCTGTATATAGGGGGATGTCTGTATATAGGAGTGGTGTCTGTATATAGAGGGATGTCTGTATATAGGAGTGGTGTCTGTATATAGAGGGATGTCTCTATATAGGAGTGGTATCTGTATACAGAGGGATGTCGGTATATAGGAGTGGTGTCTGTATATAGGGGGATGTCTGTATATAGGAGTGTTGTCTGTATATAGGGGGATGTCTGTATATAGGAGTGGTGTCTGTATATAGAGGGATGTCTGTATATAGGAGTGGTGTCTGTATATAGAGCGATGTCTGTATATAGGAGTGGTGTCTGTATATAGAGGGATGTCTGTATATAGGAGTGGTGTCTGTATATAGAGGGATGTCTGTATATAGGAGTGGTGTCTGTATAAAGAGGGATGTCTGTATATAGGAGTGGTGTCTGTATATAGAGAGATGTCTGTATATAGGAGTGCTGTCTGTATATAGAGGGATGTCTGTATATAGGAGTGGTGTCTGTATATAGAGGGATGTCTGTATATAGGAGTGGTGTCTGTATACAGAGGGATGTCTGTATATAGGAGTGGTGTCCGTATATAGAGGGATGTCTGTATATAGGGGGATGTCTGTATATAGGAGTGGTGTCTGTATATAGGGGGATGTCTGTATATAGGAGTGGTGTCTGTATATAGAGGGATGTCTCTATATAGGAGAGATGTCTGTATATACAGGGATGTCTGTATATAGGAGTGGTGTCTGTATATAGAGGGATGTCTGTATATAGGAGTGGTGTCTGTATACAGAGGGATGTCTGTCTATAGGAGTGGTGTCTGTATACAGAGGGATGTCTGTATATAGGAGTGGTGTCCGTATATAGGGGGATGTCTGTATATAGGGGGATGTCTGTATATAGGAGTGGTGTCTGTATATAGGGGGATGTCTGTATATAGGAGTGGTGTCTGTATATACAGGGATGTCTCTATATAGGAGTGGTGTCTGTATATAGAGGGATGCCTGTATATAGGAGTGGTGTCTGTATATAGAGGGATGTCTGTCTAGGAGTGGTGTCTGTATATAGAGGGATGTCTGTATATAGGAGTGGTGTCTGTATACAGAGGGATGTCTGTAGGAGTGATGTCTGTATATAGGGGGATGTCTGTATATAGGAGTGGTGTCTGTATATAGAGGGATGTCTGTATATAGGAGAGATGTCTGTATATAGAGGGATGTCTGTATATACGAGTGGTGTCTGTATATAGAGGGATGTCTGTATATAGGAGTGGTGTCTGTATATAGAGGGATGTCTGTATATAGGATTTGTGTCTGTATACAGAGGGATGTCTGTATATAGGAGTGGCGTCTCTATATAGGGGGATGTCTGAATATAGAAGATATGTCTGTATATAGAGGGATGTCTGTATATAGGAGTGGTGTCTGTATATAGAGGGATGTCTGTATATAGGAGTGGTGTCTGTATATAGAGGGATGTCTGTATATAGGAGTGGTGTCTGTATATAGAGGGATGTCTGTATATAGGAGTGGTGTCTGTATATAGGGGGATGTCTGTATATAGGAGTGGTGTCTGTATATAGGGGGATGTCTGTATATAGGAGTGGTGTCTGTATATAGAGGGATGTCTGTATATAGGAGTGGTGTCTGTATATAGAGGGATGTCTGTATATAGGAGTGGTGTCTGTATATAGTGGGATGTCTGTATATAGGAGTGGTGTCTGTATATAGGGGGATGTCTGTATATAGGAGTGTTGTCTGTATATAGAGGGATGTCTGTATATAGGAGAGGTGTCTGTATATAGAGGGATGTCTGTATATAGGAGTGGTGTCTGTATATAGGGGGATGTCTGTATATAGGAGTGGCGTCTGTATATAGAGGGATGTCTGTATATAGGAGTGGTGTCTGTATATAGAGGGATGTCTGTTTATAGGAGTCGTGTCTGTATTCAGAGGGATGTCTGTATATAGGAGTGGTGTCTGTATATAGGGGGATGTCTGTATATAGGAGTGGTGTCTGTATATAGAGGGATGTCTGTATATAGGAGTGGTGTCTGTATACAGAGGGATGTCTGTATATAGGAGAGGTGTCTGTATACAGAGGGATGTCTGTATATAGGAGTGGTGTCTGTATATAGAGGGATGTCTGTATATAGGAGTGGTGTCTATATAGGGGGATGTCTGTATATAGGAGTGGTGTCTGTATATAGAGGGATTTCTGTATATAGGAGTGGTGTCTGTATATAGAGGGATGTCTATATATAGGAGTGGTGTCTGTATATAGAGGGATGTCTGTATATAGGAGTGGTGTCTGTATATAGGGGGATGTCTGTATATAGGGGGATGTCTGTATATAGGAGTGGTGTCTGTATATAGTGGGATGTCTGTATATAGGAGTGGTGTCTGTATACAGAGGGATGTCTGTATATAGGAGTGGTGTCTGTATATAGGAGTGGTGTCTGTATATAGAGTGGTGTCTGTATATAGGAGTGGTGTCTGTATATAGAGGGATGTCTGTATATAGGAGTGGTGTCTGTATATAGGGGGATGTCTGTATATAGGAGTGGTGTCTGTATATAGGGGGATGTCTGTATATAGGAGTGGTGTCTGTATATAGGGGGATGTCTGTATATAGGAGTGGTGTCTGTATATAGAGGGATGTCTGTATATAAGAGTGGTGTCTGTATATAGGGGGATTTCTGTATATAGGAGTGGTTTCTGTATATAGAGGGATATCTGTATAAAGGAGAGATGTCTGTATATAGGAGTGGTGTCTGTACATAGAGGGATGTCTGTATATAGGAGAGATGTCTGTATATAGAGGGATGTCTGTATATAGTAGTGGTGTCTGTACATAGAGGGATGTCTGTATATAGGAGTGGTGTCTGTATATAGAGGGATGTCTGTATATAGTAGTGGTGTCTGTATACAGAGGGATGTCTGTATATAGGAGTGGTGTCTGTATATAGGGGGATGTCTGTATATAAGAGTGGTGTCTGTATATAGGGGGATGTCTGTATATAGGAGTGGTGTCTGTATATAGAGGGATGTCTGTATATAGGAGTGGTGTCTGTATATAGAGGGATGTCTCTATATAGGAGTGGTATCTGTATACAGAGGGATGTCGGTATATAGGAGTGGTGTCTGTATATAGGGGGATGTCTGTATATAGGAGTGTTGTCTGTATATAGGGGGATGTCTGTATATAGGAGTGGTGTCTGTATATAGAGGGATGTCTGTATATAGGAGTGGTGTCTGTATATAGAGCGATGTCTGTATATAGGAGTGGTGTCTGTATATAGAGGGATGTCTGTATATAGGAGTGGTGTCTGTATATAGAGGGATGTCTGTATATAGGAGTGGTGTCTGTATAAAGAGGGATGTCTGTATATAGGAGTGGTGTCTGTATATAGAGAGATGTCTGTATATAGGAGTGCTGTCTGTATATAGAGGGATGTCTGTATATAGGAGTGGTGTCTGTATATAGAGGGATGTCTGTATATAGGAGTGGTGTCTGTATACAGAGGGATGTCTGTATATAGGAGTGGTGTCCGTATATAGAGGGATGTCTGTATATAGGGGGATGTCTGTATATAGGAGTGGTGTCTGTATATAGGGGGATGTCTGTATATAGGAGTGGTGTCTGTATATAGAGGGATGTCTCTATATAGGAGAGATGTCTGTATATACAGGGATGTCTGTATATAGGAGTGGTGTCTGTATATAGAGGGATGTCTGTATATAGGAGTGGTGTCTGTATACAGAGGGATGTCTGTCTATAGGAGTGGTGTCTGTATACAGAGGGATGTCTGTATATAGGAGTGGTGTCCGTATATAGGGGGATGTCTGTATATAGGGGGATGTCTGTATATAGGAGTGGTGTCTGTATATAGGGGGATGTCTGTATATAGGAGTGGTGTCTGTATATACAGGGATGTCTCTATATAGGAGTGGTGTCTGTATATAGAGGGATGCCTGTATATAGGAGTGGTGTCTGTATATAGAGGGATGTCTGTCTAGGAGTGGTGTCTGTATATAGAGGGATGTCTGTATATAGGAGTGGTGTCTGTATACAGAGGGATGTCTGTAGGAGTGATGTCTGTATATAGGGGGATGTCTGTATATAGGAGTGGTGTCTGTATATAGAGGGATGTCTGTATATAGGAGAGATGTCTGTATATAGAGGGATGTCTGTATATACGAGTGGTGTCTGTATATAGAGGGATGTCTGTATATAGGAGTGGTGTCTGTATATAGAGGGATGTCTGTATATAGGATTTGTGTCTGTATACAGAGGGATGTCTGTATATAGGAGTGGCGTCTCTATATAGGGGGATGTCTGAATATAGAAGATATGTCTGTATATAGAGGGATGTCTGTATATAGGAGTGGTGTCTGTATATAGAGGGATGTCTGTATATAGGAGTGGTGTCTGTATATAGAGGGATGTCTGTATATAGGAGTGGTGTCTGTATACAGAGGGATGTCTGTCTATAGGAGTGGTGTCTGTATATAGGGGGATGTCTGTATATAGGAGTGGTGTCTGTATATAGGGGGATGTCTGTATATAGGAGTGGTGTCTGTATATAGAGGGATGTCTGTATATAGGAGTGGTGTCTGTATATAGAGGGATGTCTGTATATAGGAGTGGTGTCTGTATATAGGGGGATGTCTGTATATAGGAGTGGTGTCTGTATATAGAGGGATGTCTGTATATAGGAGAGATGTCTGTATATAGAGGGATGTCTGTATATAGGAGTGGTGTCTGTATATAGAGGGATGTCTGTATATAGGAGAGATGTCTGTATATAGAGGGATGTCTGTATATAGGATTGGTGTCTGTATACAGAGGGATGTCTGTCTATAGGAGTGGTGTCTGTATATAGGGGGATGTCTGTATATAGGAGTGGTGTCTGTATATAGGGGGATGTCTGTATATAGGAGTGGTGTCTGTATATAGAGGGATGTCTGTATATAGGAGTGGTGTCTGTATATAGAGGGATGTCTGTATATAGGAGTGGTGTCTGTATATAGGGGGATGTCTGTATATAGGAGTGGTGTCTGTATATAGAGGGATGTCTGTATATAGGAGAGATGTCTGTATATAGAGGGATGTCTGTATATAGGAGTGGTGTCTGTATATAGAGGGATGTCTGTATATAGGAGAGATGTCTGTATATAGAGGGATGTCTGTATATAGGATTGGTGTCTGTATATAGAGGGATGTCTGTATATAGGAGTGGTGTCTGTATATAGGGGGATGTCTGTATATAGGAGAGATGTCTGTATACAGAGGGATGTCTGTAAATAGGAGTGGTGTCTGTATATAGAGGGATGTCTGTATATAGGAGTGGTGTCTCTATATAGGGGGATGTCTGAATATAGAAGATATGTCTGTATATAGGAGTGGTGTCTGTATATAGAGGGATGTCTGTGTATAGGAGTGGTGTCTGTATATAGAGGGATGTCTGTATATAGGAGTGGTGTCTGTATACAGAGGGATGTCTGTCTATAGGAGTGGTGTCTGTATATAGGGGGATGTCTGTATATAGGAGTGGTGTCTGTATATAGGGGGATGTCTGTATATAGGAGTGGTGTCTGTATATAGAGGGATGTCTGTATATAGGAGTGGTGTCTGTATATAGGGGGATGTCTGTATACAGGAGAGATGTCTGTATATAGAGGGATGTCTGTATATAGGAGTGGTGTCTGTATATAGAGGGATGTCTGTATATAGGAGTGGTGTCTGTATATAGAGGGATGTCTGTATATAGGAGAGATGTCTGTATATAGAGGGATGTCTGTATATAGGATTGGTGTCTGTATATAGAGGGATGTCTGTATATAGGAGTGGTGTCTGTATATAGGGGGATGTCTGTATACAGGAGAGATGTCTGTATATAGAGGGATGTCTGTATATAGGAGTGGTGTCTGTATATAGAGGGATGTCTGTATATAGGAGTGGTGTCTGTATATAGGGGGATGTCTGTATATAGGAGAGGTGTCTGTATATAGAGGGATGTCTGTATATAGGAGTGGTGTCTGTATATAGGGGGATGTCTGTATATAGGAGTGGTGTCTGTATATAGAGGGATGTCTGTATATAGGAGAGATGTCTGTATATAGAGGGATGTCAGTATATAGGAGTGGTGTCTGTATATAGAGGGATGTCTGTATATAGGAGAGATGTCTGTATATAGAGGGATGTCTGTATATAGGAGTGGTGTCTGTATATAGAGGGATGTCTGTATATAGGAGTGGTGTCTGTATATAGAGGGATGTCTGTATATAGAGGGATGTCTGTATATAGGAGTGGTGTCTGTATACAGAGGGATGTCTGTATATAGGAGTGGTGTATGTATATAGAGAGATGTCTGTATATAAGAGTGGTGTCTATATAGAGGGATGTCTGTATATAGGAGTGGTGTCTGTATATAGAGGGATGTCTGTATATAGGAGTGGTGTCTGTATATAGGGGGATATCTGTAAATAGGAGTGGTGTCTGCATATAGGGGGATGTCTGTATATAGGAGTGGTGTCTGTATATAGGGGGATGTCTGTATTTAGGAGTGGTGTCTGTATATAGAGGGATGTCTGTATATAGGAGAGGTGCCTGCATATAGGAGTGGTGTCTGTATATAGGAGTGGTGTCTGTATATAGGGGGATGTCTGTATATAGGAGTGGTGTCTGTATATAGAGGGATATCTGTATATAGGAGAGATGTCTGTATATAGAGGGATGTCTGTATATAGGAGTGGTGTCTCTATATTGGGGGATGTCTGTATATAGTAGAGATGTCTGTATATAGGGGGATGTCTGTATATAGGAGTGATGTCTGTATAAAGAGGGATGTCTGTATATAGGAGAGGTGCCTGCATATAGGAGTGGTGTCTGTATATAGAGGGATGTCTTTATATAGAAGTGGTGTCTGTATATAGGGGGATTTCTGTATATTGTAGTGCAGTCTGTATATAGGGGAATGTCTGTATATAGGAGTGGTATTTGTATATAGAGGGATCTCTGTATATGGTAGTGGTGTCTGTATATAGAGGGATGTCTGTATATAGGAGTGGTGTCTGTATATAGGAGTGATGTTTGTATATAAGAGGATGTGGCCAAAGTGGCTACCAAGGATTCCTGCATGCCAAAATGGCTACCAAGGGGCCAAAGTTGCTAACAAGGGGCCCCGCACATCAAAGTGGCTACCAAGGGGCCAAATTGGATACCCAGGGGCTGGGCCCTGCATGCCAGACTTGCTCCTGAGGTTCATTGTCAGCTGGCAGCGCTGTTCAAGCACCATGTATTTCCTTCAGGAAATGCCCATCTAGTTATTATTATTCTTCTTCTTCTCCGCGTTTTCCGCAATTAATGCGGCCCGAACCGCTCGGCGCAGAGACACCATTCAGGCGGCGTTTCGAAGGCCTCAGTGGGGACAGGTGTGCTATGACTTTTATAGTCGATCCGATATGTAGATTTTATTTAAATCGCATTTAAAAAAAAAAATTTCCCATAGGAAATAATGGCGAACTTTCCATTACCCCCAACTTGACCTTCCAAAGATGGCAGCTATGCAAATGTACGGTGTCCATTTTAGGACATGATCATTTATCAAAGTCAAACATCAGAATAAAGTGACTATGACACCCTCTCGTCCCGTGTTTGAAAAGTAAGTGCCCCCCCGGCCCCGTGTGTGAAAAGTAAGTGCGCCCCCGGCCCCGTGTGCAAAAGTAAGTGCGCCCCCGGCCCCGTGTGCAAAAGTAAGTGCGCCCCCGGCCCCGTGTGCAAAAGTAAGTGCGCCCCCGGCCCCGTGTGCAAAAGTAAGTGCGCCCCGGCCCCGTGTGCAAAAGTAAGTGCGCCCCCGGCCCCGTGTGCAAAAGTAAGTGCGCCCCCGGCCCCGTGTGCAAAAGTAAGTGCGCCCCCGGCCCCGTGTGCAAAAGTAAGTGCGCCCCCGGCCCCGTGTGCAAAAGTAAGTGCGCCCCCGGCCCCGTGTGCAAAAGTAAGTGCGCCCCCGGCCCCGTGTGCAAAAGTAAGTGCGCCCCCGGCCCCGTATGCAAAAGTAAGTGCGCCCCCGGCCCCGTGTGCAAAGGTAAGTGCGCCCCGGCCCCGTGTGCAAAAGTAAGTGCGCCCCGGCCCCGTGTGCAAAAGTAAGTGCGCCCCCGGCCCCGTGTGCAAAAGTAAGTGCGCCCTCGGCCCCGTGTGCAAAAGTAAGTGCGCCCCCGGCCCCGTGTGCAAAAGTAAGTGCGCCCCCGACCCCGTGTGCAAAAGTAAGTGCGCCCCCGGCCCCGTGTGCAAAAGTAAGTGCGCCCCCGACCCCGTGTGCAAAAGTAAGTGCGCCCCCGGCCCCGTGTGCAAAAGTAAGTGCGCCCCCGGCCCCGTGTGCAAAAGTAAGTGCGCCCCCGGCACCGTGTGCAAAAGTAAGTGCGCCCCCGGCCCCGTGTGCAAAAGTAAGTGCGCCCCCGGCCCCGTGTGCAAAAGTAAGTGCGCCCCCGGCCCCGTGTGCAAAAGTAAGTGCGCCCCCGGCCCCGTGTGCAAAAGTAAGTGCGCCCCCGGCCCCGTGTGCAAAAGTAAGTGCGCCCCCGGCCCCGTGTGCAAATGTAAGTGCGCGCCCGGCCCCGTGTGCAAAAGTAAGTGCGCCCCCGGCCCCGTGTGCAAAAGTAAGTGCGCCCCCGGCCCCGTGTGCAAAAGTAAGTGCAACCCCGGCCCCGTGTGCAAAAGTAAGTGCGCCCCCGGCCCCGTGTGCAAAAGTAAGTGCGCCCCCGGCCCCGTGTGCAAAAGTAAGTGCGCCCCCGGCCCCGTGTGCAAAAGTAAGTGCGCCCCCGGCCCCGTGTGCAAAAGTAAGTGCGCCCCCGGCCCCGTGTGCAAAAGTAAGTGCGCCCCCGGCCCCGTGTGCAAAAGTAAGTGCGCCCCCGGCCCCGTGTGCAAAAGTAAGTGCGCCCCCGGCCCCGTGTGCAAAAGTAAGTGCGCCCCCGGCCCCGTGTGCAAAAGTAAGTGCGCCCCCGGCCAAGTGTGCAAAAGTAAGTGCGCCCCCGGCCCCGTGTGCAAAAGTAAGTGCGCCCCCGGCCCCGTGTGCAAAAGTAAGTGCGCCCCCGGCCCCGTGTGCAAAAGTAAGTGCGCCCCCGGCCCCGTGTGCAAAAGTAAGTGCGCCCCCGACCCCGTGTGCAAAAGTAAGTGCGCCCCCGGCCCCGTGTGCAAAAGTTAGTGCGCCCCCGACCCCGTGTGCAAAAGTAAGTGCGCCCCCGGCCCCGTGTGCAAAAGTAAGTGCGCCCCCGGCCCCGTGTGCAAAAGTAAGTGCGCCCCCGGCACCGTGTGCAAAAGTAAGTGCGCCCCCGGCCCCGTGTGCAAAAGTAAGTGCGCCCCCGGCCCCGTGTGCAAAAGTAAGTGCGCCCCCGGCCCCGTGTGCAAAAGTAAGTGCGCCCCGGCCCCGTGTGCAAAAGTAAGTGCGCCCCCGGCCCCGTGTGCAAAAGTAAGTGCGCCCCCGGCCCCGTGTGCAAAAGTAAGTGCGCCCCCGGCCCCGTGTGCAAAAGTAAGTGCGCCCCCGGCCCCGTGTGCAAAAGTAAGTGCGCCCCCGACCCCGTGTGCAAAAGTAAGTGCGCCCCCGGCCCCGTGTGCAAAAGTAAGTGCGCCCCCGGCCCCGTGTGCAAAAGTAAGTGCGCCCCCGGCCCCGTGTGCAAAAGTAAGTGCGCCCCCGGCCCCGTGTGCAAAAGTAAGTGCGCCCCCGGCCCCGTGTGCAAAAGTAAGTGCGCCCCCGGCCCCGTGTGCAAAAGTAAGTGCGCCCCCGGCCCCGTGTGCAAAAGTAAGTGCGCCCCCGGCCCCGTGTGCAAAAGTAAGTGCGCCCCCGGCCCCGTGTGCAAAAGTAAGTGCGCCCCCGGCCCCGTGTGCAAAAGTAAGTGCGCCCCCGGCCCCGTGTGCAAAAGTAAGTGCGCCCCCGGCCAAGTGTGCAAAAGTAAGTGCGCCCCCGGCCCCGTGTGCAAAAGTAAGTGCGCCCCCGGCCCCGTGTGCAAAAGTAAGTGCGCCCCCGGCACCGTGTGCAAAAGTAAGTGCGCCCCCGGCCCCGTGTGCAAAAGTAAGTGCGCCCCCGGCCCCGTGTGCAAAAGTAAGTGCGCCCCCGGCCCCGTGTGCAAAAGTAAGTGCGCCCCCGGCCCCGTGTGCAAAAGTAAGTGCGCCCCCGGCCCCGTGTGCAAAAGTAAGTGCGCCCCCGGCCCCGTGTGCAAAAGTAAGTGCGCCCCCGGCCCCGTGTGCAAAAGTAAGTGCGCCCCCGGCCCTGTGTGCAAAAGTAAGTGCGCCCCCGGCCCCGTGTGCAAAAGTAAGTGCGCCCCCGGCCCCGTGTGCAAAAGTAAGTGCGCCCCCGGCCCCGTGTGCAAAAGTAAGTGCTCCCCCACGGCCCCGTGTGTGAAAAGTAAGTGCCCCCGGCCCCGTGCGTGAAAAGTAAGTGCCCCCCCGGCCCCGTGCGTGAAAAGTAAGTTCCCCCCGGCCCCGTGCGTGAAAAGTAAGTGCCCCCCCGCCCCGTGCGTGAAAAGTAAGTGCCCCCCGGCCCCGTGTGTGAAAAGTAAGTGCCCCCCGGCCCCGTGTGTGAAAAGTAAGTGCCCCCCCGGCCCCATGTGTGAAAAGTAAGTGCCCCCCGGCCCCGTGTGTGAAAAGTAAGTGCCCCCCCGGCCCTGTGTGTGAAAAGTAAGTGACCCACAACTCTGACCTGTATATAGGAGTGGTGTCTGTATTTAGAGGGATGTCTGTATATAGGAGTGGTGTCTGTATATAGGGGATGTCTGTATATAGGAGTGGTGTCTGTATATAGAGGGATGTCTGTATATAGGAGTGGTGTCTGTATATAGAGGGATGTCTGTACATAGGAGTGATGTCTGTATATAGGGGGATGTCTGTATATAGGAGAGATGTCTGTATATAGAGGGATGTCTGTATATAGGAGTGGTGTCTGTATATAGAGGGATGTCTGTACATAGGAGTGATGTCTGTATATAGGGGGATGTCTGAATATAGGAGAGATGTCTGTATATAGAGGGATGTCTGTATATAGGAGTGGTGTCTGTATATAGGGGGATGTCTGCATATAAGAGTGGTGTCTGTATATAGAGGGATGTCTGTATATAGGAGTGGTGTCTGTATATAGAGGGATTTCTGTATATAGGAGTGGTGTCTGTATATAGAGGGATGTCTGTATATAGGAGTGGTGTCTGTATATAGAGGGATGTCTGTATATAGGAGTGGTGTCTGTATATAGAGGAATGTCTATATAGGAGTGGTGTCTGTATATAGAGGGATGTCTGTATATAGGAGTGGTGTCTGTATACAGAGGGATGTCTGTATATAGGAGTGGTGTCTGTATATAGAGGAATGTCCGTATATAGGAGAGATGTCTGTATATAGGGGGATGTCTGTATATAGGAGTGGTGTCTGTATATAGGGGGATGTCTGTATATAGGAGTGGTGTCTGTATATAGAGAGATGTCTGTATATAGGAGTGGTGTCTGTATATAGAGGGATGTCTGTATGTAGTAGTGGTGTCTGTATATAGAGGGATGTCTGTATATAGGAGTGGTGTCTGTATATAGAGGGATGTCTGTATATTGGAGTGGTGTCTGTATATAGAGGGATGTCTGTATATAGGAGTGGTGTCTGTATATAGAAGTGGTGTCTGTATATAGAGGGATGTCTGTATATAGGAGAGATGTCTGTATATAGAGGGATGTCTGTATCTAGGAGTGGTGTCTGTATATAGAGGGATGTCTGTATATAGGAGTGGTGTCTGTATACAGAGGGATGTATGTATATAGGAGTGGTGTCTGTATATAGAGGGATGTCTGTATATAGGAGAGATTTCTGTATATAGAGGGATGTCTGTATATAGGAGTGGTGTCTGTATGTAGGAGTGGTGTCTGTATATAGAGGGATGTCTGTATATAGGAGAGATGTCTGTATATAGAGGGATGTCTGTATATAGGAGTGGTGTCTGTATATAGGGGGATGTCTGTATATAGGAGTGGTGTCTGTATATAGGGGGATGTCTGTATATAGGAGTGGTGTCTGTATATAGAGGGATGTCTGTATATAGGAGTGGTGTCTGTATATAGAGGGATGTCTGTATATTGTAGTGGTGTCTGTATATAGGGGTATGTCTGTATATAGGAGTGATATCTGTATATAGAGGGATCTCTGTATATGGTAGTGGTGTCTGTATATAGAGGGTTGTCTGTATGTAGGAGTTGTGTCTGTATATAGGAGTGGTGTCTGTATATAGGAGTGATGTCTGTATATAAGAGGATGTGGCCAAAGTGGCTACCGAGAGGCTGTGTGCTCCAAAGTGGCTACCAAGGATTCCTGCATGCCAAAATGGCTACCATGAGGCCAATGTTGCTAACAAGGGGCCCTGCACATCAAAGTGGCTACCAAGGGGCCAAATTGGATACCCAGGGGCAGAGCCCTGCATGCCAGAATGCTCCTGAGGTTCATTGGCAGCTGGCAGCGCTGTTCAAGCACCATGTATTTCCTTCAGGAAATGCCCATCTAGTTATTATTATTCTTCTTCTTCTCCGCGTTTTCCGCAATTAATGCGGCCCGAAGAGCTCGGCGCAGAGACCCCATTCAGGCGGCGTTTCGATGGCCTCGGTGGGGACAGGTGTGCTATGACTTTTATAGTCGATCCGATATGTAGATTTTATTTAAATTGCATTTAAAAAAAAAATTCCCATAGGAAATAATGGCGAACTTTCCATTACCCCCAACTTGACCTTCCAAAGATGGCAGCTATGCAAATGTACGGTGTCCATTTTAGGACATGATCATTTATTAAAGTCAAACATCACAATAAAGTGACTATGACACCCTCTCGTCCCGTGTGTGAAAAGTAAGTGCCCCCCCGGCCTTGTGTGTGAAAAGTAAGTGCCCCCCCCGGCCCCGTGTGTGAAAAGTGCCCTCACGGCCCTGTGTGTGAAAAGTAAGTGCCCCCCGGCCCCTTGTGTGAAAAGTAAGTGCCCCCACGGCCCCGTGTGTGAAAAGTAAGTGCCCCCCGGCCCCTTGTGTGAAAAGTAAGTGCCCCCCGGCCCCGTGTGTGAAAAGTAAGTGCCCCCCGGCCCCGTGTGTGAAAAGTAAGTGCCCCTTGGCCCCGTGTGTGAAAAGTAAGTGCCCCCGGCCCCGTGTGTAAAAAAGAAAGTGCCCCCCGGCCCCGTGTGTGAAAAGTAAGTGCCCCCCGGCCCCGTGTGTGAAAAGTAAGTGCCCCCTGGCCCCGTGTGTGAAAAGTAAGTGCCCCCCGGCCCCGTGTGTGAAAAGTAAGTGCCCCTCGGCCCCGTGTGCGAAAAGTAAGTGCCCCCCCCCCCCGGCCCCGTGTGTGAAAAGTAAGTGCCCCCCGGCCCCTTGTGTGAAAAGTAAGTGCCCCCCGGCCCCGTGTGTGAAAAGTAAGTGACCCACAACTCTGACCTGTATATAGGAGTCTGTATATAGGGGGATGTCTGTATATAGGAGTGGTGTCTGTATATAGGGGGATGTCTGTATATAGGAATGGTGTCTGTATATAGGGGGATGTCTGTATATAGGAGTGGTGTCTGTATATAGAGGGATGTCTGTATATAGGAGTGGTGTCTGTATATAGAGGGATGTCTGTATATAGGGGGATGTCTGTATATAGGAGTGGTGTCTCTATATAGGGGGATGTCTGAATATAGGAGAGGTGTCTGTATATAGGGGGATATCTGTATATAGGAGTGGTGTCTGTATATAGAGGGATGTCTGTATATAGGAGTGGTGTCTGTATATAGGGGGATATCTGTATATAGGAGTGGTGTCTGTATATAGAGGGATGTCTGTATATAGGAGTGGTGTCTGTATATAGAGGGATGTCTGTATATAGGAGTGGTGTCTGTATATAGAGGGATATCTGTTTATAGGTGAGATGTCTGTAAATAGAGGGATGTCTGGATATAGGAGTGGTGTCTGTATATAGGGGGATGTCTGTATATAGGAGTGGTGTCTGTATATAGGAGGATGTCTGTTCATAGGAGTGGTGTCTGTATATAGAGGGATGTCTGTATATAGGAGAGATGTCTGTATATAGAGGGATGTCTGTATGTAGGAGTGGTGTCTGTATATAGAGGGATGTCTGTATATAGGAGTGGTGTCTGTATATAGGGGGATGTCTGAATATAGGAGAGATGTCTGTATATATAGGGATGTCTGTATATAGGAGTGGTGTCTGTATATAGGGGGATGTCTGTATATAGGAGTGGTTTCTGTATATAGGGGGATTTCTGTATATAGGAGTGGTGTCTCTATATAGGGGGATGTCTGAATATAGGAGATATGTCTGTATATAGAGAAATGTCTTTATATAGGACTGGTATCTGTATATAGAGGAATATCTGTATATAGGAGTGGTGTCTGTATACAGAGGGATGTCTGTATATAGGAGTGGTGTCTGTATATAGAGGGATGTCTGTATATAGGAGTGGTGTCTGTATATAGAGGGATGTCTGTATATAGGAGTGGTGTCTTTATATAGAGGGATGTCTGTATATAGGAGTGGTGTCTGTATATAGAGTGATGTCTGTATATTGGAGTGGTGTCTGTATAAAGCGGGATGTCTGTATATAGGAGTGGTGTCTCTATATAGGGGGATGTCTGAATATAGGAGATATGTCTATATAAAGAGGGATGTCTGTATATAGGAGTGGTGTCTGTATATAGGGGGATCTCTGTATATAGGAGTGGTTTCTGTATATAGGGGGATTTCTGTATATAGGAGTGGTGTCTGTATATAGGGGGATGTCTGAATATAGGAGAGACGTCTGTATATATAGGGATGTCTGTATATAGGAGTGGTGTCTGTATATAGGGGGATGTCTGTATATAGGAGTGGTTTCTGTATATAGGGGGATTTCTGTATATAGGAGTGGTGTCTCTATATAGGGGGATGTCTTAATATAGGAGATATGTCTGTATATAGAGAAATGTCTTTATATAGGACTGGTGTCTGTATATAGAGGAATATCTGTATATAGGAGTGGTGTCTGTATACAGAGGGATGTCTGTATATAGGAGTGGTGTATGTATATAGGGGGATGTCTGTATATAGGAGTGGTGTCTGTATATAGGGGGATATCTGTATATAGGAGTGGTGTCTGTATATAGAGGGATGTCTGTATATAGGAGTGGTGTCTGTATATAGAGGGATGTCTGTATATAGGAGTGGTGTCTGTATATAGAGGGATGTCTGTATATAGGAGTGGTGTCTGTATATAGAGTGATGTCTGTATATTGGAGTAATGTCTGTATAAAGCGGGATGTCTGTATATAGGAGTGGTGTCTCTATATAGGGGGATGTCTGAATATAGGAGATATGTCTATATAAAGAGGGATGTCTGTATATAGGAGTGGTGTCTGTATATAGGGGGATGTCTGTATATAGGAGTGGTTTCTGTATATAGGGGGATTTCTGTATATAGGAGTGGTGTCTCTATATAGGGGGATGTCTGAATATAGGAGATATGTCTGTATATAGAGTGATGTCTTTATATAGGACTGGTGTATGTATATAGAGGAATGTCTGTATATAGGAGTGGTGTCTGTATACAGAGGGATGTCTGTATATAGGAGTGGTGTCTGTATATAGGGGGATGTCTGTATATAGGAGTGGTGTCTGTATATAGGGGGATATCTGTATATAGGAGTGGTGTCTGTATATAGAGGGATGTCTGTATATAGGAGTGGTGTCTGTATGTAGGGGGATGTCTGTATATAGGAGTGGTGTCTGTATATAGAGGGATGTCTGTTTATAGGTGAGATGTCTGTAAATAGAGGGATGTCTAGATATAGGAGTGGTGTCTGTATATAGAGGGATGTCTGTATATAGGAGAGATGTCTGTATATAGAGGGATGTCTGTATATAGGAGTGGTGTCTGTATATAGAGGGATGTCTGTATATAGGAGTGGTGTCTGTATATAGAGGGATGTCTGTATATAGGATTGGTGTCTGTATATAGGTAATGTCTGTATATAGAAGTGGTGTCTGTATGTAGAGGGATGTCTGTATATAGGAGTGGTGTCCCTATATCGGGGGATGTCTGAATATAGGAGATATGTTTGTATATAGAGGGATGTCTGTATATAGGAGTGGTGTCTGTATATAGAGGGATGTCTGTATATAGGAGTGGTGTCTGTATATAG
Source organism: Ranitomeya variabilis (assembly GCF_051348905.1). NCBI lineage: Eukaryota > Metazoa > Chordata > Amphibia > Anura > Dendrobatidae > Ranitomeya > Ranitomeya variabilis. Next base: position 292,652,479 of record NC_135234.1, read on the forward strand.
AGGGATGTCTGTATATAGGAGTGGTGTCTGTATATAGAGGGATGTCTGTATATAGGAGTGGTGTCTGTATATAGGGTAATGTCTCTATATAGGATTGGTGTCTGTATATAGAGGGATGTCTGTATATAGGAGAGATGTCTGTATATAGAGGGATGTCTGTATATAGGAGTGGTGTCTGTATATAGAGGGATGTCTGTATTAAGGAGAGATGTCTGTATATAGAGGGATGTCTGTATACAGGAGTGGTGTCTGTATATAGAGAGATGTCTGTTTATAGCAGTGGTGTCTGTATATAGAGGGATGTCTGCATAAAGGAGTGGGGTCTGTATACAGAGGGATGTCTGTATATAGGAGTGGTGTCTGTATATAGCGGGATGTCTGTTTATAGGAGTGGTGTCTGTATATAGGGGGATGTCTGTATATAGGAGTGGTGTCTGTATATAGAGGGAAGTCTGTATATAGGAGTGGTGTCTGTATATAGAGGGATGTCTGTATATAGGAGTGGTGTCTGTATACAGAGGGATGTCTGTATATAGGAGTGGTGTCTGTATATAGGGGGATGTCTGTATATAGGAGTGGTGTCTGTTTATAGGGGGATGTCTGTTTATAGGAGTGGTGTCTGTATATAGAGGGATGTCTGTATATAGGAGAGATGTCTGTATATAGAGGGATGTCTGTATGTAGGAGTGGTGTCTGTATATAGAGGGATGTCTGTATATAGGAGTGGTGTCTGTATATAGGGGGATGTCTGAATATGGGAGAGATGTCTGTATATATAGGAATGTCTGTATATAGGAGTGGTGTCTGTATATAGGGGGATGTCTGTATATAGGAGTGGTTTCTGTATATAGGGGAATTTCTGTACATAGGAGTGGTGTCTCTATATAGGGGGATGTCTGAATATAGGTGATATGTCTGTATATAGAGAAATGTCTTTATATAGGACTGGTGTCTGTATATAGAGGAATGTCTGTATATAGGAGTGGTGTCTGTATACAGAGGGATGTCTGTATATAGGAGTGGTGTATGTATATAGGGGGATGTCTGTATATAGGAGTGGTGTCTGTATAGAGGGGATATCTGTATATAGGAGTGGTGTCTGTATATAGAGGGATGTCTGTATATAGGAGTGGTGTCTGTATATAGAGGGATGTCTGTATATAGGAGTGGTGTCTGTATATAGAGGGATGTCTGTATATAGGAGTGGTGTCTGTATATAGAGGGATGTCTGTATATTGGAGTGGTGTCTGTATAAAGCGGGATGTCTGTATATAGGAGTGGTGTCTCTATATAGGGGGATGTCTGAATATAGGAGATATGTCTGTATATAGAGGGATGTCGTTATATAGGACTGGTGTCTGTATATAGAGGAATGTCTGTATATAGGAGTGGTGTCTGTATACAGAGGGATGTCTGTATATAGGAGTGGTGTCTGTATATAGGGGGATGTCTGTATATAGGAGTGGTGTCTGTATATAGGGGGATATCTGTATATAGGAGTGGTGTCTGTATATAGAGGGATGTCTGTATATAGGAGTGGTGTCTGTATATAGAGGGATGTCTGTATATAGGAGTGGTGTCTGTATATAGAGGGATGTCTGTATATAGGAGTGGTGTCTGTATATAGAGGGATATCTGTATATTGGAGTGGTGTCTGTATAAAGAGGGATGTCTGTATATAGGAGTGGTGTCTGCATGTAGGGGGATGTCTGTATATAAGAGTGGTGTCTGTATATAGAGGGATGTCTGTTTATAGGTGAGATGTCTGTAAATAGAGGGATGTCTCGATATAGGAGTGGTGTCTGTATATAGAGGGATGTCTGTATATAGGAGAGATGTCTGTATATAGAGGGATGTCTGTATATAGGAGTGGTGTTTGTATATAGAGGGATGTCTGTATATAGGAGTCGTGTCTGTATATAGAGTGATGTCTGTATATAGGAGTGGTGTCTGTATATAGAGGGATGTCTGTATATAGGAGTGGTGTCTGTATATAGAGGGATGTCTGTATATAGGAGTGGTGTCTGTATATAGGGGGATGTCTGTATATAGGAGTGGTGTCTGTATATAGGAGGATGTCTGTTCATAGGAGTGGTGTCTGTATATAGAGGGATGTCTGTATATAGGAGAGATGTCTGTATATAGAGGGATGTCTGTATGTAGGAGTGGTGTCTGTATATAGAGGGATGTCTGTATATAGGAGTGGTGTCTGTATATAGGGGGATGTCTGAATATAGGAGAGATGTCTGTATATATAGGGATGTCTGTATATAGGAGTGGTGTCTGTATATAGGGGGATGTCTGTATATAGGAGTGGTTTCTGTATATAGGGGGATTTCTGTATATAGGAGTGGTGTCTCTATATAGGGGGATGTCTGAATATAGGAGATATGTCTGTATATAGAGAAATGTCTTTATATAGGACTGGTGTCTGTATATAGAGGAATATCTGTATATAGGAGTGGTGTCTGTATACAGAGGGATGTCTGTATATAGGAGTGGTGTCTGTATATAGAGGGATGTCTGTATATAGGAGTGGTGTCTGTATATAGAGGGATGTCTGTATATAGGAGTGGTGTCTTTATATAGAGGGATGTCTGTATATAGGAGTGGTGTCTGTATATAGAGTGATCTCTGTATATTGGAGTGGTGTCTGTATAAAGCGGGATGTCTGTATATAGGAGTGGTGTCTCTATATAGGGGGATGTCTGAATATAGGAGATATGTCTATATAAAGAGGGATGTCTGTATATAGGAGTGGTGTCTGTATATAGGGGGATCTCTGTATATAGGAGTGGTTTCTGTATATAGGGGGATTTCTGTATATAGGAGTGGTGTCTGTATATAGGGGGATGTCTGAATATAGGAGAGACGTCTGTATATATAGGGATGTCTGTATATAGGAGTGGTGTCTGTATATAGGGGGATGTCTGTATATAGGAGTGGTTTCTGTATATAGGGGGATTTCTGTATATAGGAGTGGTGTCTCTATATAGGGGGATGTCTTAATATAGGAGATATGTCTGTATATAGAGAAATGTCTTTATATAGGACTGGTGTCTGTATATAGAGGAATATCTGTATATAGGAGTGGTGTCTGTATACAGAGGGATGTCTGTATATAGGAGTGGTGTATGTATATAGGGGGATGTCTGTATATAGGAGTGGTGTCTGTATATAGGGGGATATCTGTATATAGGAGTGGTGTCTGTATATAGAGGGATGTCTGTATATAGGAGTGGTGTCTGTATATAGAGGGATGTCTGTATATAGGAGTGGTGTCTGTATATAGAGGGATGTCTGTATATAGGAGTGGTGTCTGTATATAGAGTGATGTCTGTATATTGGAGTAATGTCTGTATAAAGCGGGATGTCTGTATATAGGAGTGGTGTCTCTATATAGGGGGATGTCTGAATATAGGAGATATGTCTATATAAAGAGGGATGTCTGTATATAGGAGTGGTGTCTGTATATAGGGGGATGTCTGTATATAGGAGTGGTTTCTGTATATAGGGGGATTTCTGTATATAGGAGTGGTGTCTCTATATAGGGGGATGTCTGAATATAGGAGATATGTCTGTATATAGAGTGATGTCTTTATATAGGACTGGTGTATGTATATAGAGGAATGTCTGTATATAGGAGTGGTGTCTGTATACAGAGGGATGTCTGTATATAGGAGTGGTGTCTGTATATAGGGGGATGTCTGTATATAGGAGTGGTGTCTGTATATAGGGGGATATCTGTATATAGGAGTGGTGTCTGTATATAGAGGGATGTCTGTATATAGGAGTGGTGTCTGTATGTAGGGGGATGTCTGTATATAGGAGTGGTGTCTGTATATAGAGGGATGTCTGTTTATAGGTGAGATGTCTGTAAATAGAGGGATGTCTAGATATAGGAGTGGTGTCTGTATATAGAGGGATGTCTGTATATAGGAGAGATGTCTGTATATAGAGGGATGTCTGTATATAGGAGTGGTGTCTGTATATAGAGGGATGTCTGTATATAGGAGTGGTGTCTGTATATAGAGGGATGTCTGTATATAGGATTGGTGTCTGTATATAGGTAATGTCTGTATATAGAAGTGGTGTCTGTATGTAGAGGGATGTCTGTATATAGGAGTGGTGTCCCTATATCGGGGGATGTCTGAATATAGGAGATATGTTTGTATATAGAGGGATGTCTGTATATAGGAGTGGTGTCTGTATATAGAGGGATGTCTGTATATAGGAGTGGTGTCTGTATATAGAGGGATGTCTGTATATAGGAGTGGTGTCTGTATATAGAGGGATGTCTGTATATAGGAGTGGTGTCTGTATATAGGGTAATGTCTCTATATAGGATTGGTGTCTGTATATAGAGGGATGTCTGTATATAGGAGAGATGTCTGTATATAGAGGGATGTCTGTATATAGGAGTGGTGTCTGTATATAGAGGGATGTCTGTATTAAGGAGAGATGTCTGTATATAGAGGGATGTCTGTATACAGGAGTGGTGTCTGTATATAGAGAGATGTCTGTATATAGCAGTGGTGTCTGTATATAGAGGGATGTCTGCATAAAGGAGTGGGGTCTGTATACAGAGGGATGTCTGTATATAGGAGTGGTGTCTGTATATAGCGGGATGTCTGTTTATAGGAGTGGTGTCTGTATATAGGGGGATGTCTGTATATAGGAGTGGTGTCTGTATATAGAGGGAAGTCTGTATATAGGAGTGGTGTCTGTATATAGAGGGATGTCTGTATATAGGAGTGGTGTCTGTATACAGAGGGATGTCTGTATATAGGAGTGGTGTCTGTATATAGGGGGATGTCTGTATATAGGAGTGGTGTCTGTTTATAGGGGGATGTCTGTTTATAGGAGTGGTGTCTGTATATAGAGGGATGTCTGTATATAGGAGAGATGTCTGTATATAGAGGGATGTCTGTATGTAGGAGTGGTGTCTGTATATAGAGGGATGTCTGTATATAGGAGTGGTGTCTGTATATAGGGGGATGTCTGAATATGGGAGAGATGTCTGTATATATAGGAATGTCTGTATATAGGAGTGGTGTCTGTATATAGGGGGATGTCTGTATATAGGAGTGGTTTCTGTATATAGGGGAATTTCTGTACATAGGAGTGGTGTCTCTATATAGGGGGATGTCTGAATATAGGTGATATGTCTGTATATAGAGAAATGTCTTTATATAGGACTGGTGTCTGTATATAGAGGAATGTCTGTATATAGGAGTGGTGTCTGTATACAGAGGGATGTCTGTATATAGGAGTGGTGTATGTATATAGGGGGATGTCTGTATATAGGAGTGGTGTCTGTATAGAGGGGATATCTGTATATAGGAGTGGTGTCTGTATATAGAGGGATGTCTGTATATAGGAGTGGTGTCTGTATATAGAGGGATGTCTGTATATAGGAGTGGTGTCTGTATATAGAGGGATGTCTGTATATAGGAGTGGTGTCTGTATATAGAGGGATGTCTGTATATTGGAGTGGTGTCTGTATAAAGCGGGATGTCTGTATATAGGAGTGGTGTCTCTATATAGGGGGATGTCTGAATATAGGAGATATGTCTGTATATAGAGGGATGTCGTTATATAGGACTGGTGTCTGTATATAGAGGAATGTCTGTATATAGGAGTGGTGTCTGTATACAGAGGGATGTCTGTATATAGGAGTGGTGTCTGTATATAAAGGGAAGTCTGTATATAGGAGTGGTGTCTGTATATAGGGGGATATCTGTATATAGGAGTGGTGTCTGTATATAGAGGGATGTCTGTATATAGGAGTGGTGTCTGTATATAGAGGGATGTCTGTATATAGGAGTGGTGTCTGTATATAGAGGGATGTCTGTATATAGGAGTGGTGTCTGTATATAGAGGGATATCTGTATATTGGAGTGGTGTCTGTATAAAGAGGGATGTCTGTATATAGGAGTGGTGTCTGCATGTAGGGGGATGTCTGTATATAAGAGTGGTGTCTGTATATAGAGGGATGTCTGTTTATAGGTGAGATGTCTGTAAATAGAGGGATGTCTCGATATAGGAGTGGTGTCTGTATATAGAGGGATGTCTGTATATAGGAGAGATGTCTGTATATAGAGGGATGTCTGTATATAGGAGTGGTGTTTGTATATAGAGGGATGTCTGTATATAGGAGTCGTGTCTGTATATAGAGTGATGTCTGTATATAGGAGTGGTGTCTGTATATAGAGGGATGTCTGTATATAGGAGTGGTGTCTGTATATAGAGGGATGTCTGTATATAGGAGTGGTGTCTGTATATAGAGGTAAGTCTGTATATAGGAGTGGTGTCTGTATATAGGTAATGTCTCTATATAGAAGTGGTGTCTGTATATAGAGGGATGTCTGTATATAGGAGTGGTGTCCCTATATCGGGGGATGTCTGAATATAGGAGATATGTTTGTATATAGAGGGATGTCTGTATATAGGAGTGGTGTCTGTATATAGAGGGATGTCTGTATATAGGAGTGGTGTCTGTATATAGAGGGATGTCTGTATATAGGAGTGGTGTCTGTATATAGAGGGATGTCTGTATATAGGAGTGGTGTCTGTATACAGAGGGATGTCTGTATATAGGAGTGGTGTCTGTATATAGAGGGATGTCTGTATATAAGAGTGGTGTCTGTATATAGAGGGATGTCTGTATATAGGAGTGGTGTCTGTATATAGAGGGATGTCTGTATATAAGAGTGGTGTCTGTATATAGAGGGATGTCTGTATATAGGAGTGATGTCTGTATATAGAGGGATGTCTGTATATAGGAGTGGTGTCTGTATGTAGGGGGATGTCTGTATATAGGAGTGGTGTCTGTATATAGAGGGATGTCTGTTTATAGGTGAGATGTCTGTATATAGAGGGATGTCTGTATATGGGAGTGGTGTCTGTATATAGAGGGATGTCTGTATATAGGAGAGATGTCTGTATATAGAGGGATGTCTGTATATAGGAGTGGTGTCTGTATATAGAAGGATGTCTGTATATAGGAGTGGTGTCTGTATATAGAGGGATGTCTGTATATAGGAGTGGTGTCTGTATATAGAGGGATGTCTGTATATAGGAGTGGTGTCTCTATGTAGGGGATATCTGTATATAGGAGTGGTGTCTGTATATAGAGGGATGTCTGTATATAGGAGTGGTGTCTGTATATAGAGGGATGTCTGTATATAGGAGTGGTGTCTGTATACAGAGGGATGTCTGTATATAGGAGTGGTGTCTGTAAATAGAGGGATGTCTGTATATTGGAGTGGTGTCTGTATAAAGCGGGATGTCTGTATATAGGAGTGGTGTCTCTATATAGGGGGATGTCTGAATATAGGAGATATGTCTGTATATAGAGGGATGTCGTTATATAGGACTGGTGTCTGTATATAGAGGAATGTCTGTATATAGGAGTGGTGTCTGTATACAGAGGGATGTCTGTATATAGGAGTGGTGTCTGTATATAGGGGGATGTCTGTATATAGGAGTGGTGTCTGTATATAGGGGGATATCTGTATATAGGAGTGGTGTCTGTATATAGAGGGATGTCTGTATATAGGAGTGGTGTCTGTATATAGAGGGATGTCTGTATATAGGAGTGGTGTCTGTATATAGAGGGATGTCTGTATATAGGAGTGGTGTCTGTATATAGAGGGATATCTGTATATTGGAGTGGTGTCTGTATAAAGAGGGATGTCTGTATATAGGAGTGGTGTCTGCATGTAGGGGGATGTCTGTATATAGGAGTGGTGTCTGTATATAGAGGGATGTCTGTTTATAGGTGAGATGTCTGTAAATAGAGGGATGTCTCGATATAGGAGTGGTGTCTGTATATAGAGGGATGTCTGTATATAGGAGAGATGTCTGTATATAGAGGGATGTCTGTATATAGGAGTGGTGTCTGTATATAGAGGGATGTCTGTATATAGGAGTCGTGTCTGTATATAGAGTGATGTCTGTATATAGGAGTGGTGTCTGTATATAGAGGGATGTCTGTATATAGGAGTGGTGTCTGTATATAGAGGGATGTCTGTATATAGGAGTGGTGTCTGTATATAGAGGGAAGTCTGTATATAGGAGTGGTGTCTGTATATAGGTAATGTCTCTATATAGAAGTGGTGTCTGTGTATAGAGGGATGTCTGTATATAGGAGTGGTGTCCCTATATCGGGGGATGTCTGAATATAGGAGATATGTTTGTATATAGAGGGATGTCTGTATATAGGAGTGGTGTCTGTATATAGAGGGATGTCTGTATATAGGAGTGGTGTCTGTATATAGAGGGATGTCTGTATATAGGAGTGGTGTCTGTATATAGAGGGATGTCTGTATATAGGAGTGGTGTCTGTATACAGAGGGATGTCTGTATATAGGAGTGGTGTCTGTATATAGAGGGATGTCTGTATATAGGAGTGGTGTCTGTATATAGAGGGATGTCTGTATATAAGAGTGGTGTCTGTATATAGAGGGATGTCTGTATATAGGAGTGATGTCTGTATATAGAGGGATGTCTGTATATAGGAGTGGTGTCTGTATGTAGGGGGATGTCTGTATATAGGAGTGGTGTCTGTATATAGAGGGATGTCTGTTTATAGGTGAGATGTCTGTATATAGAGGGATGTCTGTATATGGGAGTGGTGTCTGTATATAGAGGGATGTCTGTATATAGGAGAGATGTCTGTATATAGAGGGATGTCTGTATATAGGAGTGGTGTCTGTATATAGAGGGATGTTTGTATATAGGAGTGGTGTCTGTATATAGAGGGATGTCTGTATATAGGAGTGGTGTCTGTATATAGAGGGATGTCTGTATATAGGAGTGGTGTCTCTATGTAGGGGGATGTCTGAATGTAGGAGATATGTCTGTATATAGAGGGATGTCTGTATATAGGAGTGGTGTCTGTATATAGAGGGATGTCTGTATATAGGAGTGGTGTCTGTATATAGAGGGATGTCTGTATATAGGAGTGGTGTCTGTATACAGAGGGATGTCTGTATATAGGAGTGGTGTCTTTATATAGGGGGATGTTTGTGTATAGGAGTGGTGTCTGTATATAGAGGGATGTCTGTATATAGGAATGGTGTCTGTATATAGAGGGATGTCTGTATATAGGAGTGGTGTCTGTATATAGAGGGATGTCTGTATATAGGAGTGGTGTCTGTATGTAGATGGAAGTCTGTATATAGGAGTGGTGTCTGTATATAGGTAATGTCTGTATATAGAAGTGGTGTCTGTATATAGAGGGATGTCTGTATATAGGAGTGTTGTCTGTATATAGAGGGATGTCTGTATATAGTAGTGGTGTCTGTATATAGAGGGGTGTCTGTATATAGGAGTGGTGTCTGTATATAGAGGGATGTCTGTATATAGGAGTGGTGTCTGTATACAGAGGGATGTCTGTATATAGGAGTGGTGTCTGTATATAGAGGGATGTTTGTATATAGGAGTGGTGTCTGTATATAGAGGGATGTCTGTATATAGGAGTGGTGTCTGTATATAGAGGGATGTCTGTATATAGGAGTGGTGTCTGTATATAGAGGGATGTCTGTATATAGGAGTGGTGTCTGTATATAGGGGGATGTCTGTATATAGGAGTGGTGTCTGTATATAGATGGATGTCTGTATATAGGAGAGATGTCTGTATATAGAGGGATGTCTTTATATAGGAGTGGTGTCTGTATATAGAGGGATGTCAGTATATAGGAGAGGTGCCTGCATATAGGAGTGGTGTCTGTATATAGGAGTGGTGTCTGTATATAGAGGGATGTCTTTATATGGAAGTGGTGTCTGTATATAGGGGGATGTCTGTATAAGGGAGAGATGTCTGTATATAGAGGGATGTCTGTATATAGGAGAGATGTCTGTATATAGGAGTGGTGTCTGTATATAGGGGGATGTCTGTATATAGGAGTGGTGTCTGTATATAGAAGGATGTCTGTATATTGTAGTGGTGTCTGTATATAGAGGGATGTCTGTATATAGGAGTGGTATCTGTATATAGAGGGATCTCTGTATATGGTAGTGGTGTCTGTATATAGAGGGATGTCTGTATGTAGGAGTTGTGTCTGTATATAGGATTGGTGTCTGTATATAAGAGGATGTGGCCAAAGTGGCTACCGAGAGACTGTGTGCTCCAAAGTGGCTACCAAGGATTCCTGCATGCCAAAATGGCTACCAAGGGGCCAAAGTTGCTAGCAAGGGGCCCCGCACATCAAAGTGGCTACCAAGGGGCCAAATTGGATACCCAGGGTCAGGGCCCTGCATGCCAGACTTGCTCCTGAGGTTCATTGGCAGCTGGCAGCGCTGTTCAAGCACCATGTATTTCCTTCAGGAAATGCCCATCTAGTTATTATTATTCTTCCTCTCCGCGTTTTCTGCAATTAATGCGGCCCAAACCGCTCGGCGCAGAGACCCCATTCAGGCGGCGTTTCGAAGGCCTCGGTGGGGACAGGTGTGCTATGACTTTTATAGTCGATCCGATATGTAGATTTTATTTAAATCGCATTTTTAAAAAAAATTTCCCATAGGAAATAATGGCGAACTTTCCATTACCCCCAACTTGACCTTCCAAAGATGGCAGCTATGCAAATGTACGGTGTCCATTTTAGCACATGATCATTTATCAAAGTCAAACATCAGAATAAAGTGACTATGACACCCTCTCGTCCCGTGTGTGAAAAGTAAGTGCCCCCCCCCCGGCCCCGTGTGTGAACAGTAAGTGCCCCCCCGGCCCCGTGTGTGAAAAGTAAGTGCCCCCCGGCCCCGTGTGTGAAAAGTAAGTGCACCCCGGCCCCGTGTGTGAAAAGTAAGTGCCCCCCCGGCCCCGTATGTGAAAAGTAAGTGCCCCCCCAGCCCCGTGTGTGAAAGGTAAGTGCCCCCCGGCCCCGTGTGTGAAAAGTAAGTGCCCCCCCCTGCCCCGTGTGTGAAAAGTGCCCCCCCGGTCCCGTGTGTGAACAGTAAGTGCCCCCCCGGCCCCGTGTGTGAAAAGTAAGTGCACCCCGGCCCCGTGTGTGAAAAGTAAGTGCCCCCCCGGCCCCGTGTGTGAAAAGTAAGTGCCCCCCGGCCCCGTGTGTGAAAAGTAAGTGCCCCCCGGCCCCGTGTGTGAAAAGTAAGTGCACCCCGGCCCCGTGTGTGAAAAGTAAGTGCCCCCCCGGCCCCGTATGTGAAAAGTAAGTGCCCCCCCGGCCCCGTGTGTGAAAGGTAAGTGCCCCCCGGCCCCGTGTGTGAAAAGTAAGTGCCCCCCCGGCCCCGTGTGTGAAAAGTAAGTGCCCCCCCCCCCGGCCCCGTGTGTGAAAAGTGCCCCCCCGGTCCCGTGTGTGAAAAGTAAGTGCCCCCACGGCCCCGTACGTGAAAAGTAAGTGCACCCCGGCCCCGTGTGTGAAAAGTAAGTGCCCCCCCGGCCCCGTGTGTGAAAAGTAAGTGTCCCCCGGCCCCGTGTGTGAAAAGTAAGTGCCCCCCGGCCCCGTGTGTGAAAAGTAAGTGCCCCTTGGCCCCGTGTGTGAAAAGTAAGTGCCCCCCGGCCCTGTGTGTGAAAAGTAAGTGCCCCCCGGCCCCGTGTGTGAAAAGTAAGTGCCCCCCGGCCTCGTGTGTGAAAAGTAAGTGCCCCCCCGGCCCCGTGTGTGAAAAGTAAGTGCCCCCCCGGCCCCGTGTGCAAAAGTAAGTGCGCCCCCGGCCCCGTGTGCAAAAGTAAGTGAGCCCCCGGCCCCGTGTGCAAAAGTAAGTGCACCCCCGGCCCCGCGTGCAAAAGTAAGTGCGCCCCCGACCCCGTGTGCAAAAGTAAGTGCGCCCCCGGCCCCGTGTGCAAAAGTAAGTGCGCCCCCGGCCCCGTGTGCAAAAGTAAGTGCGCCCCCGGCCCCGTGTGCAAAAGTAAGTGCGCCCCCGGCCCCGTGTGCAAAAGTAAGTGCGCCCCCGGCCCCGTGTGCAAAAGTAAGTGCGCCCCCGGCCCCGTGTGCAAAAGTATGTGCCCCCCGACCCCCTGGTGTGAAAAGTAAGTGCCCACCCGGCCCCGTGTGTGAAAAGTAAGTGCCCCCCAGCCCCGTGTGGGAAAAGTAAGTGCCCCCCCGGCCCCGTGTGCAAAAGTAAGTGCCCCCCGGCCCCGTGTGTGAAAAGTAAGTGCCCCTTGGCCCCGTGTGTGAAAAGTAAGTGCCCCCCCGGCCCTGTGTGTGAAAAGTAAGTGCCCCCTGGCCCCGTGTGTGAAGAGTAAGTGCCCCCCCGGCCCCGTGTGTGAAAAGTAAGTGCCCCCCCGGCCCCGTGTGTGAAAAGTAAGTGCCCCCCCGGCCCCGTGTGGAAAAGTAAGTGCGCCCCCGGCCCCGTGTGCAAAAGTAAGTGAGCCCCCGACCCCGTGTGCAAAAGTAAGTGCACCCCCGGCCCCGTGTGCAAAAGTAAGTGCGCCCCCGGCCCCGTGTGCAAAAGTAAGTGCGCCCCCGGCCCCGTGTGCAAAAGTAAGTGCGCCCCCGGCCCCGTGTGCAATAGTAAGTGCGCCCCCGGCCCCGTGTGCAAAAGTAAGTGCGCCCCCGGCCCCGTGTGCAAAAGTAAGTGCGCCCCCGGCCCCGTGTGCAAAAGTAAGTGCGCCCCCGGCCCCGTGTGCAAAAGTAAGTGCGCCCCCGGCCCCGTGTGCAAAAGTAAGTGCGCCCCCGGCCCCGTGTGCAAAAGTAAGTGCGCCCCCGGCCCCGTGTGCAATAGTAAGTGCGCCCCCGGCCCCGTGTGCAAAAGTAAGTGCGCCCCCGGCCCCGTGTGCAAAAGTAAGTGCGCCCCCGGCCCCGTGTGCAAAAGTAAGTGCGCCCCCGGCCCCGTGTGCAAAAGTAAGTGCGCCCCCGGCCCCGTGTGCAAAAGTAAGTGCGCCCCCGGCCCCGTGTGCAATAGTAAGTGCGCCCCCGGCCCCGTGTGCAAAAGTAAGTGCCCCCCCGGCCCCGTGTGCGAAAGTAAGTGCGCCCCCGGCCCCGTGTGCAAAAGTAAGTGCGCCCCCGGCCCCGTGTGTGAAAAGTAAGTGCCCCCCGACCCCGTGTGTGAAAAGTAAGTGCCCCCCCAGCCCCGTGTGTGAAATGTAAGTGCCCCCCCGGCCCCGTGTGCAAAACTAAGTGCGCCCCCGGCCCCGTGTGCAAAAGTAAGTGCACCCCCGGCCCCGTGTGCAAAAGTAAGTGCGCCCTCGGCCCCGTGTGTGGAAAAGTAAGTGCGCCCCGGTCCCGGGTGTGGAAAAGTATGTGCTCCCCCGGTCCCGTGTGTGAAAAGTAAGTGCCCCCCTGGCCCCGTGTGTGAAAAGTAAGTGCCCCCCCGGCCCCGTGTGTGAAAAGTAAGTGCCCCCCGGCCCCGTGTGTGAAAAGTAAGTGCCCCCGGCCCCGTGTGCAAAAGTAAGTGTGCCCCCGGCCCCGTGTGCAAAAGTAAGTGCGCCCCCGGCCCCGTGTGCAAAAATAAGTGCGCCCCCGGCCCCGTGTGTGGAAAAGTAAGTGCGCCCCGGTCCCGGGTGTGGAAAATTAAGTGCACCCCAGTCCCCGGTGTGGAAAAGTATGTGCTCCCCTGGTCCCGGGTGTGGAAAAGTAAGTGGCCCCCCTGGTCCCGGGTGTGAAAAGTGCTGCTGTAAAGCTGGCAGCGCTGTTCAAGCACCATGTATTTCCTTCAGGAAATGCCCATCTAGTTATTATTTTTCTTCTCTGCGTTTTCCGCAATTAATGCTGCCCGAACCGCTCGGCGCAGAGACCCCGTTCATGCGGCGTTTCGAAGGCCTTGGTGGGGACAGGTGTGCTATGACTTTTATAGTCGATCCGATATGTAGATTTTATTTAAATCGCATTTTAAAAAAAAAAATTTCCCATAGGAAATAATGGCGAACTTTCCATTACCCCCAACTTGACCTTCCAAAGATGGAAGCTATGCAAATGTACGGTGTCCATTTTAGGACATGATCATTTATCAAAGTCAAACATCAGAATAAAGTGACTATGAAACCCTCTCGTCCCGTGTGTGAAAAGTAAGTGCCCCCCCGGCCCCGTGTGTGAAAAGTAAGTGCCCCCCCCCGGCCCCGTGTGTGAAAAGTAAGTGACCCCCGGCCCCGTGTGTGAAAAGTAAGTGCCCCCCGGCCCCGTGTGTGAAAAGTAAGTGCCCCCCCGGCCCCGTGTGTGAAAAGTAAGTGCCCCCCCGGCCCCGTGTGTGAAAAGTAAGTGCCCCCCGGCCCCGTGTGTGAAAAGTAAATGCCCCCCCGGCCCCGTGTGTGAAAAGTAAGTGAGCCCCCGGCCCCATATGCAAAAGTAAGTGCGCCCCCAGCCCCGTGTGCAAAAGTAAGTGCGCCCCCGGCCCCGTGTGCAAAAGTAAGTGCGCCCCCGGCCCCATGTGCAAAAGTAAGTGCGCCCCCGGCCCCGTGTGCAAAAGTAAGTGTGCCCCCGGCCCCGTGTGCAAAAGTAAGTGCGCCCCCGGCCCCGTGTGCAAAAGTAAGTGCGCCCCCGGCCCCGTGTGCAAAAGTAAGTGCGCCCCCGGCCCCGTGTGCAAAAGTAAGTGCGCCCCCGGCCCCGTGTGCAAAAGTAAGTGCGCCCCCGGCCCCGTGTGCAAAAGTAAGTGTGTCCCCGGCCCCGTGTGCTAAAGTAAGTGCGCCCCCGGCCCCGTGTGCAAAAGTAAGTGCGTCCCCGGCCCCGTGTGCTAAAGTAAGTGCGCCCCCGGCCCCGTGTGCAAAAGTAAGTGCGTCCCCGGCCCCGTGTGCAAAAGTAAGTGCGCCCCCGGCCCCGTGTGCAAAAGTAAGTGCGTCCCCGGCCCCGTGTGCTAAAGTAAGTGCGCCCCCGGCCCCGTGTGCAAAAGTAAGTACGCCCCCGGCCCCGTGTGCAAAAGTAAGTGCGCCCCCGGCCCCGTGTGCAAAAGTAAGTGCGCCCCCGGCCCCGTGTGCAAAAGTAAGTGCGTCCCCGGCCCCGTGTGCAAAAGTAAGTGCGCCCCCGGCCCCGTGTGCAAAAGTAAGTGCGTCCCCGGCCCCGTGTGCTAAAGTAAGTGCGCCCCCGGCCCCGTGTGCAAAAGTAAGTGCGCCCCCGGCCCCGTGTGCAAAAGTAAGTGCGCCCCCGGCCCCGTGTGCAAAGGTAAGTGCGCCCCCGGTCCCGTGTGCAAAAGTAAGTGCGCCCCGGTCCCGGGTGTGCAAAAGTAAGTGCGCCCCCGGCCCCGTGTGCAAAAGTAAGTGCGCCCCGGTCCCGGGTGTGGAAAAGTAAGTGCTCCCCTGGTCCCGGGTGTGGAAAAGTAAGTGGCCCCCCAGTCCCGTGTGTGAAAAGTGCTGCTGTAAAGCTGGCAGCGCTGTTCAAGCACCATGTATTTCCTTCAGGAAATGCCCATCTAGTTATTATTCTTCTTCTCCGCGTTTTCCGCAATTAATGCGGCCCGAACCGCTCGGCGCAGAGACCCCGTTCAGGCGGCGTTTCGAAGGCCTCGGTGGGGACATGTGTGCTATGACTTTTATAGTTGATCCGATATGTAGATTTTATTTAAATCGCATTTAAAAAAAAAAAATTCCCATAGGAAATAATGGCGAACTTTCCATTACCCCCAACTTGACCTTCCAAAGATGGCAGGTATGCAAATGTACGGTGTCCATTTTAGGACATGATCATTTATCAAAGTCAAACATCAGAATAAAGTGACTATGACACCCTCTCTTCCCGTGTGTGAAAAGTAAGTGCCCCCCCCCCGGCCCCGTGTTTGAAAAGTAAGTGCCCCCCGGCCCCGTGTGTGAAAAATAAGTGCGCCCCTGGCCCCGTGTGCAAAAAGTAAGTGCGCCCCCGGCCCCGTGTGCAAAAGTAAGTGCGCCCCCGGCCCCGTGTGCAAAAGTAAGTGCCCCCCCGGCCCCGTGTGTGAAAAGTAAGTGCCCCCCCGGCCCCGTGTGTGAAAAATAAGTGCGCCCCCAGCCCCGTGTGCAAAAGTAAGTGCGCCCCCGGCCCCGGGTGCAAAAGTAAGAGCGCCCCCGGACCCGTGGGCAAAAGTAAGTGCGCCCCCGGCCCCGTGTGCAAAAGTAAGTGCGCCCCCGGCCCCGTGTGCAAAAGTAAGTGCGCCCCGGTCCCGGGTGTGGAAAAGTAAGTGCGCCCCGGTCCCGGGTGTGGAAAAGTAAGTGCGCCCTGGTCCCGGGTGTGGAAAAGTAAGTGCTCCCCTGGTCCCGGGTGTGGAAAAGTAAGTGGCCCCCCTGGTCCCGTGTGTGAAAAGTGCTGCTGTAAAGCTGGCAGCGCTGTTCAAGCACCATGTATTTCCTTCAGGAAATGCCCATCTAGTTATTATTCAAATCAATAAGCTGCAGCCAATATCCAATATATAATTGACAGAGCTGTACTGTACAGCTCCGTGAATAAGCAGTTCCAGGCGAAAACGGCAACAGCGGATCGGCTGGGGTGCCGGGTGCTGCACTCCAACTGATCAGACATTGATAACTTATCCTAAGGATAAGCCATCAATATTAAAGTCCTGGACAACACCTTTTATTACTATTATTATTATTTATTTATATAGCACCATTGATTCCATGGTGCTGTACATGAGAAGGGGTTACATACAAATTACAGATATCGCTTACAGTAAGCAAACTAACAATTACAGACTGATACAGAGGGGCGAGTACACTGCCCTTGCGGGCTTACATTCTACAGGATGGTGGGGATAGAGACAATAGGTTGAGGGTTGTAGGAGCTCCGGCGCTGGTGAGGCGGTAGCTTCGGTAGTGGTGAGGAGGCAGCAAGGTCAGTGCAGGCTGTAGGCTTTCCTGAAGAGGTGGGTTTTCAGGTTCCGTCTGAAGAATCCAAATGTGGTTGATAGTCAGATGTGTTGGGGTAAAGAATTCCAGAGGATGGGGGATATTCTGGAGAAGTCCTGGAGGCGGTTGGGTGAGCAGCGGATAAGTGTGGAGGAGAGAAGGAGGTCTTGGGAGGACCGGAGATTGCGTGAGGGAAGATATCGGGAGACTAGTTCAGAGATATATGGAGGAGACAGGTTATGGATGGCCTTGTAGGTCAGTATTAGTAGTTTGAACTGGATACGCTGAGGGAATGGGAGCCAGTGAAGAGATTTGCAGAGGGGGGAAGCGGAGGAGTAGTGAGGAGAGAGATGAATTAGTCGGACAGCAGAGTTAAGGATGGACTGGAGAGGTGCAAGGGTGTTAGCAGGGAGGCCACAGAAAAGGATGTTGCTGTAGTCAAGGCGGGAGAGGGCATGCACAAGCATTTTAGTAGATTGACGGTTGAGGAAAGGACGTATTCTGGAGATATTTTTGAGCTGGAGGCAACAGGAGGTGGAAAGAGCTTGGATGTGCGGTTAGAAGGACAGGGTAGAGTCAAGGGTTACTCCAAGGCAGCGGACTTCCGGTATGGGGGAAAGCGCGATGTCGTTAATTGCGATAGATAGGTCAAGTATGGAAGATATATGAGATGGAGGAAAGATGATGAGTTCAGATTTGTCCACATTGAGTTTGAGGAAGCGAGAGGAGAAGAAGGAGGATATGGCTGATAGACACTCCAGGATTCTGGACAGCAGAGAGGTGACGTTTGGGCCAGAAAGGTAGATCTGAGTGTCATCAGCATAAAGGTGGTACTGGAATCCATGGGACTTTGAGTTGTCCCAGGCCAAGTGTATAGATATAGAAGAGTAAGGGTCCTAGAACAGAGCCTTGGGGGACTCCATCAGAGAGCGGGTGGGATGGGGAGCTAGTGTGGGAGTGGGAGACGCTGAATGTGCGGTTGGAAAGGTATGAGGAGATCCAGGATAGGGCGAGGTCTTTGATGCCAAAGGAGGTAAGGATCTGTAGTAGGAGGCAGTGGTCAACTGTGTCAAAAGCAGAGGACAGGTCTAGAAGGAGGAGTACAGGGTATTGTCCGTTAGCTGTGGCTGTAAGTAGGTCGTTAGTGATTTTGGTCAGGGCTGTTTCAGTTGAGTGATGGGGGTGGAAACCAGATTGTAGATTGTCGAAGAGCAAGTTAGATGAGAGGTGGGAAGAAAGTTCAGCATGGACATGCTGCTCCAGGAGTTTGGAAGCGAATGGGAGCAGCGATATTGGCCGATAGCTGGACAGAGCAGTTGGATCGAGGGATGGCTTTTTAAGGATAGGCATGATTGTGGCATGTTTGAAAGCAGAAGGGAAGGTGCCAGAAGTTAGCGATAGGTTGAAGAGGTGGCTTAGGGATGGGATAAGTGTGGTGGTGAGGTTGGGGAGGAGGTGGGATGGGATGGGGTCGAGCGAACAGGTGGTGAGGTGCGATTTGGAGAGGAGACAATTAATCCTTCAGTGATCTTGGAGAGGGAGGTTATAGGGTTTGGGCATTGGTCTGGTATACAAAGGGGTTGTGGTGATTGAACAATGAAGACTTGACTTGTTTGGTCGATCTTAGTTTTAAAGTGTGTGGCAAAGTCCTCAGCAGAGATGAGGGAGGTTGGAGGGGGCAGGGGGGGGTGGAGGAGGGAGTTAAAGGTTTTGAATAACTGTTTGGGGTTGGAGAATAAGGGGGGAAATGAGGGTTGTGAAGTAGGCCTGTTTAGCAGAGGTGAGAGCCAATTTAAAAGCGAGTGTTGCCTGTTTGAATGCAGTGAAGTCGTCTTGCGAATGTGTTTTCTTCCAATGCCGCTCTGTAACCCTGGACAGTGGCCGGAGCCTTTTATTGATGTTATTGTGCCAGGGTTGTCTATTGATACGTCGCACTTTGCCATGAATGAGAGGGGCTACCGTGTCAATAGCTGATGCGAGAGTGGCATTGTAGAAAGCAGTGGCACTGTCTGTGTCATGGAGTGAGGATATGGATGCCAGTGGTAGGATAGATTAATAGTATAGAATAAATAGGAGACAAAAAAGCGCAAATAGGGTCTTATCCTCAGGACTGCTCTTAAAGAATTATGAGAGAACTGCTCACCTGATGGTGCAAAGTAAAGGCGTGTAATTTGTCAGCTGCTGCAGATCCACAGGTCGGCGCTGCGACCTCTTAGAGACGTTATAATTAGTGTTGAGCATTCCGATGCTGCAAGTATCGGGTATCGGCCGATACTTGCTGTATCGGAATTTCCGATACCGAGATCCGATATTTTTGTGATATCGGGTATCGGTATCGAAACAACATTAATGTAAAAATGTGTAAAAGAAAGAATTAAAATAAAAAATATCGCTATACTCACCTGTCCGACGCAGCCTGGACCTCAGCGAAGGAACCGGCAGCGTTGTTTGTTTAAAATTCGCGCTTTTACTTGGTTACGTGAATTCCCGGCTTGTGATTGGTCAGGGCGGCCATGTTGCCGGGACGCGGACCAATCACAGCAAGCCGTGACGAAATTACGTCACGGCTTGCTGTGATTGGTCCGCGTCCCGGCAACATGGCGGCCATTAACCAATCACAAGCCGTGACGTCACGGGAGGCTGGACTTGCGCACTTTTTAAAAAGCGCGCGTGTCCAGCCTCCAGTGACGTCCCGGCTTATGATTGGTCACGGCGCCATGTTGCCGGGACGCGGACCAATCACAGTAAGCCGTGACGAAATTACGTCACGGCTTGCTGTGATTGGTCCGCGTCCCGGCAACATGGCCGCCATTAACCAATCACAAGCCGTGACGTCACGGGAGGCTGGACACGCGCGCTTTTTAAAAAGTGCGCAAGTCCAGCCTCCCGTGACGTCACGGCTTGTGATTGGTTAATGGCGGCCATGTTGCCGGGACGCGGACCAATCACAGCAAGCCGTGACGTAATTTCGTCACGGCTTGCTGTGATTGGTCCGCGTCCCGGCAACATGGCCGCCCTGACCAATCACAAGCCGGGAATTCACGTAACCAAGTAAAAGCGCGAATTTTAAACAAACAACGCTGCCGGTTCCCTCGCTGAGGTCCCGGCTGCGTCGGAGAGGTGAGTATAGCGATATTTTTTATTTTAATTCTTTCTTTTACACATTTATATGGTTCCCAGGGCCTGAAGGAGAGTTTCCTCTCCTTCAGACCCTGGGAACCATCAGGGATACCGTCCGATACATGAGTCCCATTGACTTGTATTGGTATCGGGTATCGGTATCGGATTGGATCCGATACTTTGCCGGTATCGGCCGATACTTTCCGATACCGATACTTTCAAGTATCGGACGGTATCGCTCAACACTAGTTATAATAGATGAATGTGGATAAAATCTGCGCTGCTGTAACAAATAATGAATCCAGATAGAGTTGTAAGGTGTTCGGGTGGTTTATTCAACGCGTTTCGAAGCTCATGGCTTCTTCTTCAGGAAGTTTCCACACAAAGATAACACACAAAGATATCTTTGTGTGGAAACTTCCTGAAGAAGAAGCCATGAGCTTCGAAACGCGTTGAATAAACCACCCGAACACCTTACAACTATATCTGGATTAATTATTTGTTACAGCAGCGCAGATTTTATCCACATTCATCTATTATAACGTCTCTAAGTGGTAGGATAGAGTCAGAGTGCATTTGGGAGTCTAGGTGTGCAAGATTTCTGCGGGGGTGCGCATGTTGTTGGACATGGGTGACTGGTGAGGAGGACAAGGATGAGAAAGTGAGCAGATGGTGGTCGGATAGAGGGAGAGGGGAGGTGGTGAAGTTAGATAGAGAACAGAGACGGGTGAAGACTAGGTCTAGTGTATGTCCGTCTGTGTGGGAGGCTGAGGAGGACCACTGAGTAAGTCCAAAAGATGAAGTAAGGGACAGAAGTTTGGAGGCTGTTGACTGAAGGGTATCAGTGGGGATGTTGAAGTCACCCATGATGATGGTGGGAATGTCAATAGAAAGAAAGTGAAGAAGCCAGGTGGAGAATTGGTCAATAAAGGCAGGGGCCGGGCCCGGAGGTCGGTATATGACGGCCACTTGGAGGTTGGAGGGAGAGTGGATGCGGACAGAGTGGACTTCAAAAGAGGGGAGGATAAGGGAGGGTAGAGGTGGGATTGGGTTAAAGGTGCAGTTAGAAGAAAGGAGAAGACCCACTACTCCACCATTTCTGTTGCTGGGACTAGGGGTGTGGGTGAAGTGGAGGCCGCCATAGCACAGAGCAGCAGGGGAGGCTGTGTCAGAGGGTGTTAGCCATGTTTCTGTGAAGGAAACTGGTCCCTCCCACATCACCAATCCGTGACGTAACTACACAGGCACAGCTCTCCGGAACCCCCTTTGTCTCTCAAGCCAATAAGGGAACTGCACCTAGAGCAAATGGCCACCGGGGAGACTGCCCTGTTACCCACGCTGGGTATTCTAAGATTCGCAATCAGAGTAAAAAGATCAGCCCAAAATTAATTTATGGTTTAATTGCCTCAAGGGCGCACTAGATAATTACAAGAAATACACAGTAAAAATATACCAAGAGTTACAGTCAGAGTAAAATATAACAATAATAGTACAATGCTTAAAGGTATAAAGCTGGATGTCAATTTACCAGGTTGAAGGTCCCTTGTGGAGGCCGGGGAGCTCTGCGTTCCACAGGTACAAGAATTCTAGTCTAGTTGCCGGGCAGCCCCCAAAAAGCATGTGCTTGTTCCCCTCTGGCTGGCATATGCCCTGTTCCTTATTTCATCATCTTCTTCTGTTGTGTCTCACTGTCCATGTGTCCTCAGCTCTTAATCCTTCTGTGTCCCTCCCTCCTGTACCTGGGTGGGCTAAGAATCTCCACCCTTCAGCTTCCCTGCCGAATCTATTCCCAATAACTAATAAATGGAATAACTTCTCTCAGGATGATCAGATCAGTACACGGGTGGTACCAGCGCATGTGGTTTGCCCTGCCGGTCGTACAGGGATCAAACCTGGACCCATTCGATCGCTGTGGGAGGCTGATCTCTATATCTCAGGTTCCAGAACTTTCACTGAACCGGGAGTTGCACTGTCCGATGCACAATTTATTTAGGAATATGAGGATATTTTTTATGAGCTTGTACCTCGGACGATGCGCCCATAATTCATAATTTCATGTTGTAGACGGTCCGGCTGGGGGGGACAATAGACAAGTCCTCCTGTAGCCATTTGACATGTATGCTTTAATTGAGCCCCCAGGCACCTCCTTGCTTCCTGCTGGCGTGGCTTCCTCCTTCAATCTTTGAAATGCCATCTGCCTGCTACACTGGTCTAGTCCATTACCATACTAAAGGGTCTTCATTCAGGTAGGAAAAAGGTGGGGGCTAGGAGTGCTCATGTCCCTGCAGATGTGTTACAAGGTGAATTCTGATATGAGACAAAATGGAGTCAGGCCAATCTCAGATAGGCCAGCACTATGCCCCATATCCAAGATGTCGGCTGCTCCCTCATCACACCTCTCTGCTTTAGAGGGCGCTAGGTGTTATGATCCCAATGGCAGAGGATCTCTGATATTCCGGCAAGATAGCAAAAATATAAATACTGCTCTAGGGAGGTGGAAACTGGGCTAACCGCATACCTGATCCTGACACAAACAACTAAAAGTAGCCGGTGAACGTGCCTACGTTGGTTCTAGACGTCTCGAGCCAGCCGGAGAACTGACTACCCCTAAAGGGAAAAAATAAGACCTCGCTTGCCTCCAGAGAAATTGAACCCCAAAGATATAGAAAGCCCCCAACAAATAATAACGGTGAGGCAAGAGGAAAACACAAACGTAGAGATGAACTAGATTCAGCAAAGTGAGGCCCAATAGTCTAGATAGCAGAAAATAGATAGTGGACTATGCGGTTAGCAGAAAACCCTACAAAACATCCACGCTGAACATTCAAGAACCCCCACACCGACTGACGGTGTGGAGGGAGAATATCAGCCCCCTAGAGCTTCCAGCGAGTCAAAAATCAAATGTAAAGCAAGCTGGACAAAAACACTGAATAATGCAAACAATCCAAATTGTACAAAACAGACTTAGCTTTTCTTGCATGAGGCAGACTGAAAGGAATCCGGAGGAGACCAAATAGGTCTGGATACATCGATGCCAGGCAAGAGACTGAGTCCAGAGGAGGCTCAAATAGGAAACACCCGCTACTTAACGACACAGCTGGAGCTCAGGCCTGCAACAAGACATACCTAACACAATACCGTTAGTGACCACCAGAGGGAGCCCAGAAACACAGTTCACAACAGCTAGGGTGTATCACATTCCTGTGTTCCCCCATGCGCCCGTCCGCACCTTCTCCTTGCCGGGACAACCCATCAGCGTTACCATGGTCTCTGCCTGTTCGGTGGCGAATGATGAAGTGATACTGCTGGAGAGCGAGGCTCCAGCGTAGCAACCTCCCATTCATCCCAGAGACCGTGTGTAACCAGCTGAGGGGGTTGTGGTCTGTTTCCATGGTGAATTGGCATCCGTACAAGTATGGCTGCAGATACTGCAGGGCCCATACAATTGCCAGACATTCCTTCTCCATCGTGGAATAGTCCACTTCCCTCGGCAGGAGCTTCTGGCTCAGGTACAAAACGGGGTGTTCTTGACCTGTAGTGGCTGAGCACAGCACCAAGGCCAAAGTCGCTGGCGTCGGTCTGTGTTATGAACGGCCGCGTGAAGTCGGCTGCCTGTAGTACAGGAGAGCTAGAAAGGGCGGTTTTGAGCACCCGTAAAGCTGTCTCGCAGGCAACTGTCCAGTCGACTGCGACGGGCAGCTTCTTCTTGGTGAGGTCCGTCAGGGGCTTTGCCAGGGTACTATAGTGTGGATAAAACCTCCTATAGTACCCGGCAGTCTCCAAGAAGGACATCACCTGCTTCTTGGTCCTGGGGGTGGGCCAGGATGCGATGGCATCCACCTTCACGGGCTCTGGCTTCAGAGCTCCCCCACCTACCCGATGTCCCAGGTAGTGGACCTCACTCATACCCAGCTGGTATTTTTCCAGCTTGATGGTCAAACCTGCCCATTCGATCCGCCTAAGCACCTGCATCAGATGCTCTAGGTGATCCTCCCATGTGGGACTGAAGATGGCAATATCAACCAGGTACGCGGCCGCGTACCCTTCAAGTCCCTGGAGCAGCGTGTTGACCATCTGCTGAAAAGTGGCAGGGGCATTCTTTATACCAAAGGGCATCATCGTGGACTCGTACAGTCCAAATGAGGTGATAAAGGAAGAGCGTTCCCGTGCCTTAGGGGTCAGCGGAATCTGCCAATATCCCCTGCTCAGATCCATGATGGTCAGGTACTTGGCCCCGGCCAGCTGATCGAGCAGGTCATCGATGCGCGGCATTGGGTACGCATCGGTGACCGTCACAGCGTGGTCCATGCAGAACCGCGTAGTTCGGTCCTTTTTAGGGATGAGGACTACAGGCGAAGCCCACGCGCTGTTGGACGCTTGGATCACCCCCAGCTTCAGCATCTCATCTATCTTTTGGCGCATGTGCTGCTGCACCTTGAGAGAGACCAGATATGCTGTACGCCGGATCGGGGGATGATTGCCGGTGTCCACATCATGGACGGCTGCTTTTTAGACTGAAACAAAATGCAAATTAGATAGAAGTGCATTGGTGGCTTGTCTTTACATTCTAAGAGCATCAGTCAACTTTATTTCTCCATCTTCATTACTCTTTCTTACTTTTAAAGAGATTGTCCATCTTATCCATATTTTAACAGATGTGATGGGGACTGTACTCTGTAAGGGCTCTTTGAGATGTCTGATCATCTGTCTGATCTCAGATCACAGTGCTCGGACTGGCGGCGCATCTCCTGACTCCTATGACAGATTCATATATTTCTATGCAGCTGTCACGCTCGGGGGTCAGGAGACGCGTGGCCAGTCCATACATTGTGATCACAGATAAGACTGATGATCGCGGACATTTGAAAGAACCCTAATGCTGCCTTCTTAACAGACTGCACAATAAAATGGCTGTTGATGGAGGAACTTGTAACCAGGCCTGTTTATCAGCCTCCTCCAACTGAAAAAAAACCTTTTCCATGTGAGGTGTTTTTCGAATATGAACAGTTTTCTGTGATATGATAATGTAAACATGGAAGCAATATTAAAAGCAGTGACATTCTGAGGTCAATTCCATGTCCTAAATTACTCAGTCAGATATTACACAGGATGCCATATAAGGCTACTTTCACACTAGCGTCGTGCACTGCACGTCGCTATGCGTCGTTTTGTAGAAAAAACGCATCCTGCAAAAGTGCTTGCAGGATGCGTTTTTTTTCACCATTGACTTGCATTAGCGACGCAGTGCGACGCATTGCCACACATCGCAACCGTCGTGCGACGGTTGCGTCGTGTTGTGTCGGACCGTCGCCACCAAAAAACGTTGCTCCGCCCCCTCCTCCCCGCACCTCACAATGGGGCAGTGGATGTGTTGAAAAACAGCATCCGCTGCCCCCGTTGTGCGGCGCTTCCACAGTATGCATCGGTGCGCCGCAACGTCGCATTGCGACGTGCAGTGCACGACGCTAATGTGAAAGTAGCCTAAAGCAGACCATTGATTTAACAGATAGCACAAACTGCAACTCTAGCTGAGGAGTTGCTGTTGCTTTATAAGAAATATTTCCACAGCATACTGTATATGAAACATTTTCACAGCACACTGCCGAACGCTAACAGAAAGGGATGATTTATGAACGCAATATACCATAAACGTAATAATCGAGCTTAGAAAAATCACAATGTCAAATGTGAAATACACACAAAAATTATGTTTATGACCCCAGATGACTGACATCATGTTGCGCCCTAAGACGGAGAAGATGTGGCTATTTGACACACAAGTTTCTGGTGCACATAAAATGGATATTTCAATGTTATTTCCACAAATGCCTTTCCTAGAACGGTTTCTGTTTGAACAGTATGTAATTCTAAGGCAGCAAGATTCAGCTACTACTTTTTAAAGCAATCGATGAACACAAAAATTAAATAAATACATTAAAACATGTCCCGCTTGCTCCAAGAACTTTCAAGCCAGGAGAAAAATGTGGAGTATAATGGTTTAGCAATTTGTATTTTTATTCATAATCATTTAAGCCATAAATAGTGTTTTCTCCAAGGACTTTACATTACTTTTACTGAAGCACACCTATAATGTGATATATTTTTTCTAAATTAGTCTAAATGTACTTCTTTTTAAGGTGTTACTGGACAACCCCTTCTTAGTAGCACCAACTATAGTATCAAATATAAAAATGCATAATTATCCAAAGAACCACCTTGCTGCTGTAGCGGTCACATGACATAGGAAATGTCATGTGACTGCTAGGAGACACAGCGCTGATATAGAAGAAGTGCTGGTCCAGGAAATATGTATATGTATTTTTTATTTTATTTTACTATGGACACTGTAGATGTTCAGAAGGCATTGGCCAGTAGTGAGCAACCCCTTAATTAGTCTTATAGTCAGAATTCCTTCCTAAAGAAATACAAACATTTGTCCTTGATGCCAACCTCATAGCTAAATATTAAAATTCGACCGGATCATGGCAACGAAAAAGATAAGTTCACACACAGTGACAATTTTTAGAACCACAGATCTTTCCAAAAATCAGATCAGTATGTTATTTGTAGATTTTGTTGCAGACCATGTGGATTAGGGTTCACTCACCATTGTGTATAAAATTAGCAATGTGAGGGGAAAAAAATTACATTGCACTCACTACAATGATATTCAATGAGTCAGTGCTAATCTGCAAGTTTTCCCTCACCTGGAATTGGGGAGAGGAAAAAAAATGCAGCATGCTGCATATGGCCACCTAAAACGGCAGAGACTCACAAATACAAGCTAATGGTGTGAGAAAAAAAAATGCCATCAGATTTTTATGCACCCATCTCATAGGAAACTCAACATTTAATCAGCCGAGCACAGTAAATTCAAAGTGTGAAATGTCAGATTACATACATAGAATAGATACAAACATGTCAGTCACATATACTATTACTGCAATGCCTGTGTAGCTTACTGAAGCAAGGAAATGTGCGATACATGAAATGTGAATAGCTTAATGGCTTGTGAAATCTATGAAAAAACACATGAGATGCTTAGCACAAGATTTGGCCAAAAAATGTGAGCCCATCCACCAAACGTCAAGGTAATCTCAAATCAGATGGGTACCTGACCTGACTGCCTAGTGTGAACACTTACCTATGGCTAATAACATGGTAAAGCCTGCATTTATAGGAAGGTCAGAACCTTCCAGTTATGCACCAGTTCAGACAAGATTGCTGTTCAGTCACTTTACTTATATTTACTATGTACTATTTTTTCTGACTTGAACGCCCCGCCCTTCACCATGCTGTGATTTTAATTGGGCTCACATTTTTTGGCCAAATCTTGTGCTAAGCATCTCATGTGTTTTTTCATAGATTTCACAAGCCATTAAGCTATTCACATTTCATGTATCGCACATTTCCTTGCTTTAGTACAGTTGAGTGCAGCCATTGATCTATTTGCTAACTAACCCTTTAGTCAAAAGAAATAAACACACACAGAGAAAAGGCCTTTAATTGTAAAAATAAAACAAAAAAACCCTACTCCCCAACCTTCTTTTACCCATTTATTACCATTAAAAAATGAAATAATCCAAAGAGGTCTGCCGTAAATCCATCCCATGACGATCTCCGACGCTGCTTCATCTGGATGGTGTGTTGAGCGGTGACATGAGTAATGTGATTGCAGAGCATGGCAGCCACAACACACTGACAGTAGTGTGTCCATTTAATCCTAATACAGTGTGTCCGTAAAGTCATGGTGCACTTTTGACCAGTCTCAGGATCTATTTATAGTTTATATTTTGGCGCCCTTTCTCTGGCCCAGTCATATCAGACCTGTTCAATAGGAGAGATTATAAGAACCAATCAAGCAACACAAATTAATTTAAGCTGTTGCTGAGCCACCAGTCAGATAAACCCCTGATAAAATTAACTCTGGTTAATACAATGCCAGGTCTGTGACATCATGCAACCACAAGCTTATGCCAGCTGTGTGGTTTTCCATGCCAGTCAAGATGTGGACGGTACAGAGGAAAGTTCAGTGTGTTCTGTGGCTCGCTAAATTCGAATCCGTGGCCAAAATGCTACTTGAATATCGCTGCGTTTATAACAAAGCGCCATCATATAAGAATAACATTACTCGGTAGGATAAGCAGTTGAAGGAAACCGGCAGTTTGGTGGAGAAACCCCGTTATGGTAGGCCATCAGTGATGAGTCTGTAGAGGCTATATGGGATAGCTACCTACAGAACCCTAAAAAATCTGTGCGTGCGTGTGCTTGACAATTACACCTAAGCAAGACTACAGTTCATAAGGTGTTAAATAAAGGTCTCTGTTTTACGGGGTACAAATTGCGGCTGTTGCACACTATCAAACCGGCGAATAGACAAAAACGATGAGCATTTGCTATATATGAGATTGACAATGATGCAAAATTTTTCCAGAAGATTGTGTTTAGCGATGAGACGACCTTCCATATCTGTGGACATGTTCTTCGCCATAACGTCCGAATATGGGCTGCTGAACATCCTCATGCCTACGTTGAGTATGAATGCAACACCCCTAAAGTGAACGTGTGGTGTGGCCTGATGCATGATAAGGTGAAAGGCCCATTTTTTTTTTGCGGAGCGGTCTGTGATGGTAAACACATATCTTGACATGTTGGAATTGTATGCAGTGCCACAATTTCCAGAAGGTGTCATCTTTCAACAGGATGGCACTCCTCCACACTACACAACCATTATTCCTGAGTTTCTGGATAGAACATTCCCCTGGCTGTGGATAGGCAGGGGTTCTGTCAAGCTATGGCCACCACGATCCCTGGATCTGACGCCCTTAGACTTTTACTATTGGGGTTATGTGAAGCAACATGTGTACATTGAACTTATCAACCACATCAATCACTTAAAACAGAGAATCACAGACGCTATTCACTGTTACACCAGACGTCCTTACCCGTGTATGGCAAGAACTTCACTATCGTTTGGATGTGTGTAGGGCAACAAATGGAGTCCACATCGAACTGCACTGAATAGGTATGAAATAGGGAGAGATTTTCTTTTATTTGGAGCAGATTTCACATTTCTATCGTTTTTTGTTGCTTTCCAGTGACTGGTCAAAAGTGCACCAAGACTTTACGGACACACTGTATATCTAACCAATGTTGGTGGTTTTGGTCTGATGATGGAGACCTAACCCATATTTTTTGGACATGTTTAATTATACAAAGGTTCTGGAGTAAGGTCAAAACTTTAATTTTCAAAGTCACGGGTCTTCAAATTCCATTAGACCCTAAATTCTACTTGCTCAATATCCCCCCATTCCGGATTAGAAGTAGGACTCAGCAGATTCTTTTACATCTGACAACAGCTGTGAGATGTTTAATAGCAAGAAATTGGAGGCTAACTTATTCCCCGTCACTTAATGAGTTATATCCCGGATACAGGACATACGAAATATGGAGCACCTCACAGCTTTAATAAATAATACGTTTGAAAGTTTTGAAGAAATGTGGACTCTGTGGGGCATATACTGGGCTCAGAAGGCCTAACAATGGCATTTACCCAGCAAAATGTACCATCTTTCCCAGGGAACTCATCTCCTTCCCTCCCTCATGTTTCACTGTCTTGTCAATCCTATTTGTTTCTATTAGATTTGTTAACTGATGTGCATTGAATGTTTACATGTATTATATCTTGGTGTGATTCCATTCTGTAAATTTGTGATTCCATTCTGTAAATTTCTATTGAAAAATCAATAAATATATATGAACTTAGCGTAATTCTGATGATTGACAGTAGAATAAGCAAATAAACAGGAATTGATTTTTTTATTTTATTTTTTTTACACAGCTCAATATGTAGTATAAGTAATAAGACAAATTTATTCTTCAGCTTAATACGATTACAGAGATACCAGATTTATACATGTTAATATGTTTTACTTCTCTTGATCAAGTAAATGAAGGACTCCCCTCCCTATAACAACCATTTACATGCCATGGTCACTTACGGTTAATGTCATCTGGAGGGTTGGACAGCCAAGACCGCTGCTGGAGCTGTCCCTATCTGTTCCTGCAGGTGACTGCAAACCTCCTGAACCCAACAGAAAAACACATAAATTGAGCTTGGATTAGGTTGGTATACATGCAGCACATAAACGCATATTCACAATGGTCATAAAGCATATAAAACCTGCAAGAAGGGTTATTCTGGCCCATCGGAGATCCGTAGGATTCTCCGGTGGGCCCAGGCACTGACACCTGCTGGCATACTGGCCAGTAGCTGCCCAAGCCAAGGGGGCCCGCCCTGTGCCAGTGGGGCAGCAGGTGACAGGAAGCCACGTCTGTCCCCGTTGCTAAACAGAAATGAATTTTCACGCTTCCCCACGGTGGTGGAGAGGAGTAAATACCATTTCACTTTAATAGGGGGCAGCATTAGCCGCAGGCTGCAGCTAACACTGCCAACCTGTAAAGCCCCACCACCACCGCACCACTCTCTCACACTCACACACAAAGAACTGCACCGCACCACATACACACATGCAGACAGACACACAGCACCACTCACTTCTCGCAGCACATCCTGGCGTCCTGATTCCTGCCCAGCGCTTCCTGTCTGAGACAGCGCAGCTGGATGACATCATCATTCAGCGTGTGGTTTCAGACAGTAAGCTGCTGGCAAGGAAGAGGCTGCCGGGATGTGCTGCGAGAGGTGAGTGGTGCTGTGTTTATGTCTGCGTGCGTGTATGTGTGTGTGCGTGTGTGTATGTGGTGCGATACGGTGCTTTGTGTGTGAGTGTGAGAGAGTGGTGCGGTGGTGTGTGTGTATGTGGTGAGGTGCTTTGTGTGTGTGTGTGAGTGAGAGAGTGGTGTGATGCTGTGTGAGTGTATTGGAGATTGGCAATGATGGGGTGGTGGGGAAGGACGATGGGGGTGGTGGGGAAGGAGGCAATAATGGAGGTGGTGAAATGGGCAATAATGGGGGTGGTGGGGGATTAAACAATGATGGTTATGGTGTAAAGGACAATGATGGTAGTGGTGGAAAAGACAATGGTTGTGGTGGATGATAGGGGTTGTGAGGGAAAAAGGCAATGATGGGGTGGAGGCAGGGAACAATGATGGAGGTGGAGAGGGGCTGCATTATACCATATGAGGCTGGGCGGCATTATACTTTGAGGGGGCTGCATTATATAATGTGGTGGGGACTGCATTATTCTCTCAGGGGACTACATTATATTCTGGGGGGCTACATCATACTATATGAGGGGGGCAGCATTATGCCCCATGAGGGGGCTACAGTATACTGTATGGGGGGGCTGCATTGTACTATATTAGGGGGCTGCATTATACCCTATGAGGGTGCTACATTGTATTCTATGGTGGGGACTGCATTATACCTTATGAGGGGGTTGCATTATATATTGTGGGGTGCTGCGTTATATTCCATGAAAGGGGCCTACATTATATTCTTTGAGGGGGCTACATTATTTTATGAGGGGGGCTGCATTATATTCTATGGGGTGGCTACCTTATATTCTATGAGGGAGGTTACATTGTATTCTATGATTGGGGCTACATTATATTCTATGAGGTGGCTACATTATATCCTATGAGGTGGCTACCCCAACCCCTGCTACATAATTAAGACGTGTACTACCTTATATTATACCCTGATATTAGCGTGCTTTACCACACAATTGGTGGTCTTGTATTTATTTATATGTAGCTACATAGTGGGCCCCAAGAATGATTTTCTCTGGTGGGCCCAAGATGCTCCAGTCCCACGCTGCCTGCAAGAAACAAAATAAACAAAAATCCCTGCTGTAACTAAATAAGTAAAAAGCAAAAGTGCATCTAAATAACTCAGGGTTCTAAGTAATACTGTTTTTGATCAAAAATAACATAAAAACCATCCCACCATCATCAAGGTGCCCTGATCGGAACAGTCCTATGCTGTCTAATATTAAAAACCTTACCATGTGTCAGAGTTAACCTCAGTGTGTGAATAAGGACAGACAAAAGGACCGGGTCCCAATCTATGGACACCAGTCTGGGGAAGCCATTAAATGTAATTTCCAGCTCAGGAGAGGGAGGCCACATGCCGGCTTGCAAAGAATGCAAAAAATACAAAGAAAAAAACACAAAAATTGAGCTTGGATATAAAGCATGTAAAATCTACAAAAAGCTCCTGAACCCGCACAGAGAAAAGCACATCCTAGTACATCTTTTCGAGAAAAAAAACAAGTGCTGTACAGTGGGTACGGAAAGTATTCAGACCCCTTTAAATTTTTCTCTCTTTATTTCATTGCAGCCATTTGGTAAATTCAAAAAGGTTCATTTTTTCACATTAATGTACACTCTGCACCCTTTCTTGATTGAAAAAAAAGAAATGTAGAAATTTTAGCAAATTTAATAAAAACGAAAAACTGATATCACATGGTCATAAGTATTCAGACCCTTTGTTCAGACACTCATATTTAAGTCACATGCTGTCCATTTCCTTTTGATCCTCCTTGAGATGGTTCTACTCCTTCATTGGCAGCCAGCTGTATTTAACTAAACTGATAGGACTTGATTTGGAAAGGCACACACCTGTCTATATAAGACCTCAAAACTCACAGTGCATGTCAGACCAAATGAGAATCATGAGGTCAAAGGAACTGGCCAAGGAGCCAAAGACAGAATTGTGGCATGCAGGGCCGGACTGGGACTAAAATTCAGCCCTGGCATTTGAAGTTACACAGGCCCACTTGTCACATGGTGACTGTATAATATCTTTGTACACTTGTAGGCAGGGCCGGTTTTAGGCAAAGTGGGGCCCTAGGCAAAGTTTAAAATGGGTCCCCAAATGCTAACATATTGCACATCACACAGAAGCCTTTCTGTTGTATTTACGTGCACTGAGTTCAGGCCGCTAAACGAGTTTGATCGACAATACTGAAGTTGTTCAACGCTTGTTTCCCGGCCTCTTTCCACCAGCTGAGGAATAATGATGAGACAGAACGATCACTAATAGATCACCATACAGTATCATGTTTTCAGCAGCACATCTACAGTTTACACTGGCAATGTGCTGCTGACAACAAGGCTTTTTGTTCCAGCAAAAACAATCCGAATATGCAGCATTTTACTTGTTTAGTAAAATACACCCCATAGTCCTCCATATATTATAATGTGCTCCATAGTCCTCCATATAGTATAATACAGTCCCTATAGTCCTCCATATATTAAAATACACTGCTCAGTCCTCCACATAGTATAATACACTCCTCATAGTCCTCCATATAGCATAATACAATCCTCATAGTGCTCCATATAGTATAATGCACCGCCACAGTCATCCATGTAGTACAATTCACTTCCCATAGTATAATGCACCCCATAGTTCTTCATATAGTATAACGTATTCCCCATAGTCCTCGATACAGTATAATGCAGCCCACATATAGTATAATGCAGCCACCCCAGAGTATAATGCAGCCACCCCAGAGTATAATGCAGCCACCCCAGAGTATAATGCAGCCACCCCAGAGTATAATGCAGCCACCCCACAGAGTATAATGCAGCCACCCCAGAGTATGTAACCCCCATAGAATATAATACAGCCCACCTCCCCATAATATATAATGTAGCCCCCCATAGAATATAATGCAGCCCCCCATAGTATATAACGCAGCCTCCCCCATAGAATATAATATACCCCCACAATAGTATATAACACAGCCACATAGTACATAACATGGCCTCCCCCATAGAATATAATATACTCCCCATAGTATATAGCAAAGCCCGCATATTATATAGCACAAACCGCATAGTATACAGCACAGCCTGCATACTATAGCACAGCTCGTGTAGTAGATAACACAGCCCACACAGCAGTATTCAGCACAGACCACACAGTAGTATACAGCACAGACCACACAGTAGTATACAGCACAGCCCACGTAGAAGTATACAGCACAGTCCACACAGTAGTATACAGCACAGCCCACAGAGTAATATATACAGCACAGCCCACAAAGTAATATATACAGCACAGCCCACAAAGTAATATATACAGCACAGCCCACAGAGAACTATATACAGCACAGCCCACAGAGAACTATATACAGCACAGCCCACAGAGAACTATATAAAGCACAGCCCAGAGTACTATATACAGCACAGCCCAGAGTACTATATAAAGCACAGCCCAGAGTACTATATACAGCACAGCCCAGAGAGTACTATATACAGCACAGCCCAGAGAGTACTATATACAGCACAGCCCACAGAGTACTATACACAGCACAGCCCACAGAGTACTATATACAGCACAGCCCACAGAGTACTATATACAGCACAGCCCACAGAGTACTATATACAGCACAGCCCACAGAGTACTATATACAGCACAGCCAACAGAGTACTATATACAGCACAGCCCACAGAGAACTATATACAGCACACAGTAGTATACAGCACAGAGCACAGCCCACACAGAACTATATACAGCCCACAGTAGTATACAGCACAGAGCACAACCCACAGAGAACTATATACAGCACAGAGCACAGCCCACAGAGAACTATATACAGCCCACAGTAGCATACAGCACAGAGCACAGCCCACAGATAACTATATACAGCCCACAGTAGTATACAGCACAGAGCACAGCCCACAGAGAACTATATACAGCACAGAGCACAGCCCACAGAGAACTATATACAGCCCACAGTAGCATACAGCACAGAGCACAGCCCACAGATAACTATATACAGCCCACAGTAGTATACAGCACAGAGCACAGCCCACAGAGAACTATATACAGCACAGAGCACAGCCCACAGAGAACTATATACAGCCCACAGTAGCATACAGCACAGAGCACAGCCCACAGATAACTATATACAGCCCACAGTAGTATACAGCACAGAGCACAGCCCACAGAGAGCTATATACAGCCCACAGTAGTATACAGCACAGAGCACAGCCCACAGAGAACTATATACAGCCCACAGCAGTATACAGCACAGAGCACAGCCCACAGAGAACTATATACAGCCCACAGCAGTATACAGCACAGAGCACAGCCCACAGAGAACTATATATAGCACAGAGCACACAGTAGTATACAGCACAGAGCACAGCCCACAGAGAGCTATATACAGCCCACAGCAGTATACAGCACAGAGCACAGCCCACAGAGAACTATATACAGCCCACAGCAGTATACAGCACAGAGCACAGCCCACAGAGAACTATATACAGCCCACAGTAGCATACAGCACAGAGCACAGCCCACAGAGAACTATATACAGCCCACAGCAGTATACAGCACAGAGCACAGCCCACAGAGAACTATATATAGCACAGAGCACACAGTAGTATACAGCACAGAGCACAGCCCACAGAGAGCTATATACAGCCCACAGCAGTATACAGCACAGAGCACAGCCCACAGAGAACTATATACAGCCCACAGCAGTATACAGCACAGAGCACAGCCCACAGAGAACTATATATAGCACAGAGCACACAGTAGTATACAGCACAGAGCACAGCCCACAGAGAGCTATATACAGCCCACAGCAGTATACAGCACAGAGCACAGCCCACAGAGAACTATATACAGCCCACAGTAGTATACAGCACAGAGCACAGCCCACAGAGAGCTATATACAGCCCACAGTAGTATACAGCACAGAGCACAGCCCACAGAGAACTATATACAGCCCACAGCAGTATACAGCACAGAGCACAGCCCACAGAGAACTATATATAGCACAGAGCACACAGTAGTATACAGCACAGAGCACAGCCCACAGAGAGCTATATACAGCCCACAGCAGTATACAGCACAGAGCACAGCCCACAGAGAACTATATACAGCCCACAGCAGTATACAGCACAGAGCACAGCCCACAGAGAACTATATACAGCCCACAGTAGCATACAGCACAGAGCACAGCCCACAGAGAACTATATACAGCCCACAGCAGTATACAGCACAGAGCACAGCCCACAGAGAACTATATATAGCACAGAGCACACAGTAGTATACAGCACAGAGCACAGCCCACAGAGAGCTATATACAGCCCACAGCAGTATACAGCACAGAGCACAGCCCACAGAGAACTATATACAGCCCACAGCAGTATACAGCACAGAGCACAGCCCACAGAGAACTATATATAGCACAGAGCACACAGTAGTATACAGCACAGAGCACAGCCCACAGAGAGCTATATACAGCCCACAGCAGTATACAGCACAGAGCACAGCCCACAGAGAACTATATACAGCCCACAGTAGTATACAGCACAGAGCACAGCCCACAGAGAGCTATATACAGCCCACAGTAGTATACAGCACAGAGCACAGCCCACTGAGAACTATATACAGCCCACAGCAGTATACAGCACAGAGCACAGCCCACAGAGAACTATATACAGCCCACAGCAGTATACAGCACAGCCCACAGAGAACTATATATAGCACAGAGCACACAGTAGTATACAGCACAGAGCACAGCCCACAGAGAGCTATATACAGCCCACAGCAGTATACAGCACAGAGCACAGCCCACAGAGAACTATATATAGCACAGAGCACACAGTAGTATACAGCACAGAGCACAGCCCACAGAGAGCTATATACAGCCCACAGTAGTATACAGCACAGAGCACAGCCCACAGAGAGCTATATACAGCCCACAGTAGTATACAGCACAGAGCACAGCCCACAGAGAACTATATACAGCCCACAGCAGTATACAGCACAGAGCACAGCCCACAGAGAACTATATACAGCCCACAGCAGTATACAGCACAGAGCACAGCCCACAGAGAGCTATATACAGCCCACAGTAGTATACAGCCCAGAGCACAGCCCACAGAGAACTATATACAGCCCACAGCAGTATACAGCACAGAGCACAGCCCACAGAGAACTATATACAGCCCACAGCAGTATACAGCACAGAGCACAGCCCACAGAGAACTATATATAGCACAGAGCACACAGTAGTATACAGCACAGAGCACAGCCCACAGAGAGCTATATACAGCCCACAGCAGTATACAGCACAGAGCACAGCCCACAGAGAGCTATATACAGCCCACAGTAGTATACAGCACAGAGCACAGCCCACAGAGAACTATATACAGCCCACAGCAGTATACAGCACAGAGCACAGCCCACAGAGAACTATATACAGCCCACAGCAGTATACAGCACATAGCACAGCCCACAGAGAACTATATACAGCCCACATCTCTTCTCTTCCTCCCCTCACCTCCTCCGAGAATGGCCCCACAGTCCAGAAAAAAAAAAACTCTCCTCACCTCTCCTCGTGCCCAGCGTTGCTTCCTGGTTCCTGCTCCTGTCTCAGCAGCTGCAGTCTGCCCGGGACACAGCAGGTGCGCGATGATATGACATCATCGCGCACCCGCAGTGTCAGAGGCAGAGCGGGGAATGATGGGAGAGGAGCGTCTGTAGACGCTCTCTCCTCCATCATTGCATTCAACTGTACCGGCGTCTATACGCCGGTATAGTTGAATGCGACGGCGGGGGCGGCGGATTGAGCGGCCCACCACTGGCACCGGCCCTTCTGGCATTTGCCAGAAGTGCCCTATGGCCAGTCCGGCCCTGGTGGCATGGCACAGATCTGGCCAAGGTTACAACAGAATTCCTGCAGTACTCAAGGTTCCTAAGAGCACAGTGGCCTCCATAAACCTTAAATAGAAGAAGTTTGGGACCACCAGAAGTCTTCCTAGACCTGGCCATCCAGCCAAACTGAGCAATCGTGGGAGAAGAGCCTTGGTGACAGAGGTAAAGAAGAACCCCAAGATCACTGTGGCTGAGCTCCAGAGATGCAGTAGGGAGATGGGAGAAAGTTCCACAAAATCAACTATCACTGCAGCCCTCCACCAGTTGGGCCTTTATGGCAGAGAGACCCGACAGAAGCCTCTCCTCACTGCAAGACACATGAATGTCTGCATAGAGTTTGCTAAAAAACACATGAAGGCCTCCCAGACTATGAGAAATAAGATTATCTGGTCTGATGAGATGAAGACAGAAGTTTTTGGTGAGAATTCTAAGCGGTATGTGTGGAGAAAATCAGGCACTGCTCATCACCTGCTCAATACAATCCCAACAGTGAAACATGGTGGTGGCAGCATCATGCTATGGAGGTGTTTTTAAGCTGCAGAAACAGGACGACTGGTTGTCATTGAAGGAAACATGAATGCAGCCAAGTACAGAGATATCCTGGATGAAAACCTCTTCCAGAGTGCTCTGGACCTCAGTCTTGGCTGAAGGTTCACCTTCCAACAAGACAATGACCCTACGCACACAGCTAAAATAACAAAGGTGTGGCTTCAGAACAACTATGTGACCATTCTTGAATGGCCCAGCCAGAGCCCTGACCTAAACCCAAATGAGCATCTCTGGAGCGACCTGAAAATGGCTGTCCACCAACGTTCACCATCCAGCCTGATGGAACTGGAGAGGATCTGCAAGGAAGAATGGCAGAGGATCCCCAAATCCAGGTGTGAAAAACTGGTTACATCATTCCCAAGAAGACTCATGGCTGTACTAGCTCAAAAGGGTGCTTCTACTGAATACTGAGCAAAGGGTCTGAATACTTATGACTAGGTGATATTTCAGTTTTTCTTTTTTAATAAATTTGCAAAAATTACTACATTTGTTTTTTTTTCAGTCAAGATGGGGTGCAGAGTGTACATTAATAAGGAAAAAAATGAACTTTTCTGAATTTACCAAATGGCTGCAATGAAACAGAGTGAAAATTTTAAAGGGGTATGAATACTTTCCATACCCACTGTATATTCAATATGCATAATCACAGATAATAGAAACACTGCTGAAATTAGGGTTGCTGTCACTTCTTCATGCTGGACCTCAGATCACGTCATAAAGTCGTCACAGATTCTTTTAAACAAAAAGTGTGCCACATGTTTTGACTTTTAGCATGTTATAGTAATAGGTCATCATCATTTCAACAGGTCATTTAATGAGGTTGTTCCTTTTTACATATTTTTTGCCCAAAAGTTCAGCGATGTGTAAAAAAGCAAACAAACTCTGAGCTTTACGTACGCTCTACAGGTGAAGCACAGATTCCCGCCCCTGTCTCGGTTTATCGGCTGCAGTGGTGATGGCACATAAACAGCACTGAAGCTAATCACTGAGCTCAGCAGCTCATGCAATCTACATTGGCAACTCTTTTGTCTGTCACCCCCTAAAAACTAGATTTAAACTATTTATATATGGGGAGAACTGGGGCCATCATAATAAATATATATATATATATATATATATATATATATATATATATATACTAGATGATGGCCCGATTCTAACGTATCGGGTATTCTAGAATATGCATATCCACGTAGTATATTGCCCAGCCCACATAGTATATTGCCCGGTTACGTAGTATATTGCCCAGTGACGTAGTATATTGCCCAGTGACGTAGTATATTGCCCAGCCACGTAGTATATTGTCCGGTAACGTAGTATATTGCTCGGTAACGTAGTATACAGCACAGAGCCACTTAGTCTATTGCACAGCGACGTAGTATACAGCACAGGGCCACGTAGTATATTGCCCAGCCACGTAGTATATTGGCCAGTCACATTGTATATTGCCCAGCTACGCAGTGTATTGCCCAGCCACATATGTCACAGGTTAAAAAATAAAAATTAAACATATACTCACCTTCCGAGGGCCCCTTGTAGTTCTGTCGCCTCCTTCTCGTGCAGGCGCGCAGGACCTGTGATGACGTCACGGTCACATGACCATGACGTCACGGCAGGTCCTTCTCGCGCAGGCACGCAGGACCTGTGATGATGTCGCGGTCACATGACCGTGACGTCATGGCAGGTCCTTCTCGCAGATCATCCTTGCCACCAGAACCTGCCGCTTGCATGGACCGGTCACCGGAGCATCGTGAGGAGCGGGAATGGTGGCGGAAGGTGAGTATATAATGATTTTTTATTTTTTTTATTATTTTTAACATTAGATGTTTTTACTATTGACGCTGCATAGGCAGCATCAATAGTAAAAACTTGGTCACACAGGGTTAATAGCGGCGGTAACGGAGTGAGTTACCCGCGGCATAACACGGTCCGTTACCACTGGTGTCATGATCTCTGCAAGCAGAGATCATAGCAAGCCTATAGAGGGACAAGCTCTCGGAAGATGGAACTATACTGACCATGAACTAAGCCTGCCACGCAACTAGAAATAGCCAGGTAGCATTTCCTATTTATCGCTAGATGCCCAGCTCTGGCCTAAGACCTAAATAGCTAGCAGAGGGAAATATAAGACCTGGCTCACCTCTAGAAAAATATTCCAAAGAAGACAGTAGCCCCCCACATATAATGACGGTGAGTTCAGATGAAACAACAAACGCAGCAGGAAAATAGTCTTAGCAAATTTGAGGTCCGCTTACTAGATAGCAGAAGACAGATAGTATACTTTCATGGTCAGCAGAAAAACACTAACAAAACACCATCCAGAGATTACCTTAAACTCTGGCATTAACTCATAACGCCAGAGTAGCAATCCCTGATCAACGAGAGCTTTCCAGACACAGTAACAAAACTTCAGCTGTGAACTGGAACAAATAGGCAAAACAAAACATGGACAAAAGTCCAACTTATCTAGTAGTTGTCTAGAAGCAGGAACAAGCACTGAGAGGCATCAGATAACATTGTTGACCGGCAAGAAACCACCAGAGAAATGAGCTTAAATAGCGACACCCACTACTGATGGAACCAGGTGAAACAGGAAAGAGGATGACAAGTCCAATTCCACAAGCGGCCACCGGGGGAGCCCAGAATCCAAATTCACAACAGTACCCCCCCCTCAAGGAGGGGGCACCGAACCCTCACCAGATCCACCAGGGCGACCAGGATGAGCCCTATGGAAGGCACGAACAAGATCAGAAGCATGAACATCAGATGCATTGACCCAAGAATTATCCTCCTGGCCGTAACCCTTCCAGTTGACCAGATACTGGAGTTTCCGTCTGGAAACACGAGAGTCCAAAATTTTCTCCACAACGTACTCCAACTCACCCTCAACCAACACCGGAGCAGGAGGCTCAACCGAAGGCACAACAGGCACCTCATACCTGCGCAATAACGACCGATGAAAAACGTTATGAATGGAAAAGGACGCAGGGAGGTCCAAACGGAAAGAAACAGGATTAAGAATCTCCAATATTCTATAAGGGCCGATAAACCGAGGCTTAAACTTAGGAGAAGAGACCCTCATAGGGACAAAACGAGAAGACAACCACACCAAATCTCCAACACAAAGCCGAGAACCAACACGACGACGACGGTTGGCAAAACGCTGAGTCTTCTCCTGGGACAACTTCAAATTGTCCATAACCTGCCCCCAGATGTGATGCAATCTCTCCACCACCGCATCCACTCCAGGACAATCCGAGGATTCCACCTGACCGGAGGAAAATCGAGGGTGAAACCCCGAATTACAGAAAAACGGGGACACCAAGGTGGAAGAACTGGCCCGATTATTGAGGGCGAACTCTGCCAATGGCAAAAAAGCAACCCAATCATCCTGGTCAGCAGAGACAAAACACCTCAGATATGTCTCAAGGGTCTGATTAGTCCGCTCGGTCTGGCCATTAGTCTGAGGGTGAAAAGCAGATGAAAAAGACAAATCTATGCCCATCCTAGCACAGAATGCCCGCCAAAATCTAGACACAAATTGGGTACCTCTGTCAGAAACAATATTCTCAGGAATACCGTGCAATCGGACAACATTCTGAAAAAACAGAGGAACCAACTCAGAAGAAGAAGGCAACTTGGGCAGAGGAACCAAATGGACCATTTTAGAGAAACGGTCACAGACCACCCAGATGACAGACATCTTCTGGGAAACAGGCAGATCTGAAATAAAATCCATCGAGATGTGTGTCCAAGGCCTCTTAGGAATAGGCAAGGGCAACAGCAGTCCGCTAGCCCGAGAACTACAAGACTTGGCCCGAGCACAAACGTCACATGACTGCACAAAGACTCGCACATCTCGTGACAGGGAAGGCCACCAGAAGGATCTTGCCACCAAATCCCTGGTACCAAAAATTCCGGGATGACCTGCCAATGCAGAAGAATGTACCTCAGAGATGACTCTGCTGGTCCAATCATCCGGAACAAACAGTCTATCAGGCGGACAACGATCCGGTCTATCCGCCTGAAACTCTTGCAAGGACCGCCGCAGATCAGGAGAAACGGCCGACAAAATTACTCCCTCCCTAAGGATACCTGTGGGTTCAGAATTACCAGGAGAGTCCGGGTCAAAACTCCTAGAAAGGGCATCTGCCTTAACATTCTTAGAACCCGGTAGGTATGACACCACAAAATTAAAGCGAGAAAAAAATAAAGACCAGCGCGCCTGTCTAGGATTCAGGCGTCTGGCAGTCTCAAGATAAATCAAATTTTTGTGGTCAGTCAATACCACCACCTGATGCCTAGCCCCCTCGAGCCAATGGCGCCACTCCTCAAACGCCCACTTCATGGCCAAAAGCTCCCGATTCCCAACATCATAATTCCGCTCTGCGGGCGAAAATTTGCGAGAAAAGAAGGCACAAGGCCTAATGACGGAGCAGTCGGAACCTTTCTGCGACAACACTGCCCCAGCTCCGATCTCCGAAGCGTCCACCTCAACCTGAAAAGGCAGATTCACATCAGGCTGACGCAACACAGGGGCAGAGGCAAAACGGCGCTTAAGCTCCTGAAAGGCCTCTACAGCATGAGGGGACCAATTAGCAACATCAGCGCCTTGTCTGGTCAAATCAGTCAGTGGTTTAACGACATCCGAAAAACCAGCAATAAATCGGCGGTAAAAGTTGGCAAAGCCCAAAAATCTCTGAAGACCCTTAAGAGAGGAGGGCTGAGTCCAGTCACAAATAGCTTGCACCTTGACGGGATCCATCTCAATGGAAGAGGGAGAAAAAATATACCCCAAAAAGGAAATTTTCTGGACCCCAAAAACGCACTTAGACCCCTTCACACATAAAGAATTAGACCGCAGAACCTGAAAAACTCTCCTGACCTGCTGGACATGAGAGTCCCAGTCATCAGAAAAAATCAGAATATCATCCAGATATATTATCATAAATTTATCCAGAAAATCGCGGAAAATATCATGCATAAAAGACTGGAAAACTGAAGGGGCATTAGAAAGACCAAAAGGCATGACCAAATACTCAAAGTGGCCCTCGGGCGTATTAAATGCGGTCTTCCACTCATCCCCCTGCCTGATCCGCACCAAATTATACGCCCCACGAAGATCAATTTTAGAGAACCACTTAGCACCCTCTATACGAGCAAACAAATCAGTAAGCAATGGCAATGGGTATTGATACTTAACAGTGATCTTATTCAGAAGCCGATAATCAATACATGGTCTCAAAGAGCCGTCTTTTTTTGAGACAAAGAAAAACCCAGCTCCCAAGGGAGAAGAAGATGGACGAATATGTCCCTTTTCCAAAGACTCCTTTATATATTCCCGCATAGCAGCATGTTCCGGCACAGACAAATTAAACAAACGACCCTTTGGATATTTACAACCCGGTATCAAATCTATGGCACAATCGCACTCACGGTGCGGAGGTAACGACCCAAGCTTGGGTTCGTCAAAGACGTCTTGATAATCAGAGAGGAACTCAGGGACTTCAGAGGGAATGGACGACGAAATAGAAACCAAAGGTACGTCCCCATGAATACCCTTACATCCCCAGCTCAACACAGACATTGCTCTCCAGTCCAAGACTGGGTTGTGAGACTGCAACCATGGCAATCCCAGTACCAAATCGTCATGTAAATTATACAGCACCAGGAAACGAATAATCTCCTGGTGATCCGGATTGATACGCATGGTTACTTGTGTCCAGTATTGTGGTTTATTATTAGCCAATGGGGTGGAGTCAATCCCCTTCAGAGGAATAAGAGTCTCCAAAGGCTCTAAATCAAAACCACAACGATTGGCAAAGGACCAATCCATAAGACTCAGAGCGGCGCCAGAGTCAACATAGGCGTCCGTGGCAATGGATGACAAAGAGCAAATCAGGGTTACAGACAAAATAAACTTAGACTGAATGGTGCCAATGGAAACAGACTTATCAAGCTTCTTTGTACGCCTAGAGCATGCTGATATAACATGAGTAGAATCCCCACAATAGAAACACAATCCATTCTTCCGTCTAAAATTCTGTCGCTCGCTCCTGGACAGAATTCTATCACACTGCATACTTTCTGGCGTCTTTTCCATAGACACCGCCAGATGGTGCACCGGTTTGCGCTCCCGCAGACGCCTATCAATCTGAATAGCCATTGTCATGGACTCATTCAGACCTGCAGGCAAAGGGAACCCCACCATAACATCCTTAACGGCATCAGAGAGACCTTCTCTGAAAGTTGCCGCCAAGGCGCACTCATTCCACTGAGTAAGCACAGACCATTTACGGAATTTTTGGCAGAAAACTTCAGCTTCGTCTTGCCCCTGAGATAGTGCCATCAAAGTTTTTTCTGCCTGAAGTTCCAAATGAGGTTCCTCATAAAGCAAGCCCAAGGCCAGAAAAAACGCATCCACATCGCGTAACGCAGGATCCCCTGCTGGCAATGAGAAGGCCCAATCTTGAGGGTCACCCCTGAGCAAGGAAATCACAATCCTAACCTGCTGAGCAGGGTCTCCAGCTGAACTAGACTTCAGGGACAAATAAAGCTTACAATTATTTCGGAAATTCTGGAAGCTAGCTCTATTCCCTGTGAAGAACTCCGGCAAAGGAATTCTCGGTTCAGATACCGGAG
This sequence comes from Ranitomeya variabilis, assembly GCF_051348905.1. Lineage (NCBI taxonomy): Eukaryota > Metazoa > Chordata > Amphibia > Anura > Dendrobatidae > Ranitomeya > Ranitomeya variabilis. Next base: position 292,697,136 of record NC_135234.1, read on the forward strand.
CATGTACCACAAAATCTTGTAAATTTTGTACTTTCGTGATGAGATTATTCAAACCCGCAGTTACACTCTGGAGATCCATTATTGTCAGGTGCACACAGAGCATACAGAGATTAGGAGGAGAGAGAGAAAAAAGACTGCAGCAAGGCAGACTGGAGGAGAAAAAAAAAAAAAAAATTCCAGCAGACTTCTTATAACTCTCCTTTCTCAACCTGGGTCTTTAACACTTTATTGGCCGGTCAAACTGTCATGATCTCTGCAAGCAGAGATCATAGCAAGCCTATAGAGGGACAAGCTCTCGGAAGATGGAACTATACTGACCATGAACTAAGCCTGCCACGCAACTAGAAATAGCCAGGTAGCATTTCCTATTTATCGCTAGATGCCCAGCTCTGGCCTAAGACCTAAATAGCTAGCAGAGGGAAATATAAGACCTGGCTCACCTCTAGAAAAATATTCCAAAGAAGACAGTAGCCCCCCACATATAATGACGGTGAGTTCAGATGAAACAACAAACGCAGCAGGAAAATAGTCTTAGCAAATTTGAGGTCCGCTTACTAGATAGCAGAAGACAGATAGTATACTTTCATGGTCAGCAGAAAAACACTAACAAAACACCATCCAGAGATTACCTTAAACTCTGGCATTAACTCATAACGCCAGAGTAGCAATCCCTGATCAACGAGAGCTTTCCAGACACAGTAACAAAACTTCAGCTGTGAACTGGAACAAATAGGCAAAACAAAACATGGACAAAAGTCCAACTTATCTAGTAGTTGTCTAGAAGCAGGAACAAGCACTGAGAGGCATCAGATAACATTGTTGACCGGCAAGAAACCACCAGAGAAATGAGCTTAAATAGCGACACCCACTACTGATGGAACCAGGTGAAACAGGAAAGAGGATGACAAGTCCAATTCCACAAGCGGCCACCGGGGGAGCCCAGAATCCAAATTCACAACACACTGGCATTAACCCTGTGTGAGCGGTGACTGCGGGGAGTATGGAGTGGGCGCCGGGCACTTACTGCAGGGAAGTAAGGAGGGACTAACCGGACTGTGGCCGTCGCTGATTGGTCGCGGCAGCCATGACAGGCAGCTGGCGAGACCAGTCAGCGACTTGGATTCCATGACAGACAGAGGCCGCGACCAATGAATATCCGTGACATACATAAAGACAGAACTACAAAGAGACAGACAGAAGTGACCATTAGACAATTATATAGTAGATATATATATATATATATATATATATATATATATATATATATATATATATATACAGTACAGACCAAAAGTTTGGACACACCTTCTCATTTAAAGATTTTTCTGTATTTTCATGACTATGAAAATAGTACATTCACACTGAAGGCATCAAAACTATGAATTAACACATGTAGAATTATATACTTAACAACTGAAATTATGTATTATATTCTAGGTTCTTCAAAGTAGCCACCTTTTGCTTTGATGACTGTTTTGCACACTCGTGGCATTCTCTTGATGAGCTTCAAGAGGTAGTCACCGGAAATGGTTTTCACTTCACAGGTGTGCCCTGTCAGGTTTAATAAGTGTGATTTCTTGCCTTATAAATGGGGTTGGGACCATCAGTTGTGTTGAGCAGAAGTCTGGTGGATACACAGCTGATAGTCCTACTGAATAGACTGTTAGCTGCTTTTTTCTTGCCATAATACAAATTCTAAGTAAAGAAAAACGAGTGGCCATCATTACATTAAGAAATGAAGGTCAGTGTCATGTCGGACGCTGTTCACACTAGGGCGTCCGACAGACAGCGGTAATTCCTCATTTGTCCACTATATGCTCAGTGGCGCCGCTTAGATTTGATCCAGATTATCCGGGGTTAATCTGGCTGGTACTCGGGTTGAGGGCTGAGTCACGCCCACTGCCTTTAAATAGTTTTGCTGGGCTTTGGGCGTCGCCGATTATAGCTTCTGTCGTGTGCTTGGTTATCTCGGTCTGGAGTGGTGGTCTAGGAGAAGGAGTTTGGTATACGGTGGTGTATTTCCCTTTGTCATATTTTCTCCTTCCTTTATTTGTATTGTTTTGCCCTGTGCACTTATAGTGTAATTCCTGTGTGACTGCGGCGTGGTGCATATTTTCCGTTATCCTTGTCTGTGCTAACTGTGGGTATTGGTGTGTGGTCTTTTCACTGGGTGGTGGGTGGTGGTTTCAGCCTAGGGTTGAAACAGGAGACAGGGTGAGGGTGGAGGCCCAGACATGCACACCATCAGTGTAAACTCTGGGAGAGGGTCAGTCAGGGTTTCCCAGAGTTGAGGGAAATCGCAGGGGCCTGGGTTATTAGCTCTTGCCTACCTAGGCTTCCCGTGACATTATAATCGGCCATATTTTTGTATTCCATGGATCCCATGACTTCCATAACCCGCCAGTTGGAGGCGCTGTCCCTGCAGGTCACTGAGCTGAAGGGGGCAGTTCAGCAACAGGGTCTAGTAGTATCTAATGTGCAAGCTGAATCTGCAGGCAGAGTTGCTGAGCCAAAGTTTCCTTTGCCTGAAAGGTTTGCTGGGGAATGCAGTAAATTTGTTACTTTTCGTGAATCTTGTAAACTGTATTTTCGTATGTGCCCAATCTCCTCAGGTAATGAGGCTCAGCGTGTGGGTCTGGTGTTGTCATTACTGAACGGGGATCCTCAAGCATGGGCGTTTTCTTTACCATCTGATTCTGCTGCATATAACTCAGTGGAGAGTTTTTTTTCTGCTCTTGGACTCATTTATGAGGATCCTGACAGAATGGGTCTAGCAGAATCTAAAATTTGTGCTATTTGCCAGGAGGAGCGTATGGTGGAGGATTACTGTTCTGAATTTCGCCACTGGGCGGTAGACACACAGTGGAATGATCCTGCGCTGCGGAGTCAGTTTGTTCATGGGGTTTCAGGAAGGGTTAAAAAAGCCCTTCTAATGTATGAGACTCCTGTTTCTCTAGAATCCGCTATGAGTCTTGTTATCCGTATTGATCGCCGTCTGCGTCAGGGGGTGCAAGAGACGCCGCCTATGGGAGAGAGCGTGGGTACACGTGAGGTTGCTGCAGGTGAGCCCATGGAGTCTATGCAGATCGCAGGGGTGTCACATGTGAAGCATCTTGCCCCTTTGCTCAGGAAGCAGAGAGCCTGTTTTTGCTGTGGTAAAACTGGTCATTATGCTGATACTTGTCCTCTGCTATCTAAGAAAAGCGCAATGGTGGAAAAACTACGAAGCTCAGAGGGTGTGGAGGAGGCCGATCTGAGTTTATGCATATCCTCCATGGTGGTTTCTCAATGCATGCTCCCTGCCAAGGTTGTGGTCTCTGGCAGAGAGCTACCTATTACTGTGTTTGTGGATAGTGGTTCGGACACTAACCTCATTGATGAGGAGTTTGCGCACACAGCCGGTTTCAGGATCGAAAAACTGCCTCATCCTCTCCGGGTGGTCACCATCAATGCTGCTCCTCTCCCACAGGGGGAGATTACTGAGTTTGTGGCTGAGGTTAAACTCCACATTGGGGTCCTACATGCTGAGCAAGTTACATGTAAGGTGCTCAGTAAACTTCCTGCTCCAATGGTTCTGGGTTTTCCATGGTTGGCTGTACACAACCCGGTGATTGACTGGAAAACTCAGGACACAATTCAGTGGAGTGGATTTTGCCAGGAGAATTGCCTGGCCACATGTGTGTCCGCTGTGACTCCTAGCATTCCTGAGTCACTGCAGGACTTCGCAGATGTGTTCTCAGAGAAGGGTTCTTCAGAATTGCCACCACATCGCCCCTATGACTGTACTATTAGGCTAAAACCAGGGGCCAAATTACCGAAAGCTAGGATGTTTAACATCTCTGGTCCTGAGAGGCAAGCCTTAAAAGACTACATCGCTGAGAGTCTGAGCAAAGGGCACATCAGGCCTTCGTCCTCGCCTGTGGCAGCGGGGTTTTTCTTCGTTAAGAAGAAAGATGGCGGATTACGCCCGTGTCTGGATTTCAGGGAGTTAAACCAGATTACGGTTCGTGACCCATACCCTATGCCACTGATACCTGATCTGTTTAATCAGGTGGCTGGTGCTAGGTGGTTCTCTAAGCTTGACCTCAGGGGGGCGTACAACCTCATAAGAGTCCTTCAATGTGATGAGTGGAAAACGGCTTTTAATACTCCTGAGGGTCATTTTGAAAATCTGGTGATGCCATTTGGTTTGAAAAATGCGCCTGCTGTTTTTCAGCATTTCATAAACGATGTGTTCTCTCATGTCATGGGAAAATTCGTTATTGTGTACAGAATAAGCTCTATGCTAAACTGGAGAAATGTGTATTTTCGGTTCAGGAGTTGCCTTTTTTGGGTTATATTGTGTCCTCTTCAGGGTTCAAAATGGACGCCGCTAAGGTGCAAGCGGTGCTGCGTTGGGAATGTCCTGATAACCTAAAAGCGCTCCAGCGGTTCCTGGGGTTTTCTAATTATTATAGAAAGTTTATTAAAAAATTTTCTATCATTGCTAAACCGCTCACTGACATGACAAAAAAGGTACCGATTTCTCCGCCTGGTCTGAGGCTGCTGTGCGCGCATTCGAGTTTCTGAAAAACAGTTTTGCTTCAGCTCCCATTCTGGTGCAACCTGATGTATCGAAACCATTTACTGTGGAAGTCGATGCATCTGAGGTTGGAGTGGGGGCGGTGCTGTCTCAAGTCTCATCCTTGAGCGACTTGCGTCCATGCGCCTATTTCTCCAAGAAACTGTCGCCCGCCGAACGTAACTATGATATAGGCAACAGGGAGTTGTTGGCTATCAAGTTGGCTTTTGAGGAAAGGCGACGACACTTTTTGGAGGGGTCGGTTCACCAGGTAACTGTTATTACCGACCATAAGAATCTGCTGTATTTGGAGTCAGCCAAGCGTCTGTACCCCAGGCATTGTTTTTCACGCGGTTCAACTTTTTTGTCACTTACCGACCTGGGTCTAAAAACACTAAGGCGGATGTTTTGTCCAGGTGTTTTCCAGGGGGAGAACCTCGGGAAGAACCGGTACCATCCTCCAAAAGGGTGCAGTGGTCTCGGCTCTCACGACCGAGGTTGAGGCTGAGATTGCCGAGGCTCAGGAGGAGGTACCACCTGAGCTTCCCGTTAACAAATCCTTCGTACAGCTCCATCTTCGCCTAAAGGTGTTGGATGAGCATCATGATGCTGTCCTGGCTGGCCATCCAGGGGTTAGGGGTACCTTGGAGTTGGTGTCGTGTCGGTTTTGGTGGCCCAAAATCAGACAGGACGTGGTCTCATACGTGTCAGCATGTACCACGTGCGCTAGGGCTAAAACGCCCCGCTCCCATCCTGCTGGCACACTACTTCCTCTCGAGGTACCCAGTAGGCCATGGACGGAGATCTCCATGGATTTTATCACAGACTTGCCTTCCTCTGCTGGGAACACGGTCATCTTGGTGATTGTTGATCGTTTCTCAAAAATGTCGCACTTTGTGTCTTTGCCTTCGTTGCCTAACGCTAAGACTCTGGCTCAGGTATTTTTGCAGGAGGTGGTCAGACTGCACGGGGTCCCGTCTGACATCGTGTCTGATAGGGGTACTCAGTTTGTGGCAAAATTTTGGAAAGCATTTTGCTCACGGCTGGGGATCAAGTTGTCGCATTCTTCGGCGTTTTATCCTCAGTCAAATGGTCAGACCGAGCGTATGAACCAAAATTTGGAGCAGTACTTACGCTGTTTTGTTTCCGACAACCAGGAGGAGTGGTCGACGTTCCTTCCATTGGCTGAGTTTGCCATATATAATCACCACCAGGAATCTTCTGGGGAGTCTCCATTCTTTTGTGTTTACGGGCATCATCCTCAATTTTGTACTTTGAGTCAGGAGGGCTCTTCCGGCGTTCCGGAGGAGGACATGTTAGGAGCACAACTGTCATCCGTCTGGAGGAAAGTGAAACAGCGCCTGTTGAGCGTGGGTGCAAGGTACAAGCGTGTGGCTGACAGTAGACGTGTGCCAGGTCCGGACCTGAGTGTGGGTGACTGGGTGTGGTTGTCCACAAAAAACATAAGACTTAAAATACCATCCCTTAAATTGGGTCCTAGGTTTATTGGTCCGTTTAGGGTCGCCGCCATCGTTAACCCGATAGCTTACCGATTGGAGCTCCCTACGGTATATAAGATTCACAACGTGTTCCACAGATCGTTATTAAAAAAGGTGGTGGGTTCTGTGGACGTGGTGCCGATGCCTCCTCCAGTCTTGGTGGATGGCAATTTAGAGTTTGAAGTCTCCAAGGTGGTTGACTCTCGTGTGGTGCGCCGCACATTACAGTACTTGGTTCACTGGCGTGGTTATGGGCCGGAGGAGAGGTCTTGGGTACCAGCTTCGGACATACATGCGGACCGGCTGGTCAGTATGTTTCACCGCCGCAATCCGGACAAGCCTATAAGTCGTGAGGGCCCTGGGGTCCCTCGTAGAAGGCGGGGTACTGTCATGTCAGATGCTGTTCACACTAGGGCGTCCGACAGACAGCGGTAATTCCTCATTCGTCCACTATATGCTCAGTGGCGCCGGTTAGATTTGATCCAGATTATCCGGGGTTAATCTGGCTGGTACTCGGGTTGAGGGCTGAGTCACGCCCACTGCCTTTAAATAGTTTTGCTGGGCTTTGGGCGTCGCCGATTATAGCTTCTGTCGTGTGCTTGGTTATCTCGGTCTGGAGTGGTGGTCTAGGAGAAGGAGTTTCGTATACGGTGGTGTATTTCCCTTTGTCATATTTTCTCCTTCCTTTATTTGTATTGTTTTGCCCTGTGCACTTATAGTGTAATTCCTGTGTGACTGCGGCGTGGTGCATATTTTCCGTTATCCTTGTCTGTGCTAACTGTGGGTATTGGTGTGTGGTCTCTTCACTGGGTGGTGGGTGGTGGTTTCAGCCTAGGGTTGAAACAGGAGACAGGGTGAGGGTGGAGGCCCAGACATGCACACCATCAGTGTAAACTCTGGGAGAGGGTCAGTCAGGGTTTCCCAGAGTTGAGGGAAATCGCAGGGGCCTGGGTTATTAGCTCTTGCCTACCTAGGCTTCCCGTGACAGTCAGTCAGTCTGAAAAATTGGGCAAACTTTGAAAGTGTCCGCAAGTGCAGTGGCAAAAACCATCAAGCGCTACAAAGAAACTGGCTCAGATGAGGACCGCCCCAGGAAAGGAAGACCAAGAGTCACCTCTGCTTCTGAGGATAAGTTTATCCGAGTCACCAGCCTCAGAAATTGCAGGTTAACAGCAGCTCAGACCAGGTCAATGCCACACAGAGTTCTAGCAGCAGACACATCTCTACAACAACTGTTAAGAGGAGACTTTGTGCAGCAGGCCTTCATGGTAAAATAGCTGCTAGGAAACCACTGCTAAGGACAGGCAACAAGCAGAAGAGACTTGTTTGGGCTAAAGAACACAAGGAATGGACATTAGACCAGTGGAAATCTGTGCTTTGGTCTGATGAGTCCAAATTTGAGATCTTTGGTTCCAACCACCGTGTCTTTGTGCAACGCAGAAAAGGTGAACGGATGGACTCTACGTGCCTGGAAGCATGGAGGAAGAGGTGAGATGGTGTGGGGGTGCTTTGCTGGTGACCCTGTTGGGGATTTATTCAAAATTGAAGGCATACTGAACCAGCATGGCTACCACAGCATCTTGCAGCAGCATGCTATTCCATCCGGTTTGCGTTTAGTTGGACCATTATTTATTTTTCAACAGGACAATGACCCCAAACACACCTCCAGGCTGTGTAAGGGCTATTTGACCAAGAAGGAGAGTGATGGGGTGCTACGCCAGATGACCTGGCCTCCACAGTCACCAGACCTGAACCCAATGGAGATGGTTTGGGGTGAGCTGGACTGCAGAGTGAAGGCAAAAGGGCCAACAAGTGCTAAGCATCTCTGGGAACTCCTTCAAGATTGTTGGAAGACCATTCCCGGTGACTACCTCTTGAAGCTCCTGAAGAGAATGCTAAGAGTGTGCAAAGGAGTCATCAAAGCAAAAGGTGGCTACTTTGAAGAACCTAGAATATAAGACATAATTTCAGTTGTTGCACACTCTTTTGTTAAGTATATAATTCCACATGTGTTAATTCATAGTTTTGATGCCTTCAGTGTGAATGTACAATTTTCATAGTCATGAAAATACAGAAAAATCTTTAAATGAGAAGGTGTGTCCAAACTTTTGGCCTGTACTGTATATATATATATATATATATATATATATATATATATATATATATATATATATATATATATATATATATATATAATATAACGCTGGGAGCGTCACTCTGTCCGAAGCCTCTATAGACTGCGCAAGCGCAAGCGCCGGCGCAGTCTGGACCGCACAGAGCGACGCTCCCAGGAGATCGCGGTATGCGTAAGCGCTGAACGCACACCGCGATCTCCACCGGACAAGCAGGGACGAGCCAGGAGGCGGAGGGTGAGTATACTTACCTGACCCGTTCCACCGACGCGCTTCCGGGCCGTGACTGTCCCCCTGCTCCCGGAATCGGTGCCTGCGCAGTCCGCGCTTTCCGGCGCCATTTTCTTGAAGACACATTGCAGTGTCTTCAAGAAAATGGCGCCGGAAAGCGCGGACTGCGCAGGCGCCGACTCCGGGAGCAGGACCAAGAAAATGGCCGCACCCAGCACAGCCGCCGCGCCCAGCACAGCCACGCACAGCCGCCCACAGCAACGCACAGCCGCCGCACCCAGCACAGCCGACCATAGCCGCCCACAGCAACGCACAGGCGCCCACAGCCACGCACAGCCGCCGCACCCAGCACAGCTGCCCACAGCCACGCACAGCCACCCATAGCCACGCACAGCCGCCGCACCCAGCACAGCCGACCACAGCCACGCACAGCCGCCGCACCCAGCACAGCCGCCCACAGCCACGCACAGCCGCCGCACCCAGCACAGCCGACCACAGCCACGCACAGCCGCCGCACCCAGCACAGCCGACCACAGCCACGCACAGCCGCCGCACCCAGCACAGCCGACCACAGCCACGCACAGCCGCCGCACCCAGCACAGCCACCCATAGCCACGCACAGCCGCCGCACCCAGCACAGCCGACCACAGCCACGCACAGCCGCCGCACCCAGCACAGCCACCCATAGCCACGCACAGCCGCCGCACCCAGCACAGCCGACCACAGCCACGCACAGCCGCCGCACCCAGCACAGCCGCCCATAGCCACGCACAGCCGCCGCACCCAGCACAGCCGACCACAGCCGCCGCACCCAGCACAGCCGCCCACAGCCACGCACAGCCGCCCACAGCCACGCACAGCCGCACCCAGCACAGCCACGCACAGCCGCCGCACCCAGCACAGCCACGTACAGCCACCCATAGCCACGCACAGCCGCCGCACCCAGCACAGCCGACCACAGCCGCCGCACCCAGCACAGCCGACCACAGCCGCCGCACCCAGCACAGCCGCCCACAGCCACGCACAGCCCACAGCCACGCACAGCCGCCGCACCCAGCACAGCTGCCCACAGCCACGCACAGCCACCCATAGCCACGCACAGCCGCCGCACCCAGCACAGCCGACCACAGCCACGCACAGCCGCCGCACCCAGCACAGCCGCCCATAGCCACGCACAGCCGCCGCACCCAGCACAGCCGACCACAGCCACGCACAGCCGCCGCACCCAGCACAGCCGCCCATAGCCACGCACAGCCGCCGCACCCAGCACAGCCGACCACAGCCGCCGCACCCAGCACAGCCGCCCACAGCCACGCACAGCCGCCCACAGCCACGCACAGCCGCACCCAGCACAGCCACGCACAGCCGCCGCACCCAGCACAGCCACGTACAGCCACCCATAGCCACGCACAGCCGCCGCACCCAGCACAGCCGACCACAGCCGCCGCACCCAGCACAGCCGACCACAGCCGCCGCACCCAGCACAGCCGCCCACAGCCACGCACAGCCCACAGCCACGCACAGCCGCTGCACCCAGCACAGCCGCCGCACCCAGCACTGCCGCCGCACCCAGCACATCCGCCGCACCCAGCACAGCCATGCACAGCCGCCACAGCCACGCACAGCCGCCTACAGCCACGCACAGCCTCCCACAGCCACGCACAGCCGCCCACAGCCACGGACAGCCGCCGCACCCAGCACAGCCGCCGCACCCAGCACAGCCGCCGCACCCAGCACAGCCGCCCACAGCCACGCACAGCCCACAGCCACGCACAGCCGCCGCACCCAGCACAGCCGCCGCACCCAGCACAGCCGCCGCACCCAGCACATCCGCCGCACCCAGCACATCCGCCGCACCCAGCACAGCCATGCACAGCCGCCACAGCCACGCACAGCCGCCTACAGCCACGCACAGCCTCCCACAGCCACGCACAGCCGCCCACAGCCACGGACAGCCGCCGCACCCAGCACAGCCGCCGCACCCAGCACAGCCGCCCACAGCCACGCACAGCCGCCCACAGCCACGCACAGCCGCCGCACCCAGCACAGCCACGCACAGCCGCCCACAGCCGCCGCACCCAGCACAGCCGCCCACAGCCACGCACAACCGCTGCACCCAGCACAGCCACCCACAGCCGCCGCACCCAGCACAACCGCCGCACCCAGCACAGCCGCCGCACCCAGCACAGCCACGCACAGCCGCCACAGCCATGCACAGCCTCCGCACCCAGCACAGCCGCCTACAGCCACGGACAGCCGCCGCACCCAGCACAGCCACTGCACCCAGCACAGCCGCCGCACCCAGCACAGCCGCCCACAGCCACGCACAGCCGCCGCACCCAGCACAGCCTCCCACAGCCACGCACAGCCGCCTACAGCCACGCACAGCCGCTGCACCCAGCACAGCCGCTGCACCCAGCACAGCCACCGCACCCAGCACAGCCGTCCACAGCTGCCGCACCCAGCACAGCCGCCCGCACCCAGCACAGCCACGTCACATACAGCCGCCCGCACTCAGCACAGCCACATACAGCCGCCCGCACTCAGCACAGCCGCCTGCACTGATGGGGGCGCAGGATGGAGCAGCACGTGATAGGATGGGGGCGCAGGATGGGAGCACATGACAGGATGGGGATGAGGATGGAGCAGCACATGACACGGTGGAGCAGCACATGACAGGATGGGGGCGCAGGATGGAGCAGCACATGACACGGTGGAGCAGCACATGACAGGATGGGGGCGCAGGATGGAGCAGCACATGACACGGTGGAGCAGCACATGACAGGATGGGGATGCAGGATGGAGCAGCACATGACACGGTGGAGCAGCACATGACAGGATGGGGGCGCAGGATGGAGCAGCACATGACACGGTGGAGCAGCACATGACAGGATGGGGGCGCAGGATGGAGCAGCATATGACAGGATAGGAGCAGCACATACCAGGATGGAGACCATATTCCAATATAAATGCTCGCCACCCGGGCGTAGAACGGGTTCAATAGCTAGTATATATATATATATATAAAAGTTTACATACATTGGCAGAATTTTTGCTTTCTTGGCCTTCTTTCAGACAATATTATTTATTATTATTATTATTATTCATTTTTATAGCGCCATTTATTCCACGGCGCTTTACATGTGAAATACGGGGCAAATATAGACAAATACATTAAATATGAGCAAAAAACAAGGCACACGGGTACATAAGGAGGGAGGACCCTGCCCGCGAGGGCTCACAGTCTGCAGGGGATGGGTGATGATACACTAGGAGAGGGCAGAGCTGGTTGTGCGGCAGTTCAGTAGGTTCAGGATCACTGCAGGCTGTAGGCTTGTCGGAAGAGGTGAGTCTTCAGGTTCTTTTTGAAAGTTTCTATGGTAGGCGAGAGTCTGATGTGCTGGTGTAGAGAGTTCCAGAGTATGGGGGAAGCACGGGAGAAGTCTTGGATGCGGTTGTGGGAAGAAGAGATGAGAGGGGAGTAGAGAAGGAGGTCTTGAGAGGATCGGAGGTTGCGTGTTGGTAGGTACCGGGAGATCATGTCACAGATGTATGGAGGAGATAGGTTGTGGATGGCTTTGTAGGTCATTGTGAGGGTTTTGAACTGGAGTCTCTGGGCGATAGGAAGCCAGTGAAGGGCTTGGCATAGGGGAGAGGCTGGGGAATAGCGGGGAGACAGGTAGATTAGTCGAGCAGCAGTGTAGGATGGATTGGAGTGGTGCCAGAGTGCTAGAGGGGAGTCCAGAGAGTAGGAGGTTGCAGTAGTTGAGGCGGGAGATGATAAGGGCATGCACTAGTGTTTTTGTGGTGTCACGGTCAAGGAATGCGCGGATCCGGGAAATGTTTTTGAGTTTGAGGCGGCAGGAGGAGGCAAGGGCTTGAATATGTGGCTTGAAAGAGAGGGCAGAGTCGAGGATCACCCCGAGGCACCGGGCGTGTGGGACTGGGGAAAGTGAGCAGCCATTGACATTGATGGATAGGTCTGGTGGAGGGGTAGAGTGAGATGGGGGAAAGATGATGAATGCTGTTTTGTCCATGTTCAGTTGTAGGAAGCAAGCAGAAAAGAAGGCTGAAATAGCAGACAGACAGTGCGAGATTTTGGTAAGTAAGGAGGTGAGGTCAGGTCCGGATAGGTAGATCTGCGTGTCATCAGCATAGAGATGGTACTGCATACCGTGGGATTCTATGAGCTGTCCCAGACCGAAGGTGTAAATGGAGAAGAGTAGGGGTCCTAGAACAGAGCCTTGAGGAACACCGACTGACAAGGGGCGAGGTGAGGAGGTGGTGTGGCGGAGGGAGACACTGAATGTCCGATCTGTCAGATATGATGAGATCCAGGAAAGGGCCAAGTCTGTGATGCCAAGAGATGAGAGGATCTGTAGCAGAAGGGAGTGGTCCACAGTGTCAAAGGCAGAAGACAGGTCCAGGAGAAGGAGGACAGAGTAGTGTCGCTTGTTCCTGGCAGTAAGTAGGTCATTGGTGACTTTAGTTAGGGCAGTTTCAGTTGAGTGATGGGAACGGAAGCCAGATTGTAATCAATCAAAGAGGGAGCAGGAGGAGAGGTGAGAGGACAGTTCAAGATGGATGTGTTGCTCCAGCAATTTGGAGGCATAAGAAGAGATATCGGGCGATAGCTAGACACAGAGGATGGGTCAAGGGAGGGCTTTTTGAGGATGGGTGTGATCTTGGCATGTTTGAAGGATGAGGGGAAGACACCTGTTGTGAGTGAGAGGTTGAAGAGGTGCGTTAGGGTTGGGATGAAGACCGTGGAAAGGTTAGGGATGAGGTGGGATGGGAGCAGGTCGAGCGTGCAGGTGGTGAGGTGTGATCTTGACAGGAGGGTGGAGAGATGATCTTCTGTCATGGTGGAGAAGCTGGTTTGGGAGGAGCAGGGGTGAGCAGCTAAGAGGGGCAGTGGGCGCTGTGGGCCAAAGCTTTCTCTGATCGTATCGATCTTCTGTTTAAAGAAAGAGGCAAAGTCTTCAGCAGAAATGAGAGGGGAGGGAGGGGGTGCAGGGGGACGGAGTAGAGAACTGAAAGTGTTGAAAAGCTGTTTAGGGTTGTGAGACAGGGAGGATATGAGAGATGAGAAGTAAGTTTGTTTTGCGGCAGTGAGTGCGGACTTGAAGCTGGCGAGGGACTGCTTGTATGCGGTGAAGTGGTCAGCAGAGCGGGATCGCTTCCATCTCCGCTCAGCAATCCTGGAAGCCCGTCTCAGTTCTTTAGTCAGGCTGGTCAGCCAGGGCTGCCTGTTGACTGTACGAGTTTTGCTATGCATGAGCGGGGCGGCCGAATTGAGTGTTGCTATTATTGTGGCGTTATAAAAAGCAGCAGCAGCATCTGTGTCATGAAGGGAGGCTATGTCGGTAAGAGGGAGAAGGGACTCAGAGAGTGATTGTAAGTTGAGATGTTTGAGATTTCTGCGAGGGAGTTCGTGGAGTGGGGGTTGCACACTAGGAGAGGAGAGGGAAGAGAATGTCAGTAGGTTGTGGTCAGACAGAGGGAGGGGTGAGTTAGTGAGATTAGTAAGGGAGCAGAGGCGGGTGAAGACGAGGTCCAGCGTGTGGCCATCTTTGTGAGTGGCCTCAGAGGACCATTGAGTGAGGCCAAAGGAGGCAGTCAGTGATAAAAGTTTAGAGGCAGCTGAGGTGGAAGTGTCAATCGGGATGTTGAAATCACCCATAATGATAGTGGGGATGTCAACAGAGAGGAAATGAAGTAGCCATGTGGTGAAGTGGTCGAGAAAGTTGGAGATGGCTAGTTCTGGGGGGCGGTAGATGACAGCCAGCTGGAGGTTGGAGGGGGAATAGATGCGGATGGAGTGCACCTCAAATGAGGGAAGAGTAGCGGAGGGTGGTAGCGGGATTGGAGTGAAGGAGCAGGTGTCGGACAGGAGCAAGCCAACTCCTCCACCACGTTTGTTGGTGGAGCGAGAGGTGTGAGAGAGGTGGAGACCGCCGTAGGAAAGCGCAGCTGGAGAGGCTGAGTCAGAGGGGGTGAGCCAGGTTTCCGTGATGCCAAGGAAGGAGAGTTTGTTGGTGATGAAGAGGTCATGGATAAATGGCAGTTTGTTGCAGATGGAGCGTGCGTTCCATAGTGCTCCAGGTAAGGGGACCGGGGGAGTGGGGGCTGGATGAATGGGTATGAGGTTGTCATGGTTGGGAAAACGTGCGGAGGATCGAGGTAGGGGGTTAGAAATGAGCGTGGGGATGTGTTGAGGTGGGCCGGGATTTGGGGATACATCACCGGCAATGAGGAGTAGCAGACAGAGCGTTAGAAGGTGGGAGCAGGATAGGACATGATGTGGCCGTGTGTGTCTGGAGAAAAAGGATTGTATGTGGAGGAACAGTTCTGAGGATAAGGTGAGATGGCTGGGGAGGATGGAGGAAGAAATGACTAGTTCCTTACAAGGTGGAGGGATTGCAGGAGATTGTAAGAAGGAAAGTAGTATGGGGGTGAATGAGAAAAGAAACCGAAACATTGCAGTGGTTTGGTGTTCTGTTACCTTCCAGTCAATTCCAGTCCAATTCAGTCTAATTCAAATTCATAATTAAAAAGATGTAATTTAAAAGATGAAATGCAGCAGACTGCGTCTGTAGCAGTCGCCTGCATGTGAATATATCCCCAGTTAAGGGCAATCAGGTGTGAATGAGGAGGTGGCTGGGTATGGGAGACCAGATGTAGAGAGTTAAGCAGAGGTCATAAAGAGAGGGAGGGGTTAGACTGACCACTCAAAGAGATGCCAGAATAACATAATGAGAGACATGAAACAGGTCATGGAAACAAGCTGATAGGTAAGAAAGCGTACTAAAAAAGGATTATATGTGCTGCACCAAGACATTCAGATCCAGGGAAGGCATAGAAAATTCAAGGCAATAAACACAGACATTCAGGAGCCAGGGAGAGCTGGGGAAAAGTCAATGCATACCATGGAAATTCAAGGCAATAAACAGAGACATTCAGGAGCCAGGGAGAGCTGGGGAAAAGTCAATGCATACCATGGAAATTCAAGGCAATAAACAGAAACATTCAGGAGCCAGGGAGAGCTGGGGAAAAGTCAATGCATACCATGGAAATTCAAGGCAATAAACAGAGACATTCAGGAGCCAGGGAGAGCTGGGGAAAAGTCAATGCATACCATGGAAATTCAAGGCAATAAACAGAGACATTCAGGAGCCAGGGAGAGCTGGGGAAAAGTCAATGCATAACATGGAAATTCAAGGCAATAAACAGAGACATTCAGGAGCCAGGGAGAGCTGGGGAAAAGTCAATGCATACCATGGAAATTCAAGGCAATAAACAGAGACATTCAGGAGCCAGGGAGAGCTGGGGAAAAGTCAATGCATACCATGGAAATTCAAGGCAATAAACAGAGACATTCAGGAGCCAGGGAGAGCTGGGGAAAAGTCAATGCATACCATGGAAATTCAAGGCAATAAACAGAGACATTCAGGAGCCAGGGAGAGCTGGGGAAAAGTCAATGCATACCAAGGAAATTCAAGGCAATAAACAGAGACATTCAGGAGCCAGGGAGAGCTGGGGAAAAGTCAGTGCATACCATGAAAATTCAAGGCAATAAACAGAGATATTCAGGAGCCAGGGAGAGCTGGGGAAAAGTCAATGCATACCATGGAAATTCAAGGCAATAAACAGAGACATTCAGGAGCCAGGGAGAGCTGGGGAAAAGTCAATGCATACCATGGAAATTCAAGGCAATAAACAGAGACATTCAGGAGCCAGGGAGAGCTGGGGAAAAGTCAATGCGTACCATGGAAATTCAAGGCAATAAACAGAGACATTCAGGAACCAGGGAGAGCTGGGGAAAAGTCAATGCATACCATGGAAATTCAAGGCAATAAACAGAGACATTCAGGAGCCAGGGAGAGCTGGGGAAAAGTCAATGCATACCATGGAAATTCAAGGCAATAAACAAGGCAATATGAATGATAACACCAAAACTTTTTCTCCACTCATGGTTAGTGTTTGGGTGAAGCCATTTATTGTCAAACTACTGTTTTTTCCCTTTTTAAATCATAATGACAACCCAAAACATCCAAATGACCCTGATCAAAATCACATACCCCATTTCTTAATATCGTGTATTGCCACCTCTAACATCAATGACAGCTTGAAGTCTTTTGTGGTAGTTGTGGATGAGGTTCTTTATTTCCTCAGATGGTAAAGCTGCCCACTCTTCTTGGCAAAAAGCCTCCAGTTCCTGTAAATTGAGATTTCCCCAGAGTGGCTCAATGATATTGAGGCCAGGAGACTGAGATTGCCACTCCAGAACCTTCACTTTGTTATGCTGGAGCCAATGACAGGTTGACTTGGCCTTGTGTTTCATATCGTTGTCATGATGGAACGTCCAAGTACGTCCCATGCGCAGCTTCCGGGCTGATGAATAAAAATTTGCCTCCAGTATTTGCTGCTAACGTGCTGCATTCATCTTTCCTTAACTTTGACCAAGTTTCCTGTGCCTTTGTAGCTCACACATCCCCAAAACATCAGCGATTCATCTCCGTGCTTTACAGCAGGAATGGTGTTCCTTTCATCATAGGTCTTGTTGACCTCTCTCCAAATGTAACTTTTATGGTTGTGGCCAAAAAGTTCTATTTTGGTCACATTACTCCAAATTACCTTGTTCCAGAAGTTTTGAGGCTTGTCTGTGTGCTGTTTTGCGTATTGTAGGCAAGATACTTTGTGGCATTTGTGCAGTAATAGCTTTCTTCTGGTGACTCGACCATGCAGCCCATTTTTCTTCAAGTGCCTCCTTATTGTGGAGCTTGAAACAGGCACATCGCTAGTTTTCAGAGAGTCCGGTATTTCAGCTGATGTTATTTGTGGGTTTTTCTTTGTATTCCGAACAATTTCCCTGGCAGTTGTGGAGACAATTTTTGTTGGTCTACCTGACCGTGGTTTTTGTTTTTACAAAGCCCCTGATTTTACATTTGTTAATTACAGTTTGAACGCTGCTGACTGGCATCATCAATTCCTTGGATATCTTTTTGTATCCCTTTCCTGTTTTATACAGATCAATTACCTTTTCCCGTAGATCCATTGACAATTCTTTTGCTTTGCCCATGACTCACAATCCCAAAATGTCAGTGGCTAGATGAAAGATGCAAGAGTCTGTCTGGATCCCAGAAACTCACTCAGCTTTTATTCACACATACTGATTACAAACAAACAGGTCACAGGTGAGGATGTTAACTTTAGTAGCCATTCAAACCCATTTGTGTCAACTTCTGTGCATGTTATCAGGCCAAAATCACAACGGTATGTGAACTTTTGATCAGGGTCATTTGGATGTTTTGGGTTGTCATTGTGATTTAAAAAGAGAAAACAGTAATTTGACAATAAATGGCTTCACCCAACCACTAACCACGAGTGGAGAAAAAGTTTTGGTGTTATCATTCATATTCTCTGAAAAAAGGGCCAAGAAAGCAAAAATTCTGCCAGGGTACGTAAACTTTTGAGCACAACTGTACCCTTAACCCTTTTAAATTTCATACCTGCAGTTTAGATGGTCTTTTATTACTTGTACAGAAAATCGGTTGCATATGCAAGTGTTCCATCCCCTCAATCAACATGCCAAGCACCCCCCTTTAGCTTGATTGACAGAGCTTGCTTGCCTAGAGCAATACCTGCCTGAATTGAATCACCTGGCCTTGCAGGACTGCACTAACTCTCATGGGCCTAATAGGCGTGTACACTCAGTGTCAGAACGGGCGCCCTTTCATCCCTCTCTCCCGTTTGTGGAGCCGCTCTTAATGTGAATGTTTACAATAGCATGTAGGTTCAGCAGCCAGGAGAGGAGGATGACAGAATGTATGCACTGTCATGAATCCCCAATGGCTAGGGATAGCACAGGACAAGCAAGTATAACAAATATCGGACGAGCTCTAGGGTGATGGAACCTGGGCTGACCGCTGCCCTACGCCTGACAAACGCAACTAGAGATAGCCAGGGAGCGTGCCTACGTTGGTTCTAGACGCCACGCACCAGCCTAAGAGCTAACTAGTACTGCAGAGAAAACAAAGACCTCACTTGCCTCCAGAGGAATTAACCCCAAAAGGTATAGTTGCCCCCCACATGTATTGACGGTGAAATGAGAGGAAGGCACACACATAGAGATGATGTATATAGCTTTAGCAAATTGAGGCCCGCTGAAAACTAGAAAGCAGAGCGATACAAAAGGGGACTGAGCGGTCAGCAAAAAACCCTAATCAAAAAACCATCCTGAGATTACAAGAACCCATGTGCCAACTCATGGCACATGGGGAGAACCTCAGTCCATTAGAGCAACCAGCTAGCATAGAGACATTCTAAGCAAGCTGGACCAAAAACCAAACAACTGAAAATCAGCACTTAGCTTATCCTGAAAGATCTGGGAGCAGGTAGGCAGGAACCAAACAGAGCACATCTGAACACATTGATAGCCGGCAAGGGAAATGACAGAAAGGCCAGGTAAAATAGGAAACACCCAGCCCCACAAACAGAATCCACAACAGTACCCCTCCCTTGAGGAGGGGTCACCGAACCCTCACGAGAACCCCCAGGGCGATCAGGGTGAGCTCTATGGAAGGCGCGGACCAAATCAGTCGCATGAACATCGGAGGCGACCACCCAGGAATTATCCTCCTGACCATAACCCTTCCACTTAACCAAATACTGGAGTTTGCGTCTGGAAACACGAGAATCCAAGATCTTTTCAACAACATACTCCAATTCTCCCTCCACCAGCACCGGAGCAGGAGGCTCGACCGAAGGAACAACGGGCACCTCATACCTCCGCAACAACGACCGATGGAAAACATTATGAATAGCAAACGATGCTGGGAGATCCAAACGGAAAGATACAGGGTTAAGAATCTCCGAGATCCTATAAGGACCGATGAACCGAGGCTTGAACTTAGGAGAAGAGACCTTCATAGGGACAAAACGAGAAGACAACCACACCAAGTCCCCAACAAGAAGTCGGGGACCCACGCGGCGACGGCGATTAGCAAACTGCTGAGTCTTCTCCTGAGATAACTTCAAATTGTCCACCACCTGATTCCAAATCTGATGTAGCCTGGCCACCACCACGTCCACTCCAGGACAATCCGAAGATTCCCCCTGACCAGAGGAAAAACGAGGATGAAACCCCGAATTACAAAAAAAAGGAGAGACCAACGTGGCAGAACTAGCCCGATTATTAAGAGCAAATTCGGCCAGTGGCAAAAAAGCAACCCAGTCATCCTGATCAGCAGAAACAAAACACCTCAAATAAGTTTCCAAGGTCTGATTAGTTCGCTCCGTCTGGCCATTCGTCTGAGGATGGAATGCAGACGAGAAAGACAAATCAATGCCCATCTTGGCACAAAACGTCCGCCAAAATCTAGACACAAACTGGGATCCCCTGTCAGAAACGATATTCTCCGGAATCCCATGCAAACGAACCACGTTCTGAAAAAACAAAGGAACCAACTCAGAGGAGGAGGGCAACTTAGGCAAGGGCACCAAATGAACCATCTTAGAAAAGCGGTCACACACAACCCAGATAACGGACATTTTCTGTGAAACCGGGAGATCAGAAATAAAATCCATGGAAATGTGCGTCCAAGGCCTCTTCGGGATGGGCAATGATAACAACAACCCACTAGCCCATGAACAGCAAGGCTTAGCTCGAGCACACACTTCACAAGACTGCACAAAGGTACGCACATCCCTAGACAAGGAAGGCCACCAAAAAGACCTGGCCACCAAGTCTCTTGTACCAAATATTCCAGGATGACCAGCCAACACAGAAGAATGGACCTCGGAGATGACTCTACTGGTCCAATCATCCGGAACAAACAGTCTTTCTGGTGGACATCGATCCGGTTTATCCACCTGAAACTCCTGCAATGCGCGTCGCAAGTTTGGGAATACGGCGGACAATATTACCCCATCCCTAAGGATACCAGCAGGCCCAGTGTCTCCAGGAGAGTCAGGCACAAAACTCCTGGAAAGAGCATCTGCCTTCACATTCTTTGAACCTGGCAGGTATGAAACCACGAAATTGAAACGAGAAAAAAATAACGACCAACGAGCCTGTCTAGGATTCAAACGCCTGGCAGACTCAAGGTAAATGAGATTCTTGTGATCAGTCAAGACCACCACGCGATGTTTAGCACCCTCAAGCCAATGACGCCACTCCTCAAATGCCCACTTCATGGCCAAAAGCTCCCGATTACCCACATCATAATTGCGCTCGGCGGGCGAGAATTTTCTAGAGAAGAAAGCACATGGCTTCATCACCGAGCCATTAGAACTTCTCTGTGACAAAACCGCCCCCGCTCCAATCTCGGAAGCATCAACCTCCACCTGAAAAGGAAGTGAAACATCTGGTTGACACAACACAGGAGCAGAAGAAAACCGGCGCTTAAGTTCCCGAAAGGCCTCCACGGCCGCAGGAGACCAATCAGCAACATCAGCACCCTTTTTAGTCAAATCAGTCAAAGGTTTAACAATACTGGAAAAATTAGCAATGAACCGACGATAAAAATTAGCAAACCCCAAGAACTTCTGAAGGCTCTTAACAGATGTAGGTTGTGTCCAGTCACAAATAGCCTGAACCTTAACGGGATCCATCTCAATAGTAGAAGGAGAAAAAATGTACCCCAAAAAAGAAATCTTCTGGACTCCGAAGAGACACTTTGAGCCCTTCACAAACAGAGAATTGGCCCACAAAACCTGAAACACCTTCCTGACCTGTAGAACATGAGATTCCCAGTCATCAGAAAACACCAAAATATCATCCAAATACACAATCATAAACTTATCCAGATATTCACGGAAAATATTGTGCATAAAGGACTGAAAGACTGACGGAGCATTGGAGAGTCCAAAAGGCATTACCAAATACTCAAAATGGCCCTCAGGCGTATTAAATGCGGTTTTCCACTCATCACCCTGTTTTATCCGCACCAGATTATACGCACCACGAAGATCTATTTTAGTGAACCACCTAGCCCCCTTAATGCGAGCAAACAAATCAGTAAATAATGGCAATGGATATTGGTATTTCACTGTAATCTTATTCAGAAGGCGATAATCTATACAAGGCCTCAGGGAACCATCTTTTTTTGCCACGAAAAAAAAACCTGCTCCCAGAGGGGACGAAGATGGACGAATATGTCCCTTTTCCAAGGACTCCTTAATATAATTCCGCATAGCAGTATGCTCTGGCAGTGACAGATTAAATAAACGACCCTTAGGGAACTTACTGCCAGGAATCAATTCTATAGCACAGTCACACTCTCTATGAGGAGGGAGCGAATTGAGCTTAGGCTCCTCAAAAACATCCCTATAATCCGACAAAAACGCAGGGATCTCCGAAGGAGTAGATGAAGCGATAGAAATCGGAGGTGCATCATCATGAACCCCCTGACATCCCCAGCTTAGCACAGACATTGTTTTCCAGTCCAGGACAGGATTATGAGTTTGTAACCATGGCAGACCAAGCACTAGTACATCATGTAAATTATACAGTACAAGGAAGCGAATCACCTCCTGATGAACGGGAGTCATGCGCATGGTCACTTGTGTCCAATACTGCGGTTTATTTATAGCCAATGGTGTAGAATCAATTCCCTTCAGAGGAATAGGAACTTCCAGAGGCTCTAGACTAAAACCGAAGCGTTTAGCAAATGACCAATCCATAAGACTCAGGGCAGCGCCTGAATCCACATAGGCATCGACGGAAATGGAAGACAGTGAAAAAAATCAGAGTCACAGACAAAATGAACTTAGACTGCAGAGTATCAATGGCCAAAGATTTATCAACCCTTTTTGTGCGTTTAGAGCATGCTGATATAACATGAGCTGAATCACCACAATAAAAACACAAACCATTTTTCCGCCTATAATTTTGCCGTTCACTTCTGGACTGAATTCTATCACATTGCATAGTCTCAGGTGCCTGTTCAGAAGACACCGCCAACTGGTGCACGGGTTTGCGCTCCCGTAAACGCCGATCAATCTGAATGGCCATAGCCATAGACTCATTCAGACCTGTAGGCGCAGGGAACCCCACCATAATATCCTTAATGGCCTCAGAAAGACCATTTCTGAAGTTTGCAGCCAGGGCGCACTCATTCCACTGAGTAAGCACCGACCATTTCCGAAATTTCTGACAATATATTTCCGCTTCATCATGCCCCTGAGAGAGGGCTAATAAAGCCTTTTCAGCCTGAATCTCTAGGTTAGGTTCCTCATAGAGCAATCCCAATGCCAGAAAAAACGCATCCACACTGAGCAATGCAGGATCCCCTGGTGCCAATGCAAATGCCCAATTCTGAGGGTCGCCCCGTAGGAACGATATAACAATCTTGACCTGTTGAGCAGGGTCTCCAGAGGAGCGAGATTTCAAAGAGAGAAACAATTTACAATTGTTCCTGAAATTCAGGAAGGTAGATCTATCTCCAGAAAAAAACTCTGGAATAGGAATTCTAGGTTCAGACATAGGAGTGTGAACAATGAAATCCTGTATGTTTTGAACCTTTGCCGCGAGATTACTCAGGCTGGAAGCCAAACTCTGGACATCCATGATAAACAGCTAAGATCAGAGCCATTCAAGGGTTAAGAGGAGGTAAGAAGCAGCTAGACAGCAATTAAGGGCTAGGCAGCAAAACTCTGAAGGAAAAAAAAAAAATTTCCCTTGAACACTTCTTTTTCTCCTGCTTCAGCCCCAACAATTAACACTTTGTTGGCCGGCTATACTGTCATGAATCCCCAATGGCTAGGGATAGCACAGGACAAGCAAGTATAACAAATATCGGACGAGCTCTAGGGTGATGGAACCTGGGCTGACCGCTGCCCTACGCCTGACAAACGCAACTAGAGATAGGCAGGGAGCGTGCCTACGTTGGTTCTAGACGCCACGCACCAGCCTAAGAGCTAACTAGTACTGCAGAGAAAACAAAGACCTCACTTGCCTCCAGAGGAATTAACCCCAAAAGGTATAGTTGCCCCCCACATGTATTGACGGTGAAATGAGCGGAAGGCACACACATAGAGATGATGTATATAGCTTTAGCAAATTGAGGCCCGCTGAAAACTAGAAAGCAGAGCGATACAAAAGGGGACTGAGCGGTCAGCAAAAAACCCTAATCAAAAAACCATCTTGAGATTACAAGAACCCATGTGCCAACTCATGGCACATGGGGAGAACCTCAGTCCACTAGAGCAACCAGCTAGCATAGAGACATTCTAAGCAAGCTGGACCAAAAACCAAACAACTGAAAATCAGCACTTAGCTTATCCTGAAAGATCTGGGAGCAGGTAGGCAGGAACCAAACAGAGCACATCTGAACACATTGATAGCCGGCAAGGGAAATGACAGAAAGGCCAGGTAAAATAGGAAACACCCAGCCTCTGATGGACAGGTGGAAACCAAAGGCCGCAACCCACCAAAGTCACCCAGTACCAGCAGTAACCACCAGAGGGAGCCCACAAACAGAATCCACAACAATGCACCATTGGCTCCTGAAGGGTCCATGCAGAAGTGCAAGGCTGAAGATTCAATAAAAGCAACATTTGCTGTGAGCAAGCGAGTGCTGTCAATCAATCTAAAGGGAGTTGCACAGCATGTTGATTGAGGGCCCCAACAGTGACTGAGCCCTTGGCCATGTCATATTTGCACTAAGGAGCCCTCATTTGTATTTAGAACAGAACTGTTTTTCTTTACAACAAAATAAAGGAAATAAGAATGAATATGTAATTTAAGTAGAGTTTTTTTGGAGGATTGGGGTGACATACTACCATTTATTAAATTTGCCACTATTGACTGTAAATGCAGTAATTGATAAAGGGGAAATCCTCCCAAAAGATCTGATCAAGGAAGCATGAACACACATTGGATTCTGTAAGCTCAATTTTTTCTCCATATATTGTCAAAACTTCAAACTCTTTTGGCTGTATTCAGAGGTTTATGTTACTGGAAAACTGTGACACAACATTCAAATGAAATGCCATTACTTTATTTTGATTCTCTGCCCACCAGGAGTACTCAGTGCCGCTTTTGTTGAGACAGATGTGACAGCACTTAGCTTCATACATTAAGCACCAGGTAACAGCAACCGGCTACTCCCATGAATTAAGAACAGATACCAAAACCCAGATTCCATACAAAAAAACTTTGCAACACTGTCTCGTTTCTGGAACAAAGTTGCCACTTGTATCCAAAAAACTGAAGAAAGGGTTGTTGGTGAATACATTTTATTGTAGTACTAACAGTTATTCACCAGAGACCTATGTGGTCAAGCAACTTTTATCACGGAGTAAAGCCCAGTGATGTGGGCCAACTTGCTAGTCCCCTGAAGTTTAATGTACACAGCACGTCTACAGAACCAGCTGTTTGGAAAACCATAGGTAGATAAATACATGTTGTTCATACAAGCATAGTCTGAAGGATCTAATTTTGGGGTAAAAACTGTATTTGATTATAAATTAAGTTGGACAGTTTCAGTGGAGAAGCAAAAAAAAAAATGTGAATTTACAATTTTTGGACCATATGTTCTATCAGGAAAAAAACTATTTCCTACCTTACATAGTATTTGATTATCATGATTTAAAAACGATCTATGGAAATAACTTTGGCACAAGTTACCATACCACATCCTGCCAAAAGGTTTAATGTTCAATCAACCGTCACCAAACGGGTTATGAATGGTGCCACCCCTGTAAATGGTAGAACAGATATTTATGGCACTATATATATATATATATATATATATATATATATATATATATATATATATATATATATATATATATATTCACACACTGTATATATATATATAACTTTTATTAAAATCTGCATGTCAAAGGCAACGGTCAGAACACTGAATTGACGGTCCAAATGCTAACCTCTATATTCACAGCTACCGTGGTCCATTTGCAGCATCAATAATGAAAAAAAAATAATAATTGACACTGCTGGTTATAAACCAAGCAAGCACCTTTTACTTTACTAGAGCATATATACCATGAGAGGGGGACGCAAAAGCTTTCCTTATGCCCTAATTCAAGTGTACTGGTCCCAATGCAGCTTTAAATTGGTGAAATAACAAGAGCGCTTCTCATCTCCGGACGGAGCCCTACAGAGGGTCCCTCCCAACAACACCTCCCTCTTTCAGAAGCACACAAGGTTGCTCTGTTCTCAAGAGCTCACAATCTTACTAGACTGGCAACTGGATTCGATATTTAGTATAGTTCATAAATCAAAGTAGTAAGGAAAAAAAAGTCTAGAATTTCATTACAGTTGAAACAAAAGCCAAAATAGATGCCAGTGGACAAAGGAACTGACTGAGCAAAAATACATAGAAATCCACCAAGATTTATTATTATCTGTACATACAGAAGGACTCCATGTAGCCATTCTTCACTTCTCATTAATATAATGACTATAAAACAGCAATGCACCATTATATATTTTTAGCAATTCGGTTATATAAAAACAAGAAAACACAATTCAGCTGGAAGTGTCAGACCAACACAAATATTTGAGAACAATGGCCATATGCCCCAAAACTTAAAACCCTAAATGAACATTAAAACTAGAAAAGTAGACTGTAGGGACATGGGGAAAAAGAGGGATACATGAAAACAAAGAGATTATAAACAAAAGGCACCATGAAGGCGAAGTAAAAGGAATGACAGACAGAAACTTGGCACATGCGGTCACAACACGCACGCCGTAGTAACTAATATACAGTAGTGTCACTGGACCACAAGAAACTCTGGATCCCCTGCTAGCCCAGTCTCCCATATTCTGCAGCAGATGGGGGGATCCTTGGCAGCATCCCCTCCCCAATCTTAACTCACAAGATGCCGTCTGCTGGGTTAACCCTTCTTAAAGCGACAAATGACATTTCTAATGTAAATCTCTTGGTAAAGAAATGAGAAGTAGCATGTCTCACCTGCTCCCTGTGTGTGTCTGCTGTGCCTGCAGTCAATCTTCAGTGTCAGGAAGAAGCATGAAAGAAAATAACACACGTTTAGTTCAAAGCTCCTTATTTGGGCCGTGATGTCAGGGGGGAAATTGCTAATCTGAGGTCCGCCCTCAGCTCCCCCTCCATCTCTGCCACCTCTTCCTCTCATCATTTCTATGTCTCCAGCATCTTTTTTATATATATTTTGTGTACAATTTCCTGCTCTGTGAGGCTGATGCTCACTGGATAGAGAACATAGTCAAGGTTATGCTTGAAATAGACTAGAAAGGGTGCATGGGGTGTCACACTGGAGAGAAAGAGCACACAGGAGGGAGAAAGAAAGACAAAGGTTGTCAGGAGAGGAGATGTCACTCCTGGGTCATCAGCACCTCCACTGTTATCCCAGCTAAAAACTTACACTGCAATACTGTTTAATACCCCAAGGTCACCAGGTAAGCCGGAGAAAAGAATAGCATTGCATTGGATGACTCTGTCTCACGTAAAATGCTTTCACAGGAGAAGGTCAGCGATGACATCACTAAAGGCAGGAAAAGGTTTTACATAAAAGGAAGGAAAAATTCTATGCAAAGACTATATTTCACCAGCTCAAGACAGGGTTATTTTACTCCATTCCTGACCAGGCACATTTTTAGGTTATAGCACACATGTGCTATTAAACATTTCCTTTGCATATTATAATAATTTTTGCCTCTTTTTAGCGATACACAGGGCTTAACTTTTATGTCATTTTTATTTTATATTCCTTTTTTTGCTGATATTGAGGAAAAATGTCAATAAAAACAAGAAATACATGTGTATTTTTCACCTTTTTTTTTTACGACCACAAAGGACCACTAAAAAACATTTTAAATTTTCCTTTCAATAGAAATTATTTTTACCTGGACATATTTTTTCAGACCAGAGTGTTTGATTTTTTTCTTGCTTTTCTCATATATTTTACATACTGTGCACCCATAAGGTCTTAAAAGATCTTTGGGAGGAATTTTAACATATTAATGTATTATTTGTATTCCTGATTTCCCCTGTAACTGAGATATTCACTCCAGTTTCAAAAGTACCGGTAATTTAGCTTTCAGGCTGCATAGGAGAGCTGACAGACACCTAGGAGCCAACAACTCCTGCTCCCTCCCTACACAGCTAAAACAAGACTTCTGGGTCCCGAGGATGAAGAACTGTCAGTGCTTCCTAATCTGGATACACAACACTTGTTCAGAATTGAGTACACAGTGATCAAGAAAGAAAACGTGATAAATCATGCTTACATTCCTGAGGAGGAGTCTAGTTGTGTCCCTATTGTACCCTGATGCCATTGTAATATCAGGGATCACTGTATTTAATTTGTGTTCTGTACAGAGCATAAAGGCAAAGCAGAGACCTGTAAGGAAGTGGCCACCAGGCACCGAACATACAGGTATAGTTTGCTTACATGCTTAAAGGGAATCTGTCACCAGACTTGTACCACCTAATCTGAGAACAGCATCATGTAGAGACGTTGTGTCAGTTAATGGGCTGCTTGCTGTTGTTTTGATAACATCATTTTTTTTTAATCAGCAGATTATCAGTAAAGGACTGCTGCCATGTAGTCCTCCATATTCCTGACCTCTGTGTAACCACATCACCACTGATGGTGTAGTGTACACAGAAAGCTGCAAAGCAGTGGTGTGGGCATGGCTATAAAGAGTGGAGCAACATTCCACAGGCCACAATCAACAACCAGATCAACTATATGCGAAATATGTTGCACTGCGTGAGGCAAATGGTGGTCACACCAGATACTGACTTGTTTTCTGACCCCCTCGGATCCACGCAATACTATAAAACTGCACATTTTAGAATGGCCTTTTATTGTGGCCAGCCTAAGGCACACCTGTGCAATAATCAGGAGGTCTCAACACCATCTTGCTATGCCACACCTGCGAGGTGGATGGACTGTCTCGGCAAAGGAGAAGTGCTCACTAACACAGGTTTAGACAAATTTGTGAACAATAATTGAGAGAAAAAGGCCTTTTGTGTACATAGAAAAAGTATAACTAAATAGTATACTAAATTACTAAATAGTATAATTCAACATAAATGGGGAGATGACCCATTTCCAAGACTTAGTCTGAGTAAGTAATGTGGTTATTACCGTATATACTCGAGTATAAGCCGACCCTAGTATAACATCTAATTTTGCCACGAAAAACTGGGAAAATTTATGGACTTGAGTATAAGTATCCCCATTCTGGTATGCACGGACTCCTCATCCCTATCCTTGTATGCATGGCTCCTCATCCCTATCCTTGTATACATGGTTCCTCATCCCTATCTTGGTATGCAATGTTCCTCATCCCTATCCAGGTATGTGTCACGAATAGTGTTGAGCATTCCGATACCGCAAGTATCGGGTATCGGCCGATACTTGCGGTATCGGAATTCCGATACCGAGTTCCGATACTTTTGTGGTATCGGGAATCGGTATCGGAACCATATTCATGTGTAAAATAAAGAATTAAAATAAAAAATATGGATATACTCACCTCTCCGGTGGCCCCTGGATCTTACCGCTGTAACCGGGAGCCTCGGTTCCTAAGAATGAGCGCGTGAAGGGCCTTCGATGACGTCGCGGCTTCTGATTGGTCGGGTGACCGCTCATGTGACCGCTCATGCGACCAATCAGAAGCTGCGACGTCAGCCGCGACGTCATCGACGGTCCATCACGGGCTCATTCTTAGGAATGGAGGCTCCCGGTTACAGCGGTAAGGTCCAGGGGCCGCCGGAGAGATGAGTATATCCATATATATCCATATACTCAC
This sequence comes from Ranitomeya variabilis, assembly GCF_051348905.1. NCBI lineage: Eukaryota > Metazoa > Chordata > Amphibia > Anura > Dendrobatidae > Ranitomeya > Ranitomeya variabilis. Next base: position 292,726,332 of record NC_135234.1, read on the forward strand.
CTCTCCGGTGGCCCCTGGATCTTACCGTAATTTCAGGTCCTGAATGCCTAATTCTGCATTGAGGACCTGAAAATTACGTCACGGCTTGCTGTGATTGGTCGCGTCGTGGTCACATGGGCGGCACGCGACCAATCACAAGCCGTGACGTCACGGAAGGAAGTAAACGCGCGCATTTTAAGCAAAGAACGCTCCCGGTTCCCTCGGTAAGGTCCAGGCTGCATCGGAGAGGTGAGTATAGCAATATTTTTTATTTTAATTCTTTATTTTACACATTAATGTTGTTTTGATACCGATACCCGATACCACAAAAGTATCGGATCTCGGTATCGGAATTCCGATACCCGCAAGTATCGGCCGATACCCGATACTTGCGGTATCGGAATGCTTAACACTAATGGCATCCGATCCGATTTTTTATCGGATCGGATGCCATGCAGGAGGTCTTTGGGTCCAAACAACAGAGCTCCGGTGCAGAGCGTCTAGGCCTGGGACTTCCGGTAGGCCAGGCGCAGCTCCCGGAAGTCCCAGGCCTCTGCGTCGGATCTGTGTTGTTTGGGCGGCATTGCGCTGCTCCCTGCTCCCTGCTGCGCCGGCCAGAAGTCCCAGGCTGCACTTCTGAGGCCTGAGGAGATCGCTGTCTGGAGGCCCTGTGATTGCTGTCTGGAGGCCCTGTGATTGCTGTCTGGAGGCCCAGTGATTGCTGTCTGGAGGCCCTGTGATTGCTGTCTGGAGGCCCTGTGATTGCTGTCTGGAGGCCCTGTGATTGCTGTCTGGAGGCCCTGTGATTGCTGTCTGGAGGCCCTGTGATTGCTGTCTGGAGGCCCTGTGATTGCTGTCTGGAGGCCCTGTGATTGCTGTCTGGAGGCCCTGTGATTGCTGTCTGGAGGCCCTGTGATTGCTTTCTGGAGGCCCTGTGATTGCTGTCTGGAGGCCCTGTGATTGCTGTCTGGAGGCCCTGTGACTACTACAGCAACCATCATCCAGTGAACTGTGGGGTGTCATTGGCCATTACTGAGATAAGTGAGAGGGAGGCATCAGTGATGGCGAACCTGTGGCAGTCCAGCTGTTGCAAAACTACAATTCCCATCATGGCTGGCCATTCAAAGCAAAGGCTTTGGCTGTGAAGACATGATGGGAATTGTAGTTTTGCAACAGCTGGAGTGCCACAGGTTCGCCATCACTGGAAGAATTCCCCCTCCCCCTCACTTATCTTAGTTCACGGCACCCCACACAAGTTAAATAATAGCAAGACCAACAAAAGAAACCAACTGACAGATGAACAAAGAAGTCACTAAGCAGGTAAGTTAATTCTAATTATACATATTTGTTATTTAAACTATACATGTCGCAAAATTATGGTTTTTTATCAAGGTGACACACCACCCAAGTTATGCTCGGTTTTTTGGCGAATTTTGACACACCAAGCTCAAAAGGTTGCCCATCACTGGTGTAGTGAGAAGAGCTTCCTATGCAGTATGAAGAGCGGGGGTCAGAAAGCCCACAGCATGTGTCTGGAAAGCCATGGAACCTCCTAGAAGTAAACTCAGAATATGGCATATTTATATTATCGTGACAGTATGCATGGCCATCTCATCCCTATGCTTGTATGCATAGTTACTCATCCCTGTCCTGGTATGCAATGTTCCTCATTAGGGTTGAGCGAAACGGATCGGTCATTTTCATAAGTCGCCGACTTTTGGCAAAGTTGGGTTTCATGAAACCCGACCCGATCCCTGTGTGGGGTCGGCCATGCGGTACGCGACTTTCGCGCCAAAGTCGCGTTTCAATGACGCTAAAAGCGCCATTTCTCAGCCAATGAAGGCGGACGCAGAGTGTGTGCAGCGTGATGACATAGATCTCAGTCCCCACCATCTTAGAGAAGGGCATTGCAGTGATTGGCTTGCTTTCTGTGGCGTCACAGGGGCTATAAAGGGGCGTTCCCACCGACCGCCATCTTACTGCTGCTGATCTGAGCGTAGGGAGAGGTGCCGCTTCGTCAGAAGCAGGGATAGTGTTAGGCAGGGTACATTCACCCCCAAACCGCTTGTGCTGTAGCGATTTCCACTGTCCAACACCACCTTTTGTTTGCAGGGACAGTGGAGGCTACTTTTTTTTTTTTCCTCAGCGCTGTAGCTCATTGGGCTGCCCTAGAAGGCTCCCTGATAGCTGCATTGCTCTTTGTATGCCGCTGTGCAAACCAACTGCTTTTTTCAAAGCACAAATCCTGTTGCTCCTTCCTTTCTGCACAGCTATCCTGTTTGTCCACACTTTTGTTTTTTTTTTGTGCAGCTGTCCACTCCTTGTTATTGCTGCCTGCCATACCTTGCTGAGATTACTGAAGGGAGATAGTAATTGTAGGACAGTCCCTTTTTTTTTTTTTTTTTTTTTAAATCTCCCTGAAAAAAAAAAAAAAATTGTGGGAGATTAAGATTGGCATTTCTGCTTGAGTGCCAGTCCTGTGTGTGCCATCTGTCTCAAATTATTGGGGCACATAAAACCTAGTGTGTCATACTGGGAATTTTTTTTTTTTTTTTTAATTCTCCCTTAAAAAAAAAACATAGTGGGAGATTAAGATTGGCATTTGTGTTTGAGTGCCGGTCCTGTGTGTGCCATCTGTCTCAAATTATTGGGGCACATAAAACCTAGTGTGTCATACTGGGAATTTTTTTTTATTTTTGTTTAAATTCTCCCTGAAAACAAAAACATAGTGGGAGATTAAGATTAGCATTTCTGCTTGAGTGCCGGTCCTGTGTGTGCCATCTGTCTCAAATTATTGGGGCACATAAAACCTAGTGTGTCATACTGGGAAATTTTTTATTTTTTTTTAAATTCTCCCTGAAAAACAAAAACATAGTGGGAGATCAAGATTGGCATTTCTGCTTGAGTGCAGGTCCTGTGTGTGCCATCTGTCTCAAATTATTGGGGCACATAAAACCTAGTGTGTCATACTGGAATTTTTTTTTTTTTTGTTTAAATTCTCCCTGAAAAAAAAAACATAGCGGGAGATTAAGATTGGCATTTCTGCTTGAGTGCCGGTCATGTGTGTGCCATCTGTCTCAAATTATTGGGGCACATAAAACCTAGTGTGTCATACTGGGAATTTTTTGTTTGTTTGTTTAAATTCTCCCTGAAAAAAAAAACATAGTGGGAGATTAAGATTGGCATTTCTGCTTGAGTGCCGGTCCTGTGTGTGCCATCTGTCTCAAATTATTGGGGCACATAAAACCTAGTGTGTCATACTGGGAAAAATTTTTTGTTTGTTTAAGTTCTCCCTGAAAAAAAAAACATAGTGGGAGATTAAGATTGGCATTTCTGCTTGAGTGCCGGTCCTGTGTGTGCCATCTGTCTCAAATTATTGGGGCACATAAAACCTAGTGTGTCATACTGGGAATTTTTTTTTATTTTTGTTTAAATTCTCCCTGAAAAAAAAAACATAGTGGGAGATTAAGATTGGCATGTCTGCTTGAGTGCCGGTCCTGTGTGTGCCATCTGTCTCAAATTATTGGGGCACATAAAACCTAGTGTGTCATACTGGGAATTTTTTTTTATTTTTGTTTAAATTCTCCCTGAAAAAAAAAACATAGTGGGAGATTAAGATTGGCATGTCTGCTTGAGTGCCGGTCCTGTGTGTGCCATCTGTCTCAAATTATTGGGGCACAAAAAACCTAGTGTGTCATACTGGGAATTTTTTTTATTTTTGTTTAAATTCTCCCTGAAAAAAAAAACATAGTGGGAGATTAAGATTGGCATTTCTGCTTGAGTGCCGGTCCTGTGTGTGCCATCTGTCTCAAATTATTGGGGCACATAAAACCTAGTGTGTCATACTGGGAATTTTTTTTTATTTTTGTTTAAATTCTCCCTGAAAAAAAAAACATAGTGGGAGATTAAGATTGGCATGTCTGCTTGAGTGCCGGTCCTGTGTGTGCCATCTGTCTCAAATTATTGGGGCACATAAAACCTAGTGTGTCATACTGGGAATTTTTTTTATTTTTGTTTAAATTCTCCCTGAAAAAAAAAACATAGTGGGAGATTAAGATTGGCATTTCTGCTTGAGTGCCGGTCCTGTGTGTGCCATCTGTCTCAAATTATTGGGGCACATAAAACCTAGTGTGTCATACTGGGAATTTTTTTTTATTTTTGTTTAAATTCTCCCTGAAAAAAAAAACATAGTGGGAGATTAAGATTGGCATGTCTGCTTGAGTGCCGGTCCTGTGTGTGCCATCTGTCTCAAATTATTGGGGCACATAAAACCTAGTGTGTCATACTGGGAATTTTTTTTATTTTTGTTTAAATTCTCTCTGAAAAAAAAAACATAGTGGGAGATTAAGATTGGCATGTCTGCTTGAGTGCCGGTCCTGTGTGTGCCATCTGTCTCAAATTATTGGGGCACACAAAACCTAGTGTGTCATACTGGGAATTTTTTTTATTTTTGTTTAAATTCTCCCTGAAAAAAAAAACATAGTGGGAGATTAAGATTGGCATTTCTGCTTGAGTGCCGGTCCTGTGTGTGCCATCTGTCTCAAATTATTGGGGCACAAAAAACCTAGTGTGTCATACTGGGAATTTTTTTTTATTTTTGTTTAAATTCTCCTTGAAAAAAAAAACATAGTGGGAGATTAAGATTGGCATTTCTGCTTGAGTGCCGGTCCTGTGTGTGCCATCTGTCTCAAATTATTGGGGTCTGTCTCAAATTATTGGGGCACATAAAACCTAGTGTGTCATACTGGGAAATTTTTTTTTTGTTTAAATTCTCCCTGAAAAAAAAAACATAGTGGGAGATTAAGATTGCCATTTCTGCTTGAGTGCCGGTCCTGTGTGTGCCGTCTGTCTCCAATTATTGGGGCACAGAAAACCTAGTGTGTAACATTGGGCCTGATTTTCCTTTCAGTGTCAGCCCCCTATAAAGGTATATATAAATCCTACAGAAGTTTGAGTTCACCTTATACGTTATATTACAGTAACAAATACCTTTACTTTGGTTACGTTTTGCAAACAATGAGGAAGTCTGGTGGAAGAGGTCGTGGCCTTGGGCGGTCATTGTGAGCTGGTAATGATGGTAGTGGTGGTGGAGCATCAGGTGGTCATGGTAAAAGCAATACAGCACCTAAGTCTCGAGTTGTTGAGCCAGGTTCGTCGTCTGGCTACACAAGGCCTCGAACGCTCCCTTTTCTGCGAGTAGGAAAACCGCTTTTAAAGCCGGAGCAGCAAGAACAAGTTTTGACTTTCCTTGCTGACTCAGCCTCTAGCTCTTTTGCCTCCTCTTCTGAAAGTGCTAAATGTAAAAGCAGCACGTCGTTAGTGGATGTTCTCGGTCAGGGACAAGTCGCTTCCTTGTCTTCTTCACCCAGAACAAGAGAGAAGGATGCGTCAGGCGACACAACGGGTTACTCCATGGAGCTCTTTACACATACCATTCCTGGGTTAGACAGTGAAACAGTTAACAGGCCATGCCCATTAGAAGTTGAATCGGACATGGAGTGCACTGATGCACAGCCATAGATTACTATGCTGTTCCTTTGACTCAGACCAGAACATTGCCCTCGCAGTGTACTGAGCCAGAATCAAACCCAGCTGAGACTATGGTGCCCCTTCACGAACGCTATACCACCGGCTTACACGGTGACACAGACGAAGTTGCACACGAGATAGAAGAGGAGGTCATAGATGACCCAGTTGTTGAACCCGATTGGCAGCCATTTTGGGAACAGGGTGCAGGCGGCAGTAGTTCTGAAGCGGAGGAGGAGGAGCCGCAGCAGGCATCAACATCACAACAGGTTCCATCTGCCGGGCCCGTATCTGGCCAAAAATGCGTGGCAAAACCAAAACCAGTTGGAGGACAGCGTGGCCATCCGGTTAAAGAAGCTCAGTCTGCAATGCCTGAAAAGGTATCTGATAGTAGAAAGAGTGCAGTCTGGCATTTTTTAAACAACATCCAAATGATCAGCGCAAAGTCATCTGTCAAAAATGTTCAACTACCTTAAGCAGAGGTCAGATATTAGACATTATATTAGACATATAATAGACATTTAACCACCATGCATTTGCAAGCCTGGACTAACTACCAAACGTCCCTAAAGGTTGCAGCACCCTCGGCCAATGAAGGTAGTCAGCAACGCTACATCCCTTTCCTCACTGTAAGCCCACCATTTCCGGAACCACCTGCAGTATCTGTGCAGCTTTCGTCGCCAGGCCAAAGCAGTCAGGGAATCACCAGGTTCGTAGTAGGAAACACTGCATGTAGGGCACCGGCAAGAATTTCATCTCCAACCCTCTCTCAGTCTGCCATGTCCACCGGCACCACCGCTAGTTCCACGATCTCCAGCTCTCCAGTCCAGCTCACCCTACATGAGACTCTTGTTAGGAAAAGGAAGTACTCATCCTCGCATCCGCATACACAGGGTTCGAACGCCCACATTGCTAGACTAATCTCATTAGAGATGATGCCCTACCGGTTAGTTGAAAGCGAAGCTTTCAAAGCGCTGATGGACTACACTGTACCACGCTACGAGCTACCCAGTCGACACTTCTTTTCTAGAAAAGCCATCCCAGCCCTCCAACAGCATGTTAAAGACCGCATCGTCCATGCACTCAGGCAATCTGTGAGTACAAACGTGCACATGACAACAGATGCATGGACCAGTAGGCATGGCCAGGGACGTTACGTGTCCATCACGGCACACTGGGTTAATGTGGTGGATGCAGGGTCCACAGGGGACAGCAATATTGGGACACTTCTGCCTAGCCCACGGTTTAGGAAACAGTTGGCTGTTGGTGTTCGCCCCCCCTCCTCATCCTCCTCTTCATCCTCCTGCAGAAGCGATAGCTCGTCCACAGATCGCAGTCGCACAATCAGTCCATCCGCAGCTGCCCCTGTTGCACACCAGGTGTCCCATTATGGGACAGCTAGTGGCAAGCGTCAGCAGGCTGTATTGGCAATGAAGTGTTTGGGCGACAACAGACACACCGCGGAAGTTCTGTCCGAGTTCTTGCAGAAAGAAACTCAGTCATGGCTGGGCACTGTACATCTTGAGGCAGGCAAGGTAGTGAGTGATAACGGAAGGAATTTCATGGCTGCCATAGCCCTTTCCCAACTGAAACACATTCCTTGCCTCGCTCACACCTTAAACCTGGTGGTGCAGTGCTTCCTGAAAAGTTATCCGGGGTTACCCGACCTGCTCCTCAAAGTGCGCAGACTTTGCACGCATATCCGCCATTCGCCCGTACACTCCAGCCGTATGCAGAACTATCAGCGGTCTTTGAACCTTCCCCAGCATCGCCTAATCATCGACGTTGCAACAAGGTGGAACTCCACACTGCACATGCTTCAGAGACTGTGCGAACAGAGGCGTGCTGTTATGTATTTGTGGGAGGATACACATACACGGGCAGGCAGTTGGATGGCAGACATGGAGTTGTCAGGTGTGCAGTGGTCGAAGCTACAAGACCTGTGTCAAGTCCTTCAGTGTTTTGAGGAATGCACACGGTTGGTTAGTGCAGACAACGCCATAATAAGCATGAGCATCCTCCTAATGCATCTGCTGATGCAAAGTTTGATGCACATAAAGGAACAGGCGTCTGCAGCCGAGGAAGAGGAAAGCCTTGATTGACAGTCAGCCATTGTCTGGTCAGGGCCGTGTAGAGGACGCGGTAGCGGACAAAGAGGAGGAGGAGGACGAGGAGGATGATGGGGATGAGTATATTTTTAATGAGGAAGCTTCTCCTGGGCCAACAGAAATTAGTGGCGTTGCAAGGCTGGGTTCTGGTTTTTGGAGGGAGACAAGTGACGTAGATTTGCCTGTAACTGCCCCTCAACCCAGCACAACCGCAGATTTGACAACTGGAACTTTGGCCCACATGGCGGATTATGCCTTACGTATCCTCAAAAGGGACCCACGCATTATTAAAATGATGACCGATGACAATTACTGGTTGGCCTGCATCCTTGACCCTCGCTATAAAGGCAAATTGCAAAATATTATGCCACATGAGAACCTCGAACAAATATTAGCAACCAAACAAGCAACTCTTGTAGACCGTTTGATTCAGGCATTCCCAGCACACAGCGCCGGTGATGGTTCTCACACGAGCTGCAGGGGGCTACAGGGCAGAGGTTTTAGAGGTGCACAAATCAGAAGTGGCGTTGGACAGAGGGGTTTTCTGACCAGGTTGTGGAGTGATTTCGCAATGACCGCAGACAGGACAGGTACTGCAGCATCTATTCAAAGTGACAGGAGACAACATTTGTCTAGTATGGTTACTAACTATTTTTCATCCCTTATCGATGTTCTCCCTCAACCGTCATTCCCATTTGATTACTGGGCATCCAAATTAGACACCTGGCCTGAATTGGCAGAATATGCATTGCAGGAGCTTGCTTGCCCAGCAGCTAGTGTGCTATCAGAAAGAGTATTCAGTGCTGCTGGTTCAATATTAACCGAAAAAAGGACTCGTCTGGCTACCCAAAATGTTGATGATCTAACCTTCATTAAAATGAACCACTCCTGGATTTCAAATTATTTTGCCCCACCTTTCCCGGCTGACACCTAGCTTTCCTATAAAAAGGTCTTCCTTGTGGACTGGTCTTACTGAGTGTTCCAATCTCTTAATTTGCAGCAGCTGTTTGTCCAGCATACGACATGTTTACAACTCCCTAAATGGGAAAACTCCCCCCACAGGGCCGTGGTCTCGCCACTTGGCGCAAACACCCATTAGAGTGCCGTTTGTCTGAAGAGGTGGGTGTGCCCGCTTTTGGTCGACGGCACTGGCACTGGGTCCCTCATAGTACAATAAAGTGTCTCTGGCGGTGGTGGCGCGCACCCAACGTCAGACACACTGTTGTAACATGAGGGGCCCTGGGACGGTACCGCCGGCCACAAGAGGAGGTCACCCCCCCAGCTCAAACTGTGCTCTACCACGTGCAAAATTATCTCTCACAGCTCCAACAATGTTTAGTCTATGCGCTGACATCCTTCAATGCCTAGCACTGACAATACCAATTTGTTGACATGTATGATGCTAGTTAAAATAGTCAGGGTCAGTGTCCTATATTGACACCAGTAAATACGTAGTGCCAAATTACTATGTCTGAAACTCAGCAGAGGAGCCCACCCCTGTACCTAAGTATGCCACACTTTTTTTGTTTTGTTTTGTTGTTTTGCGAGACATTAACATCTATTTATTTTTTGGGAGTACTAACTGTGTCAGACACTCCTTGCAATCGTCCTCTGCTGACCACACCAATGCTGCCTGTGTACCCATGTAACCTATTTAAAACTGCATAGAGCCTATTTTTATTTATTTTAGGCCTAGTAAGTCTGTCTGCGGTCCCTCCTTGCAATCGTCCTCCGCTGACCACACCAATGCTGCCTGTGTACCCCTGCGAGATAACTCTAAGTGCCTTGAGCCTATTTTTATTTTTTAGGCCTAGTAAGCCTGTCTGCAGTCCCTCCTTGCAATCCTCGTCCGCTGACCACACCAATGCTGCCTGTGTACCCATGTAACCTATTTAAAACTGCATAGAGCCTATTTTTATTTATTTTAGGCCTAGTAAGTCTGTCTGCGGTCCCTCCTTGCAATCGTCCTCCGCTGACCACACCAATGCTGCCTGTGTACCCCTGCGAGATAACTCTAAGTGCCTTGAGCCTATTTTTATTTATTTTAGGCCTAGTAAGCCTGTCTGCGGTCCCTCCTTGCAATCCTCCTCCGCTGACCACACCAATGCTGCATGTGTACCCATGTAACCTATTTAAAACTGCCTAGAGCCTATTTTTATTTATTTTAGGCCTAGTAAGCCTGTCTGCGGTCCCTCCTTGCAATCCTCCTCCGCTGACCACACCAATGCTGCCTGTGTACCCCTGCGAGATAACTCTAAGTGCCTTGAGCCTATTTTTATTTATTTTAGGCCTAGTAAGCCTGTCTGCGGTCCCTCCTTGCAATCCTCCTCCGCTGACCACACCAATGCTGCCTGTGTACCCATGTAACCTATATAAAACTGCATAGAGCCTATTTTTATTTATTTTAGGCCTAGTAAGTCTGTCTGCGGTCCCTCCTTGCAATCGTCCTCCGCTGACCACAACAATGCTGCCTGTGTACCCCTGCATGATAACTCTAAGTGCCTTGAGCCCATTTTTATTTATTTTAGGCCTAGTAAGTCTGTCTGCGGTCCCTCCTTGCAATCGTCCTCCGCTGACCACACCAATGCTGCCTGTGTACCCCTGCATGATAACTCTAAGTGCCTTGAGCCTATTTTTATTTATTTTAGGCCTAGTAAGCCTGTCTGCGGTCCCGCCTTGCAATCTTCCTCCGCTGACCACACCAATGCTGCCTGTGTACCCATGTAACCTATCTAAAACTGAATAGACCCTATTTTTATTTATTTTAGGCCTAGTAAGCCTGTCTGCGGTCCCTCCTTGCAATCCTCCTCTGCTGACCACACCAATGCTGCCTGTGTACCCATGTAACCTATTTAAAACTGCCTAGAGCCTATTTTTATTTATTTTAGGCCTAGTAAGTCTGTCTGCGGTCCCTCCTTGCAATCGTCCTCCGCTGACCACAGCAATGCTGCCTGTGTACCCCTGCATGATAACTCTAAGTGCCTTGAGCCTATTTTTATTTATTTTAGGCCTAGTAAGCCTGTCTGCGGTCCCGCCTTGCAATCTTCCTCCGCTGACCACACCAATGCTGCCTGTGTACCCATGTAACCTATCTAAAACTGAATAGACCCTATTTTTATTTATTTTAGGCCTAGTAAGCCTGTCTGCGGTCCCTCCTTGCAATCCTCCTCTGCTGACCACACCAATGCTGCCTGTGTACCCATGTAACCTATTTAAAACTGCCTAGAGCCTATTTTTATTTATTTTAGGCCTAGTAAGCCTGTCTGCGGTCCCTCCTTGCAATCCTCCTCTGCTGACCACACCAATGCTGCCTGTGTACCCATGTAACCTATTTAAAACTGCATAGAGCCTATTTTTATTTATTTTAGGCCTAGTAAGCCTGTCTGCGGTTCCTCCTTGCAATCCTCCTCCGCTGACCACACCAATGCTGCCTGTGTACCCATGTAACCTATTTAAAACTGCCTAGAGCCTATTTTTATTTATTTTAGGCCTAGTAAGCCTGTCTGCGGTCCCTCCTAGCAATCCTCCTCCGCTGACCACACCAATGCTGCCTGTGTACCCCTGCGAGATAACTCTAAGTGCCTTGAGCCTATTTTTATTTATTTTAGGCCTAGTAAGCCTGTCTGCAGTCCCTCCTTGCAATCCTCGTCCGCTGACCACACCAATGCTGCCTGTGTACCCCTGCGAGATAACTCTAAGTGCCTTGAGCCTATTTTTATTTATTTTAGGCCTAGTAAGCCTGTCTGCGGTCCCTCCTTGCAATCCTCCTCCGCTGACCACACCAATGCTGCCTGTGTACCCCTGCGAGATAACTCTAAGTGCCTTGAGCCTATGTTTATTTATTTTAGGCCTAGTAAGCATGTCTGCGGTCCCTGCTTGCAATCCTCCTCCGCTGACCACACCAATGCTGCCTGTGTACCCATGTAACCTATTTAAAACTGCCTAGAGCCTATTTTTATTTATTTTAGGCCTAGTAAGCCTGTCTGCGGTCCCTCCTTGCAATCCTCCTCCGCTGACCACACCAATGCTGCCTGTGTACCCCTGCGAGATAACTCTAAGTGCCTTGAGCCTATGTTTATTTATTTTAGGCCTAGTAAGCATGTCTGCGGTCCCTGCTTGCAATCCTCCTCCGCTGACCACACCAATGCTGCCTGTGTACCCATGTAACCTATTTAAAACTGCCTAGAGCCTATTTTTATTTATTTTAGGCCTAGTAAGCCTGTCTGCGGTCCCTCCTTGCAATCCTCCTCCGCTGACCACACCAATGCTGCCTGTGTACCCATGTAACCTATTTAAAACTGCCTAGAGCCTATTTTTATTTATTTTAGGCCTAGTAAGCCTGTCTGCGGTCCCTCCTTGCAATCCTCCTCCGCTGACCACACCAATGCTGCCTGTGTACCCCTGCGAGATAACTCTAAGTGCCTTGAGCCTATTTTTATTTATTTTAGGCCTAGTAAGCCTGTCTGCGGTCCCTCCTTGCAATCCTCCTCCGCTGACCACACCAATGCTGCCTGTGTACCCCTGCGAGATAACTCTAAGTGCCTTGAGCCTATTTTTATTTATTTTAGGCCTAGTAAGCCTATCTGCGGTCCCTCCTTGCAATCCTCCTCCGCTGACCACACCAATGCTGCCTGTGTACCCATGTAACCTATTTAAAACTGCATAGCGCCTGCTTTTTTATTTTAGGCCTAGTAAGTCTGTCTGCTGTCCCTCCTTGCAATCGTCCTCCGCTGACCACACCAATGCTGCCCGTGTACCCCTGGAAACTATTTTAAAGTGCATATTGCCACTTTTTTTAATTGTAGGCGTACTAAGTCTGTCTGCGGTCCCTCCTTCCAATAGTCCTCCACTGACCACACCAATGCTGCCCGTGTACCCCTGGAACCTATTTTAAAGTTCATAGAGCCTATTTATTTATTTTATTTAATATTAATAAAGCCATGATGGACTACGCTGTACCACGCTACGAGCTACCCAGTCGACACTTCTTTTGCGAGAAAAGCCATCCCAGCCCTCCACCAGCATGTAAAAGACCGCATTGTCCATGCACTCTGGCAATCTGTGAGTACAAAGGTGCACCTGACAACAGACGCATGGACCTGTAGGCATGGCCACGGAAGGTTACGTGTCCATTACGGCGCAATGGGTTAATGTGGTGGATGCATGGTCCACAGGGGACAGCCTACTAAGTCTGTCTGCAGTCCCTAATTCAAATTGTCCTCCACTGACCACATCAATGCTGCCCGTGTACCCCTGGAACCTATTTTAAAGTGCATAAAGCCTCCTTTTTTTATTTTAGGCCTACTAAGTCTGTCTGCAGTCCCTAATTCAAATTGTCCTCCGCTGACCACACAAATGCTGCCTGTGTACCCCTGTAACCTTTTTTAAACTGCATTGAGCCAACATTTTTGTTTAAGGCCTACTACCTGTGTCTGTCTGCGCCACTCAATAAAGCTGTCCTCCTCTGAAAAAAGCTGAGCTTCAATTGTCAGGTTTTCAGCCTATAGGAATTTGAAAACTGCAGTGGGGCTACTAGTTTGGTTGGGCCTACTAACGGTGTCTGACGCTCCTGGGTGTTCTCCTCCTCCTGGGTGTTCTCCTCCTCCTGGGTGTTCTCCTCCAGGTTTCCTTGTCTGAGCTTCAACCTTCAGGCTCTCATTAAGTAGATGTTTTTAAAAATTGGTGGTTGGGGCCTACTAACGGTGTGTGCCGCTCCCTGGTGTTGTCCTCCACTGTATAAAGCTGAGCTTCAACCTTCAGGCTCTCATTAAGTAGTTGTTTTTAAAAATTGGTGGTTGGGGCCTACTAACGGTGTCTGATGCTCCCTGGTGTTGTTCTCCACTGTATAAAGCTGAGCTTCAACCTTCAGGCTCTCATTAAGTAGTTGTTTTTAAAAATTGGTGGTTGGGGCCTACTAACGGTGTCTGATGCTCCCTGGTGTTGTCCTCCACTGTATAAAGCTGAGCTTCAACCTTAAGGCTCTCATTAAGTAGTTGTTTTTAAAAATTGGTGGTTGGGGCCTACTAACGATGTCTGACGCTCCCTGGTGTTGTCCTCCACTGTATAAAGCTGAGCTTCAACCTTCAGGCTCTCATTAAGTAGTTGTTTTTAAAAATTGGTGGTTGGGGCCTACTAACGGTGTCTGACGCTCCCTGGTGTTGTCCTCCACTGTATAAAGCTGAGCTTCAACCTTCAGGCTCTCATTAAGTAGTTGTTTTTAAAAATTGGTGGTTGGGGCCTACTAACGGTGTCTGACGCTCCTGGGTGTTCTCCTCCTCCTGGCTGTTCTCCTCCTCCTGGGTGTTCTCCTCCTCCTGGGTGTTCTCCTCCAGGTTTCCTTGTCTGAGCTTCAACCTTCAGGCTCTCATTAAGTAGTTGTTTTTAAAAATTGGTGGTTGGGGCCTACTAACGGTGTGTGCCGCTCCATGGTGTTGTCCTCCACTGTATAAAGTTGAGCTTCAATCTTAAGGCTCTCGTTAAGTAGTTGTTTTTAAAATGTGTGGTTGGGCCCTTAAAACGGTGTCTGACGCTACTGGGTTTTCTCCTGTTTTGTTGTCCTGACCTTCAATGTTCAGGCTTTCGGCTTACATTTTAAATAATTAAACTGCAGTTGGCCTACTACTTTGGTTGGGCCTAGTAACGGTGTGTGCCGCACCTTGGTGTTGTCCTGTGTTATTTTACTGACCTTTAATCTTCAGGCTTTCGGCCTTCATTTGTAATATTAAACTGCATAGGGCCTACTAGTGTGGTTGGGCCCTACTAACGGTGTCTGCCGCTCCTGGGTTTTCTACTCCACTGAACTAAGCAATGCCACCTGGTTAGTCCTGTTACCAATTTTGGACTGCATTTTACCCACTTTATTATTTGGGCCTATATCAGTGTTTCCTCCTCATCCTGCCCATTGCCCAGCCGGTGCTAGATGAGTCTTGTGGTACTTTGACCCAGACCACTACATTCCCCTTGCACGCTACACAGCCACAATCTGACCCTGCTGAAAGTCAGGTTCCCCTTCCCGCATACTATACCACCTTACACAGGGACGAAGATGCAGATGAAAGTGCAGGTTTCTTCAACAGGTAGGGGGGCATACTCGTTGGCGACGTCACAGGCACAGGGCCCCTCAGAGTATGCAAAAGTGTCGCTGCCAGTGGGAGGCGCCCCCACCGTGCAAACACACCGCCGTACTTTGAGGGGCCCTGTGCCAGTGCCAATGCGAACGAGTGGGCCTCCCTGCTTGCTCAGGATCACAGCACTTGCAAAGTTGAAATACTTACCTCTCACTGCTCCACCGCCGTGACGTAGTCCACGTTTCCTGGGCCCACTAAAACCTTGAACCAGCCCTACCCCCCACAACTTTTGCCAAATGACCCCCAATTTCCAATGCTCAACTATTATTATAAAGTTAATTAAGATTGACAAGCTTCAGAAACAAGAATGGATGTTTTGGGCATTAAAATGGGCACTGTAGGTGTTTTCCTGGCCTCCACTCACTGCCGACTATGCTTCCCCATTGACTTGCATTGGGTTTCATGTTTCGGTCGATCCCCGACTTTTCGTGATAATCGGCCGACTTCACTCGACTTGACTTTGGACAAAGTCGGGTTTCGCAAAACCCGACTCGATCTTAAAAAAATGAAAGTCGCTCAACCCTATTCCTCATCCCTATTCTGGTATGCATGGTTTCTCATCCCTATTCTGGTATGCATGGCCCCCTCATCCCTATCTCCCTATCCTGATATGTATGGTTCCTCATCCCTATCCTGGTCTGCATGGCTCCTCATCCATATTTTGGTATGCATGGTACCCTCATCCCTATCCTTGTATGTATGGCCCCCATCATTAAAGCATACAAAAAAAATTAACTATCCTACTTACCGTCCCTGCTCTCTCCTACAGCGTCTTGTTCCAGTGTCAGCAGCTGTAGCGGCAATCACGTGTCCCTGCTACTTAAGGGAATGAATATTGACAGCACTCCACACCCATGGGAGTGGAGAGGGGTGAATATTCACTTCTCTTAAGTAGCGGGCACCTGTGGTCGCCCGGCAACTGCTGGAAGTCGGCAGCTGCGGCTGACACTGTGCACACTATTACAGAGAAGTGAATATTCACTTCCATTGCAGTGAATATTCATTTCTCTTTAGCAGTGGGTACAGGAGGTAGCTGCAGCAGCCGGCTCCTACCTCCTGTGACCTGCTGCTCTGACGCTGGCGCTCCCCCTCCATCTTCTGGGACAATGACTCGAGTATAAGCTGAGGGGGGCGTTTTCAGCATACAAAAAAAATGTGATTGTGATGTAATTACAAACAATAATGACTAAAAAAAACCTCCAATTAACAGAGAAACTAAAATAAGACAGCATAAAAAGCCATAATCTAAGAAAAGGATTTGGGGGATTTTATCCTGTTGCTATGTTTACACTACTCGCTTTCCTGACAACCAGTGATGCGGAGTTGGCCTAGATTGTCTTTGAGATCCTCCAAGATGCACCATGCAGTTGTGACGAAAGGTTCTACAGCAACTCTTTTTTCTTCCAGAGAACAAAACTTTACAATAAATTGCTTCCATTTCAAAAGAAATTGGCCTGCTTGCAACTCTTTATAACCGCATTCCATTTTTCTACCTCCATATATTGTTTCATCTGGGCTATCAATTCAGGGATGGAGGGAATAGTAGATTCCAACCAATATTTAATAATTAGTTTTTTTGCTAATAGGAGTAGAGTATGTAACAGCTTTGGGAAGCCCTTAAATTGGCTGATTTTTACGTCAGTTATTCCAATAGTGTAAAAGGGCTAATTGGGGAGATAAACAGCTTTTAAAGCACCATAGGGAATCAATGTCTGATACCAGTTTCCAGAAGGAGGCTGTCTTGGGGCACAGCCAAAGACCATGGATTAGGTCAGACTCTGAGAGGTGGCACTTGGTTTATGCAGTTAAGCTATCGGCTAGAGGATCTTTTAGGAGTATATTGAAGGAATATATCGCCCTGTGCATGATTTTAAATTTTGTTTCTAAGATTCGTTAATAATGTGCTTCCTAAATGAGTTTTAGCCTACTGTGATTTTGGTAGAAATTTCCACATTATCCATTTGCTTCATCCAGTATTTAATAAAGATGTCTGGGTGTACACCATGTACATAAAAAAAATAGAGTGACGATATTGAATTGGGTGTATATATTTGAGAAAAAAGAATGATATCCAGCTTATTTTGTATTGATTCAGAGGTCATGAAGGTTAGCCATGATGGAGAGTCTGATTTGCTCATATAGTAGATAATGAGAGGGATGAAAGTTATAAAAATTCTGTGCATGTCAGGCACCTAGGCTCGGTTACGTGGAGAAGGTGGGAGAAATTGTTTATGCCATCCTGGCAACACACTGAATAAAGTTTATTCTCCATTATAATCAGTGTTTTATCAGTAGGTGCTTATCACTGACTGACTAGGTCTCATGTGCAAACAAGTCAGGCTAGTTAGTGTAAGGGTATGTGCACACGTTCAGGTTTTTTCGCGTTTTTTCGCGATAAAAACGCTATAAAAACTCATTAAAAACGCAAACATTATGCATCCTATCATTTAGAATGCATTCTGCATGTTTTGTGCACATGGTGCGTTTTTTTCCGCGGAAAAAACGCATCGCGGTAAAAAAAGCAGCATGTTCATTAATTTTGCGGTTTTTTTGCGTTTTTCCCACTATTCTATGCATTGGGAAAAAAACACACAAAAATGCGGTAAAAACGCCGTAAAATCGCGGTAAAAACGTGGTAAAATCGCAGTAAAAATGCATGCGGATTTCTGGCAGAAATGTCCGGTTTTTGTCAGGAAAATTTCTGCCAGAAATCCTGACATGTGCACATAGCCTAACCTCGTCCTCACGACTGATTGGCAGCTTACTGACAATTCACAATGTACACAGGAAGATTCCTATCAGAGTTAGGCTGCCGTCACACTATCAGTATTTGGTCAGTTGTCACGGGGAGACTAGATGGGCAAGAGCTAATAACCCGGGCCCCTGCAATTTCGCTCAGACTAGGGAAATCCTGACTGACCTTCTACCTAGAGTTTACACTGATGGTGTGCATGTCTAGGCCTCGACCCTCACCCTGTCTCCTGTTTCAACCCTAGGCTGAAACCACCGCACACCACCCAGTGAAAAGATCATACACCAATACCCACAGTTAGCACAGACAAGGATAACGGAAAATATACACCACGCCGCAGTCACTCAGGAATACACTATAAATGCACAGGGCAAAATAAATACAAATATAGGAAGGAGTAAATAAGACAAAGGGAAATACACCACCAGCAACGATACTCCAACTACTAGCTCACCACTCCAGACTAAGATAACGCACAAGACAGAAGCTATAATCAGCGACGCCCAATGTTCAGGAGAACTATTTAAAGGCAGTGGGCATGGCCCAGCTTTCAATCCGAGCACCAGGTAAATTAACCCCGGACCAGCTAGATAAAATCTAGCTGACGCCAATGAGCGCATAGTAGACAAAAGCGGAATTACCGCTGTCTGTCGAACGACCTGGTCTGAACAGCGTCCGACATGACAGTACCCCGCCTTCTACGAGGGACCCCAGGGCCCTCACGGCTTATAGGACCTGGCTTGTCCGGATGGCGGCGGTAAAACAAGCTGACCAGCCAATCCGCATGAACGTCTGAGGCTGGTACCCATGACCTCTCCTCAGGCCCATAACCACGCCAGTGTACCAAGTACTGTAAAGTGCGGTGCACTACACGAGAGTCAACCACCTTGGAGACTTCAAATTTCAAATTACCATCCACCAAGACTGGAGAAGGTATTGGTGTCGCGTCCACAAGACCCATCACCTTCTTTAACAACGATCTCTGGAACACGTTGTGTATTTTATACACCGTAGGAAGCTCCAACCGGTACGCTACTGGGTTAATGACAGCGGCGACCCTAAATGGACCAATAAACCGTGGAACCAATTTAAGGGATGGTATTTTGAGACTTATGTTTTTTGTGGATAACCACACCCAGTCATCCACACTCAGGTCCGGACCTGGCACACTCCTACTGTCAGCCACACGTTTGTACCTAGCACCCACACTCAACAGGCGCTGTTTAACTCTCCTCCAGACTGATGACAATTGTGCTCCTAACTGGTCTTCCGCCGGAAGAGCCCCTCTGACTCAAAGTACAAAATTGAGGATGTAGCCCGTAAACACAAAAAAACGGAGACTCCCCAGAAGACTCCTGGCAGTGATTATTGATGGCAAACTCAGCCAAAGAAAGGAACGTAGACCACTCCTCCTGATTATCAGAGACAAAGCAGCGTAAGTACTGTTCCAAATTTTGGTTCATACGCTCAGTCTGACCATTTGACTGAGGATGAAACGCCGACGAATGAGACAACTTGATCCCCAGCCGTGAGCAAAATGCTCTCCAAAATTTTGCCACAAACTGAGTACCCCTATCAGACACGATGTCAGACAGGACCCCGTGAAGTCTGACCACCTCCTGCACAAATACCTGAGCCAGAGTCTTAGCGTTAGGCAATGAAGGCAAAGACACAAAGTGCGACATTTTTGAAAACCGATCAACAATCACCAAGATGACCGTGTTCCCAGCTGAGGAGGGCAAATCAGTGATGAAATCCATGGAGATTTCCATCCATGGCTTACTAGGTACCTCAAGAGGAAGTAGTGTGCCAACAGGACGGGAGCGGGGCGTCTTAGCCCTAGCGCACGTGGTACAAGCTGACACATATGAGACCACGTCCTGTCGGATCTTGGGCCACCAAAACCGACGTGACACCAACTCCAAGGTACCTCTAACCCCTGGGTGGCCAGCCAGGACAGCATCATGATGCTCCGCCAAAACATTTAAGCGGAGATGAAGCGGTACAAAAGATTTGTTGATGGGAAGCTCAGATGGTACCTCCTCCTGAGCCTCGGCAATCTCAGCCTCAACCTCGGTAGTGAGAGCCGAAACCACAACACCCTTTTGGAGGATGGGTACTGGATCCTCCCGAGGTTCTCCCCCCGGAAAACACCTGGAGAGAGCATCCGCCTTAGTGTTTTTAAACCCCGGTCTGTAAGTGACAACAAAATTGAACCGCGTGAAAAACAATGCCCAGAGAGCCTGCCTGGGGGACAGACGCTTGGCTGACTCCAAATACAGCAGATTCTTATGATCGGTAATAACAGTAACCTGATGAACTGACCCCTCCAAGAAGTGTCGCCATTCCTCAAAGGCCAACTTGATTGCCAACAACTCCCTGTTGCTGATATCGTAGTTACGTTCGGCGGACGACAGTTTCTTGGAAAAATAGGCGCATGGACGCAAATCACTCAAAGATGAGCCTTGTGATAGTATCACCCCCACACCAACCTCAGACGCATCGACTTCCACAACAAAAGGTTTTGATACGTCTGGCTGCACAAGAATGGGGGCTGAAACAAAACTGTTCTTAAGAAATTCGAATGCGCGCACTGCAGCCTCAGGCCAAACAGAGAAATTGGTACCCTTTTTAGTCATGTCAGTTAGCGGTTTAGCAATGATGGAAAAATCCTTGATAAATTTCCTATAGTAGTTAGAAAACCCAAGGAACCGCTGAAGTGCTTTCAGGTTATCAGGACGTTCCCAATGCAGCACCGCTTGCACCTTAGCGGCGTCCATTTTAAAACCAGAAGCAGACACAATATAACCCAAGAAAGGCAACTCTTGAACAGAAAATACACATTTCTCAAGTTTAGCATACAGCTTATTATCTCTGAGAAGCTGTAACACCTGCCTGACATGATCTAAATGAGTATCACGGTCGCAAGAATATATGAGAATGTCATCTAGGTACACGATAACGAATTTCCCCAAAACATGCGAAAACACATCATTAATGAAATGTTGGAACACTGCAGGTGCCTTAGTCAACCCAAATGGCATCACCAAATTTTCAAAATGACCCTCAGGGGTATTAAAAGCCATCTTCCACTCATCACCTTGACGGACTCTTATGAGGTTGTACGCCCCCCTGAGGTCAAGCTTGGTAAACCACTTAGCACCAGCCACCTGGTTGAACAAATTTGGTATCAGTGGCATAGGGTATGGATCACGAACCGTAATCTGGTTCAACTCCCTGAAATCCAAACACGGGCGTAATCCGCCATCTTTCTTCTTCTTCTCGAAGAAGAACCCTGCTGCCACAGGCGAGGATGAAGGCCTGATGTGCCCTTTGCTCAAACTTTCAGCAATGTAATCCTTTAACGCTTGTCTCTCCGGACCGGAGATGTTAAACATCCTTGCTTTAGGCAATTTGGCCCCTGGTTTAAACCTGACAGTACAGTCATAGAGAAGATGTGGCGGCAACTCTGAACAACCCTTCTCAGTGAACACATCCACAAAATCCAGAAGTGACTCCGGAACGCTTGAAGTCACAGCAGACACACATGTGGCCAGGCAATTCTCCTGGCAGAACTCGCTCCACTGAATTATGTCCTGAGTTTTCCAGTCAATTACCGGGTTGTGCATAGACAACCATGGAAAACCCAAAACCACCGGAGCAGGAAGATTCCTGAGCACCTTACATGTAACCTGCTCGGAATGTAGAACCCCAATGTGGAGTTTCACCTCAGCCACAAATTCAGTAATCTCCCCCTGTGAGAGAGGAGCAGCATTGATGGTGACCACGCGGATAGGTTGAGGCAGTTTTTCAATCCTAAAACCTGCTGTGCACGCAAACTCCTCATCAATGAGATTTGTGGCTGAACCACTATCCACAAAAACAGTAATTGGCAGCTCACTGCCAACGATAATAACCTTAGCAGGGAGCATGCATTGAGAAACCACCATGGAGGATACACATAAGCTCAGATTGGTCTCCTCCACACCCTCTGAGCTTAGAAGTTTTCCGCCGTTGTGTTTTTCTTAGACAGCAGAGGACAGATGTTAATAAAATGACCAGTTTTACCGCAGTAAAAACAGGCTCCCTGCTTCCTGAGCCCAGGGGCTCGACGCTTCACATGCGACACCCCTGCAATTTGCATAGGCTCCGTGGGCTCACCTGCAGCAACCTCACGTGAACCTAAACCCTCTCCCATAGGCGGTGTCTCATGCTCCCCCTGATGCAAACGGTGATCAATGCGGACAACCAGACTCATAGCGGAATCTAGAGAAGCAGGAGTCTCGTACATCAGAAGGGCTTTTTTAACCCTTCCAGAAACCCCATGAATAAACTGACTCCGCAGCGCTGGATCATTCCACTGTGTATCGATCGCTCAGCGACGAAATTCAGAACAGTAATCCTCTGCAACTCACTCCCCCTGGCGAATAGTGCGTATCTTAGATTCTGCTAGAGCCATTCTGTCAGGCTCATCGTAAATGTTTCCAAGAAAGGAAAAAAAACTCTCCACAGAGTCAAATGCAGCAGAATCAGATGGCAAAGAAAACGCCCATGCTTGGGGATCCCCGCTTAACAATGACAACACCAGGCCCACATGCTGAGCCTCATTACCCGAGGAGATCGGGCGCATACGGAAATATAGTTTGCAAGCTTCACGAAAAGAAACAAATTTACTGCGTTCCCCAGCAAATTTTTCAGGCAAAGGAAACTTAGGCTCAGCAACTCTACCTGTCGCTCCAGCTTGCACATTAGATACTGCTAGTCCCTGTTGCTGTACTGCCCCCCTCAACTCAGTGACCTGTAGGGACAGTGCCTCCAACTGGCGGGTTATGGAAGTCATAGGATCCATGACAAAACAAAAAAAAGGAAACCCCTTTTTTTTTTTTTTTTTTTAAGGCCGATTATAATCTCACGGGGAGACTAGGTGGGCAAGAGCTAATAACCCGGGCCCCTGCAATTTCCCTCAGACTAGGGAAATCCTGACTTACCCTCTACCTAGAGTTTACACTGATGGTGTGCAAGTCTAGGCCGCGACCCTCACCCTGTCTCCTGTTTCAACCCTAGGCTGAAACTACCGCCCACCACCCAGTGAAAAGATCATACACCAATACCCACAGTTAGCACAGACAAGGATAACGGAAAATATACACCACGCCGCAGTCACTCAGAAATACACTATAAATGCGCAGGGCAAAATAAATACAAATATAGGAAGGAGTAAATAAGACAAAGGGAAATACACCACCAGCAACGATACTCCAACTACTAGCTCACCACTCCAGACTGAGATAACAACGCACAAGACAGAAGCTATAATCGGCGACGCCCAATGTTCAGGAGAACTATTTAAAGGCAGTGGGCATGGCCCAGCTTCCAATCTGAGCACCAGGTAAATTAACCCCGGACCAGCTAGATAAAATCTAGCCGACGCCAATGAGCACATAGTGGACAAAAGCGGAATTACCGCTGTCTGTCGAACGACCTGGTCTGAACAGCGTCCGACATGACATCAGTATTTTACATCAATCAGTATTTGTAAGCCAAAACCAGGAGTGGGTGATAAATGCAGAAGTGGTGCCGCGTTTCTATTAGGGTATGTGTACACTTTCAGGATGGCTGGCGCTTTGGACGGAGCAGCAAACCTGCCCCATCCAGCATCATCGCACCCCACACATAGGGCCCTGTGATATACCTTGCGGCGCAGCGGCGCCGCAAGATACACGGACATGCTGCGATCTTAAAAGACGCGCAGCATGTCCGGAATCGCAGGGCCGACAGATGCGTGTTACCACACATAGTGGAGACGGGATTTCATAAAATCCCCTCCACTATGCTGTAACATATACTTTTCCTCTAATTGTTCCACTCCTGGTTTTGGGTACAAATACTGATGTAAAATACTGACCAAATACTGATAGTGTGACGGCAGCCTTATTGGTGGGGTTCCACAGGCCTCCGCATTCTAACCACTGCTTCATCTACAACAGAGAAAAAAACAAGGGATCTATCAAAATTACACAAAGCAGTCTAGCAAGGCTATGTTCACACGTTGCATTTTTGCTGCATTTTTTCTGCAGGCAAAACATGCAAAACATGCTTTCTTGGCAGTAGAGAAGCTGCTTACAAAAAGAATGGTTTTTTTCGGCATTTTTTCCTACATTTTTCAGGATTCCAAACTAGTTCAGCTTTGTTTCCAGCACAGAAGCATGAGCACTGGTGACCAATGCAAGACATGTAAAACCATAAAACCATTTATGGAAAAAAGGGCATTTTGATTAAATTATTTAGTGGAACAAGATTTTTATGCCTGAAAAAAATGACTATTCTTAACAAAAAAGTTCACATGAGTTCATGAAAAAATACACAATTACAAATGTACGGGCTCCTTCTCACTTGCGAGAAATACGTGCGAGTCTCGCATGTTAAAACCAAGCTCTGGCGCCACCACTTGGGAGCGGAGCGTGCAGCTCCATGTGTTGCTATGCAGCCGCATGCTCCGCTCTGGAGTGCCAGCGCCAGAGCTTGGCTTTAACATGCGAGACTCGCACGTATTTCTCGCAAGTGAGAAGGAGCCCTAACAGTGGTGAACTGATTGGAAATAGTTTACCTTTACATTGGAAGAGCATTGAGTTTGTAGGTCACTGTTTAAGGACACATTTTATTCAGCCCTGGAGTTGTTCAGGTATTGTTCAATCTCACACCTTGGTCAGCCAATGTTTACTTTACACATGTCACTAATTTAATTAAACTGTACTAACCTAATTGCCATTAAATAGGTTTCACATACTGCTGTACTTAGTTTTTTTCAATAAAAAGCAGCAAAACCTGATACATTGCTTTCTATGAGTGAAAAAATGCTGAAAGAAGTGGCATGCTACAATTTTTAGAAATGCGTCAATTTTCCAATTCAGTCAGGAAAAAAAAACATGTGCATGAGATTTCTGAAATCTCATAGCTTTTGCTGGTACTGTAAAACACAGCTTAAAATTTGCATACCGTATTGTTTGGACAATAAGACGCACTGGACCATAAGACGAACCTAGGTTTTAGAGGAGGAAATTAGGAAAAAAATTGAAGTAAAACATGGTCAATTCTGTACTTAATATCCCCTATCCTGGTATATATGGTCCCCTCATCCCCATCCTGATACACATGGCCCCCTCATCCCTACCCTGGTATGCATGGCCCCTCATCCGTACCCTGGTATGCATGACCCCCTTATCCCTATCCTGGTAGAAATGGTCTCCCTCATCCCTTTCCTGGCAGGAATGATCTCCCTCATCGGTATCCTAGTAAGCGTGGCCCCATCCCTATCCTGGTATGCAGGGCCCCCATCTCATCCTAGTATGCATGGCCCCATCCCTATTATTATTATTTATTAGTATAGCGCCATTTATTCCATGGCACTTTACATGTGAGGAGGGGTATACATAATAAAAACAAGTACAATAATCTTAAACAATACAAGTCATGACTGGTACAGTGGGAGAGAGGACCCTGCCCGTGAGGGCTCACAATCTACAAAGGATGGGAGAGGATACAATAGGTGAGGGTATAGCTGGTCATGCAGCGGTTTGGTCGATCGGTGGTTACTGCAGATTGTAAGCTTGTCGGAAGAGGTAGGTCTTCAGGTTCTTTTTGAAGGTTTCTACGGTAGGTGAGAGTCTGATATGTTGGGGTAGAGAGTTCCAGAGTATGGGTGATGCGCAAGAGAAATCTTGTATGCGATTGTGGGAAGAAGACATAAGAGAGGAGTAGAGAAGGAGATCTTGTGAGGATCGGAGGTTGCGTGCAGGTAAGTACCGGGAGACGAGGTCACAGATGTATGGAGGAGACAGTTGTGGATGGCTTTGTTTGTCATGGTTAGGGTTTTGCACTGGAGTCTCTGGGCAATGAGGAGCCAGTGAAGGGATTGACAGAGGGGAGAGGCTGGGGAATAGTGGGGGGACATGTGGATTAGTCGGGCAGCAGAGTTTAGAATAGATTGGAGGGGTGCGAGAGTGTTCGAGAAGAGGCCACAGAGCAGGGGGTTGCAGTAGTCAAGGCGGGAGATGATGAGGGCATGGACTAGGGTTTTTGCAGATTCTTGGTTTAGGAATGTACGGATCCGTGAAATATTTTTGAGTTGAAGTCGGCAGGGAGTAGAAAGGGCTTGGATATGTAATTTGAAGGAGAGATCAGTGTCAAGGATTACCCCGAGGCAGCAAGCTTGTGGGACTGTGGAGAGTGGGCAGCCGTTTACTGTAATGGATAGGTCCATTGGGGGGGTCACGTGAGATGAGGGAAAGATGATGAATTCTGTTTTGTCCATGTTAAGTTTTAGAAATCTAGTGGAGAAGAAGGATAAAATAGTGGACAGACATTGAGGGATTCTGGTTAGTAGGGTGGTGATATCTGGTCCAGAGATGTAGATTTGTGTGTCATCAGCATAGAGGTGATACTGAAAGCCATGAGATTCTATGAGCTGTCCCAGGCCAAAGTTGTAAATGGAGAAGAACAGGGGTCCTAGGATGGAAACCTTGCGGGACCAGTCTGTTAGGCTACTTTTACACATCAGGTTTTTTCTGTCAGGCATAATCGGGCAAATTTTGGAAAAACTGGATCTGGCAAAAGATGCCACCAGATCCGGTTTTCCCCCATAGACCTGTATTAGCGTCGGATGACCTTCCGTTTCGTCCGGTATTTGCCGGATCCGGCAAAAATGTTGTTTCCGGCGTCTGGGAAAAACATACACAGTAACGTTTTTTTGTCTCCGGCGAAAAAGCCGGAAGCGCCAGATCCGGCGCTTCCGGCTTTTTGATAGAATGAAAGCCTATGGGCGCCGGATCCTCCGGATTCCGTTATTTTATCTGAGCATGCTCAGATAACATTGGACAGCCCCCAATTAGGAAACATATAAAGCCTGCCAGATAGGCCTTCACTCAACCATTTACCAGCCAGCAAGAGACACAGAGAACCTGCTGCCATCCAGAGCTGAACCTGCCACCAGCCAGAACCGGAGCCTCCAGCCAGCCAGAGCTGAACCTGCCCCAGGCCAGCCACAGCCAACCGGCAAGCTACAGCCACAGCCAGCAAGCTACAGCCACAGCCAGCCAGCAGCAGCAAGCCATGTCTTCTTCTGGGAGCCCTCACTCGCATTGTCAGCGCTGTGAGGATATTTACCTCATCCCTATACATACCTATATCTTTTTGCTTTTTCTTTTTGGTGATGTTCACCTAACAATATCCTTTAATTCTTAACAGGAATCTGCAGCGTCAGAGGTGTTTCTAGAAGGAGACGGAAGGGGTGGAGAGATACCCGAAGCGGGCAAGCGTGTAGTAAGTATCTAAATGCATCGCAGAAGCACATCATCACTGATATCACAGTACACACAAAAAATAACAGATCTTTACAGACATCACTGAATACACAACACATAAGCCAACATCCAAGCACATAATTTTTTTTTTCTTTTTACTTTTAGTCTTCCGATTCTGGGGCTCGATCCAGAGGTACTCAAAGTGCCTCCCCAGGGTCGTCGGCGTGACCGTTGTGGCAGTCACCACAGAGAAAGTTTTTTTTTTTTTTCCTTTTTCCCCTTTTTTCTTTTATTTGAGTCTAATGTCTTTGTTTTTTTTTCTTTCTTAACAGGCTTCACAGCGGGCTCCTGATTCGGACGGTGAGGAGGCCAGTCTCAACATTGACCTCCTCATTGATCTGAAAAACTTTTCTGTGTCTCCTCGTAGCTCCATGTATAAAGTTTAAAAAAAAGTCTCCCCGCATCATTCTCCGTGCTGTGATGGGATGGATCCACAAACGCCGTCACCGCTGACGCATGATGCGCTGCTGTGTCTCTCGCTCCTTCTCCAGAACAATCGCTTTCAAGCGATTCGCCTCCACAGTAAAATCCACGTTGATCTTCAGAATATTCACAATAACGCCTTCCATCTTGCTCTCCTCTACATGCTGCACTTGCTCCTCTGCACCCTGTCAAAGATGGGCTGTAGGAACACAGTGTATATAGGTTTTCAGCAGCCTCCGGTGGGCGTTTTTAAAAACTGGATCCGTCGTAAAACGGATAAAAAAACGGACGAAACGGATGGAAAACTGATGAAACGGATACTTTTTTTGCTGGTTCTGCTAGTCGGATCCGGCGGAAAAATGGATCAGTTTCATCAGTTTTTCACAATTTACGCCGGATCCGTCACGTCGCCGGATCCAGCCTGATGGAAAAAACCTGATGTGTGAAAGTAGCCTTAGGCATGATGAGATCCAGGATAGGGCCAAGTCTGTTATGCCAAGGGATGAGAGGGTCTGTAGTAATAGGGAATGGTCCACTGTGTCAAAGGCAGAGGACAGGTCCAGGAGGAGGAGGACAGAGTAGTGTCGCTTGCTCTTGGCGGTTAATAGGTCATTGGTGACCTTAGTTAGGGCAGTTTTAGTGGAGTGGTGTGACCGGAAGCCAGATTGTAAGTGGTCAAAGAGGGAGCAGGAAGAGAGATGGGAAGACAGTTCAAGATGGACGTGTTGTTCCAGTAGTTTTGAGGCATAGGGGAGAAATGATATACGGTGATAGCTAGATTCAGAGGATGGGTCAAGAGAGGGCTTTTTGAGGATAGGTGTGATTGAGGCATGTTTAAAGCTTGAGGGGAAAACACCAGTTGTTAGTGATAGGTTGAAGAGATGGGTTAGGGTTGGGATGAAGACTGTGGTGAGGTTTGGGATGAAGTGGGATGGGATCGGGTCAAGTGCACAGGTGGTGAGATGCGATCTTGAGAGTATGCATGTCCCCATCCCTATTCTGGAATGATTGCCCCCCATCCCGTTCCTCGTATGTATGGCCCCATCCTTATCCTGGCATGATTTGCCCCCACCCCCATCCTGGTATGCATGACCCCATCAGAAAACATTAAAAAACCAAACCATTACACTTAACTTCCAGGCACTCCCTCGCAGTGTCCTGCCGCTGTGCCAGCAGCTGCTTTATACTTCTAAGCAGCAGGGAAGTCATGCGCTGCTCACAAGCAGAGCGCAGCTGCCAGAATAATCACTGCTCTGTACGCCGGGACTGTGCGCTCAGAGAGCAGTGAGTATTCATTGCTCTTCAGTAGCGCGCACAGTGTCAGCTGCCGGCTTCTTGCTGCTGGAGGTCACGTGTGCCGCTACTTAAGAGAAATGAATATTCACCTCTCTCCACGCCCAGAGGGGTGAATATTAATTTCTCTTAAGTAACGGCACATGTGACCGCTCGGCAGCTGCAGGAAGGCTCCAGCTGACACTGTGCGCGCTACTGAAGAGCATTGAATATTCACTGCTCTCTGCACGCACAGTCCCGGTGTGTAGAGCAGTGAGTATTACGGCAGCTGCCTTTCGGCTTGCGAACAGCGCATGGCGTCCTTGTCATGCGCTGCTTACAAGCATGAAGTTGCTGCTGACATCGAAGTTAAGTGTAATGGTTTGTTTTCTTTAGAGTTTTTTGATTTGGACCATGTATGCCATGATGGGGGAGGTTGGGGCCATGCATACCAGGAGTGGGGTTGGGGGCCAATTGTACCAGAATAAGGATGTGGCCATGCATACCAGGACTGGGATGGGGGCCAATCAGACCAGTATGCTAAAGATAAATGAATATTCATTGCCCTCCACACCCATGGGCATGGAATGCAGTGAATATTCATTTCTCTTTAGCAGCGGGAACAGGAGATAGCCCCATCCACTGGCTCATTCACTGGCGCATTACTGCGCATGCGCCCGTGTACTATGTCCCAGGACACAGCGAAATACTTCCGGGACATAGTACACGCACGCATGCACAGTAATGTTTTTTGGCTTTGCCCGCAGTAGGGCAAAGCATACTGCATGTGCGCCACCGAAGACTGAATGGCGCACGCGCTAACTATGGCGCACTCATACTCTTATTCACTAAAATATTGCAGAAAACAGGGACAGACGGGTTGGAGAAATGATGAGGATACACCGCCCATCTGACTGGTAAAAACTCATTTTAGTATCCCGCCAATTTGAGGTGACAGGTTCCCTTTAAGCTTCAGTCAGTCAAAAGAAATTTCTTCAAGTAAACTTGTCTGCTGATTCGTGTTGGCTAAATGGTGGGCAGCATGAATCAGATCCCATCTGCATGATTTCAGTCACGCATATTTGTTTCTGAAACACTCTGGCATTTCAGAGACTACTAAGGTCCATCTAAGAACCATTGGCAGAGACAAGACTAGTCCAGCACCACCCACTGCAGGCTTTTCCCTGCAGTGTTTCAGGTGATTGACTGGTATCCACCATAGCAAGAGATCTTTTAACCCCTTCACAATCTATGACGTAAAGGTACATCATAGGTTGTGTCCCGGCATTCGATGCGGGCTCTGGCACTTCTTTTCAAGCACATGACAGCTGATTTGAGAATTTCTCATGCTGCAAGCGATGATGTCAGTAAGGTTACATCAGTTCATAGGCTGGCTCACACAGAGCTTACCATGGGAACTGCTGCCTGTGACCTGCGGTAACCTTAGTTACGTCACCGCTCCTCACTGCAGTCAGAACTTTCTCATGGTACTCTCGTTGTGTTCCGACTGGTGTGGTGAGCGGTCACGTTACATATGTCACCGCTTACCATACCATCCGGATGTAGCAGAGTTGAGGATCGTCGTGGGACCTCATCATTATGGATTAATGGCTGACAGGTGAGGATTACTTTGATTTTTGATTTTTAGGTTAGTAAATGGGTAAAAGAGGGTAATTGTTGGGGAGTGATTTGTGCAATTAAAGGACTTTTATTTGTGAGTGTCTTTATTACTTTTGACTACGGGGTTAGTAATGGGGGTGTCTGATAAACACCTCTCCATTACTAACCCCTGGGCTTGATGTTAGACATAAAACAGCTGAAATCAACCCTAAAACTATTACCCCTCTTGCACCAGGGCAAGAGCCGATGTTAAGTGCCAGAATTGGCGTATCTAATTGATGCGCCATTTTTGGTGCAGCTGAAGGCTGGTGTTATTAGTCTGGGAGGGGGGCAATATGCATGGCCGCTTCCTAGCCTATTAATATCAAAAGTCAAAAACGCAAGAATTACGTTTTTTTAGTCGCTGTAACATTGCATTAAAATGCAATAACGTGCGATCAAAAGATTGTACACCAAAATGGTATCATTAAAAACGTCAGCTTGACACGCAAAAAATAAGCCTTCACCCCGCCCCAGATCATGGAAAATGGAGATGCTATGGGTCTTGGAAAATAACGCACATTTTATTAATGTTTTTTTTTTTGTAACAAATTTTGGATTTTTTCACCATTTAAATAAAAAAACAACCTATATGTGTTTGGTATGTACGAACTCGTAATGACCTGGAGAATCATAATGGCAGGTCAGTTTTAGCATTTGGTGAACATGGTAAAAAAAAAATGCAAAAAACAGTTGTGGAATTCCAATTTCACAACACTTGGATTTTTGTTCCCGTTTTCTAGTACACGATATGGTAAAACCAATGGTGTTGTTCAAAAGTACAACTTGTCCTGCACAAAACAAGCCCTCACATGGCCATATTAATGGGAAAATAAAAAAAGTTATGGCTCTGGGGAAAAAGGGGACTGAAAAACAGAAATGCAAAAATGAAAAAGGGCTGCGGCGTCAAGGGGTTAAAGTCAGTGTTAGGTTACACAATATAGTAAATAAATAACATTTCCCACATGTCAACTTTACATCTACATCATTTTTTTAAACAATTTTTTTTGTTAGGAAGTTAGAAGGGTTAAAAGTTGATCAGATATTTCTAATTTTTCCAACAAAATTTACATAACTTTTTTTTTAGAGACCACAACACATTTGAAGTGACTTTAGGGGGCCTATATGACAGAAAATACACAAAAGCGATACCATTCTAAAAACTGCACCCCTCAAAGTCCTCAAAACCACAATCAAGAAGTTTATAAACCCTTCAGGTGCTTTACAGGAATTAAAGCAATGTGAAAGGAAAGAATGAACATTTAACTATTTTCACAAAAATTTAACTTTAGCACCAATTTTTTTTATTTTCGCGAGTGTAACAGGAGAAGATTGACCCAAAAAAACCTGAGTACATTGATACCCCATATTTAGGGGAAAACTACTGTTTTGGCACATGGGATAGAAAAGGAAAGAGCGCTATGTGTCTGGAATAGACTGTGAATGCCATGTCACATTTGGATTGCCCCTGGCGTGTGGTAACAATAAGGAAAAAAAAAAAGAAGAATCACTCCACAAGTAACCCCATTTTGGAAACTAGACTCCTCAAGGAATGCATCTAAATATGTGGTGAGCAACTTGAACCCCCAGGTGCTTTAGGGAAGTTTATAACGCAGAGCCGTGGAAAAAAAATCAACAACAACACATTTTTACACAAAAATTTACTTTTAGCCCAAAATGTTTTATTTTCACAAGGATAACAGGTGAAAATGCACCCTAAAATGTGTTGTTCAATTTCTTCTCAGTACGCAGATACCCCATATGTGGTGGAGAACTAATGTTTGGGCACATGGCAGAGCTTGAAAGGTAAGCAGCACAGTTTTTATTAGGTGTCGAGTTCCCGCTGCTGCACAGGGGGAATCTCGAACCATGTCCTCTGCGGTCTCCCATTCTTCCCCAGCCGCAGGGGAGTCTGCTCAGCAGAGATGTCGGTCCCAGCGTCTGGCTCAAGCTGATACTGTGTATCTGGCTACAGCTGCTGGCTGAACAGGACTAAGGGTACTGTCACACAGTGCAATTTTGATCGCTACGACGGTACGATTCGTGACGTTCTAGCGATATCGTTACGATATCGCAGTGTCTGACACGCAGCAGCGATCA
Organism: Ranitomeya variabilis; assembly: GCF_051348905.1. Taxonomy (NCBI): domain Eukaryota; kingdom Metazoa; phylum Chordata; class Amphibia; order Anura; family Dendrobatidae; genus Ranitomeya; species Ranitomeya variabilis. The sequence continues at coordinate 292,758,637 of NC_135234.1, forward strand.
GGGACCCTGCTGAGAATCATACGTCGTAGCAGATCGTTTGGAACTTTCTTTCGTCGCTTGATCACCCGCTGACATCGCTGGATCGTTGTGTGTGACAGCGATCCAGCGATGTGTTCGCTTGTAACCAGGGTAAACATCGGGTAACTAAGCGCAGGGCCGCGCTTAGTAACCCGATGTTTACCGTGGTTACCAGCGTAAACGTAATAAAAACAAACAGTACATACTTACATTCCGGTGTCTGTCCTCCGGCGTCTCAGCTTCTCTGCACTGTGAGCGCCGACCAGCCAGAAAGCGAGCACAGCGGTGACGTCTGACATCACCGCTCTGCTTTCCGGCCGCTGTGCTTACACAGTGCAGAGAAGCTGAGACGCCGGGGGACAGACACCGGAATGTAAGTATGTACTGTTTGTTTTTTTTACGTTTACGCTGGTAACCAGGGTAAACATTGGGTTACTAAGCGCGGCCCTGCGCTTAGTAACCCGATGTTTACCCTGGTTACCCGGGGACTTCGGCATCGCTCCAGCGCCGTGATTGCAACGTGTGACCGCAGTCTACGATGCTGGAGCGATAATCATACGATCGCTGCGACGTCACGGATCGTGCCGTCGTAGCGATCAAAATTGCTCTGTGTGACAGTACCCTAAGTCCTGCTTTTCATCTACTGAGCATGCCCATGGGACGAACTCTCATTGGAGGTCAGAGGTCACATGCTCAGGTCCTGTAGCTGCTTCGATTGGACCACTAAACAGAAATCGTGTGTGTGTGAATGTTATCTGGTGAAAGCTCCTAATCATCCCTTTCCCTAGCATTGTTGCATGTGGTTGGGTGTTTGGAGCTGACTAGTGCCAGTTTAGTGCCATTCAGCACGAGGCATGATTCTTCAGCATCTATTCAGCAGCGTTCGCCAGTGCGGCACCGTGCGCAACTAGTACGCTTTCCAGTCCCTAGTTAAGGTGGTTAGTGGCGTCCGCCAGTGCGGCACTGCACGCACTCAGTTAACTAGATCTATTATTATTATAGTTTTTCCCTGGTACCGCAGGAACTCTAACCCCGTGTCCTTAGGGCAGAGTTCTGTGACCAAACACTAGCGTTCATTCAGCGGTTTAGCGGCTCTGTGACGCAACAGGGACAGTCTCCATACATACCGGGTGACGTTAACCCATGTGTGTTCTCATTATTGAATGGTACAAGTTGAATGGAGCATGTCAGATATGACCTCGGTCAGATGTGACATCATTTCAAGTAACATATTTTAAGCGTATCATCAGAAATATACCAGAAATAGGCCAGACAGTAAGACTAATCACTGTCTTCTAAATTTACTTGCCTTTCTTTTTCTCCCTGCTCTTTAACCATGCTCACATTTGCTCCCACCGTTCCTCCTCCACTAATCCTCACTGTCCTTTGCTAACCCGTCACGAAAAGGGGGGTGACCTTTGGCCGGCACACGGCTATCACATGTGCAGAGGGGCTTATCTTAGTTATCCCTCCGCTGCTAACAATGTGATGAAAATACAAACAAGGCTATTGACTAGGGTTGAGCGACTTTCATTTTTTTAAGATCGAGTCGGGTTTTGCGAAACCCGACTTTGTCCAAAGTCGAGTCGAGTGAAGTCGGCCGATTATCGCGAAAAGTCGGGGATCGACCGAAACATGAAACCCAATGCAAGTCAATGGGGAAGCATAGTCGGCAGTGAGTGGAGGCCAGGAAAACACCTACAGTGCCCATTTTAATGCCAAAAACATCCATTCTTGTTTCTGAAGCTTGTCAATCTTAATTAACTTTATAATAATAGTTGGGCATTGGAAATTGGGGGTCATTTGGCAAAAGTTGTGGGGGGTAGGGCTGGTTCAAGGTTTTAGTGGGCCCAGGAAACGTGGACTACGTCACGGCGGTGGAGCAGTGAGAGGTAAGTATTTCAACTTTGCAAGTGCTGTGATCCTGAGCAAGCAGGGAGGCCCACTCATTCGCATTGGCACTGGCACAGGGCCCCTCAAAGTACGGCGGTGTGTTTGCATGGCGGGGGCGCCTCCCACCGGCAGCGACACTTTTGCGTACTCTGAGGGGCCCTGTGCCTGTGACGTCGCCAACGAGTATGCCCCCTACCTGTTGAAGAAACCTGCACTTTCATCTGCATCTTTGTCCCTATGTAAGGTGGTATAGTATGCGGGAAGGGGAACCTGACTTTCAGCAGGGTCAGATTGTGGCTGTGTAGCGTGCAAGGGGAATGTAGTGGTCTGGGTCAAAGTACCACAAGACTCATCTAGCACCGGCTGTGCAATGGGCAGGATGAGGAGGAAACACTGATATAGGCCCAAATAATAAAGTGGGTAAAATGCAGTTCAAAATTGGTAACAGGACTAACCAGGTGGCATTGCTTAGTTCAGTGGAGTAGAAAACCCAAGAGCGGCAGACACCGTTAGTAGGGCCCAACCACACTACTAGGCCCTATGCAGTTTAATATTACAAATGAAGGCCGAAAGCCTGAAGAATAAAGGTCAGTAAAATAACACAGGAAAACACCAAGGTGCGGCACACACCGTTACTAGGCCCAACCAAAGTAGTAGGCCAACTGCAGTTTAATTATTTAAAATGTAAGCCAAAAGCCTGAACATTGAAGGTCGGGACAACAAAACAGGAGAAAACCCAGTAGCATCAGACACCGTTTTAAGGGCCCAACCACACATTTTAAAAACAACTACTTAACGAGAGCCTTAAGATTGAAGCTCAGCTTTATACAGTGGAGGACAACACCATGGAGCGGCACACACCGTTAGTAGGCCCCAACCACCAATTTTTAAAAACAACTACTTAATGAGAGCCTGAAGGTTGAAGCTCAGACAAGGAAACCTGGAGGAGAACACCCAGGAGGAGGAGAACACCCAGGAGGAGGAGAACAGCCAGGAGGAGGAGAACACCCAGGAGCGTCAGACACCGTTAGTAGGCCCTAACCACCAATTTTTAAAAACAACTACTTAATGAGAGCCTGAAGGTTGAAGCTCAGCTTTATTTAGTGGAGGACAACACCAGGGAGCGGCACACACCGTTAGTAGGCCCCAACCACCAATTTTTAAAAACAACTACTTAATGAGAGTCTGAAGGTTGAAGCTCAGACAAGGAAACCTGGAGAACACCCAGGAGGAGGAGAACACCCAGGAGGAGGAGAACACCCAGGAGCGTCAGACACCGTTAGTAGGCCCAACCAAACTAGTAGCCCCACTGCAGTTTTCAAATTCCTATAGGCTGAAAACCTGACAATTGAAGCTCAGCTTTTTTCAGAGGAGGACAGCTTTATTGAGTGGCGCAGACAGACACAGGTAGTAGGCCTTAAACAAAAAAGTTGGCTCAATGCAGTTTAAAAAAGGTTACAGGGGTACACAGGCAGCATTTGTGTGGTCAGCGGAGGACAATTTGAATTAGGGACTGCAGACAGACTTAGTAGGCCTAAAATAAAAAAAGGAGGCTTTATGCACTTTAAAATAGGTTCCAGGGGTACACGGGCAGCATTGGTGTTGTCAGTGGAGGACAATTTGAATTAGGGACTGCAGACAGACTTAGTAGGCTGTCCCCTGTGGACCATGCATCCACCACATTAACCCATTGCGCCGTAATGGACATGTAACCTTCCGTGGCCATGCCTACAGGTCCATGCATCTGTTGTCAGGTGCACCTTTGTACTCACAGATTGCCAGAGTGCATGGACAATGCGGTCTTTTACATGCTGGTGGAGGGCTGGGATGGCTTTTCTCGCAAAAGAAGTGTCGACTGGGTAGCTCGTAGCATGGTACAGCGTAGTCCATCATGGCTTTATTAATATTAAATAAAATAAATAAATAGGCTCTATGAACTTTAAAATAGGTTCCAGGGGTACACGGGCAGCATTGGTGTGGTCAGTGGAGGACTATTGGAAGGAGGGACCGCAGACAGACTTAGTACGCCTACAATTAAAAAAAGTGGCAATATGCACTTTAAAATAGGTTCCAGGGGTACACGGGCAGCATTGGTGTGGTCAGCAGAGGACGATTGCAAGGAGGCACAGACTTACTAGGCCTAAAATAAAAAAGCAGGCGCTATGCAGTTTTAAATAGGTTACATGGGTACACAGGCAGCATTGGTGTGGTCAGCGGAGGACGATTGCAAGGAGGGACCGCAGACAGGCTTACTAGGCCTAAAATAAATAAAAATAGGCTCAAGGCACTTAGAGTTATCTCGCAGGGGTACACAGGCAGCATTGGTGTGGTCAGCGGAGGAGGATTGCAAGGAGGGACCGCAGGCAGGCTTACTAGGCCTAAAATAAATAAAAATAGGCTCTAGGCAGTTTTAAATAGGTTACATGGGTACACAGGCAGCATTGGTGTGGTCAGCGGAGGAGGAATGCAAGGAGGGACCGCAGACAGGCTTACTAGGCCTAAAATAAATAAAAATAGGCTCTAGTGTTATGACCCCAATGGCAGAGGGTCTCAAAAGTACATACCAAGTCTGCAAACACAAAAAACCAGCTCATAGGGCAGTGGTAACTGGGCTGACCATATATCTAATCCTAGCACCACAAATAGCAGCAGCCGGGGAACGTGCCTACGTTGGTTCTAGACGTCTCGCGCCAGCCGGAGAACTAACTAACCCTAGAAGGGAAAAGATAGACCTTTCTTGCCTCCAGAGAAAAGACCCCAAAAGTTGGATACAAGCCTCCAACAAATAATAACGGTGAGGTAAGGAGAAAAGACAAACGTAAGAATGAACTAGATATTTAGCAAAGAGAGGCCCACTGACTAATAGCAGAATATAGTAAGATGACTTATATGGTCAGAAAAAACCCTATAAAAATTTACACGCTGGATATTCAAGAACCCCCGAACCGTCTAACGGCCCAGGGGGAGAACACCAGCCCCCTAGAGCTTCCAGCAAAATCAGGAATCACATTTAGTACAAGCTGGACAAAAAATAAGAGCAAAGCAAATAACCAAAAAACAAGGAAGCAGGACTTAGCTTAATTTTGCAAGATCCAAGACCAGCAGACAGGAGCAAACAGAAAGGAACTGATTACAACGATGCCAGGCACAGGACTGAGAAACCAGGAAGTTTATATAGCAACACCCCTGGACTAACGAGCCAGGTGGGTGCCAAACTGAGGAAAGACAATCCCAGAGTCATATCACTAGTGACCACAAGAGGGAGCCAAAAAAGTCTAATTCACAACAGTACCCCCCCTTTAAGGAGGGGTCACCGAACCCTCACCAAGACCACCAGGGCGATCAGGATGAGCAGCGTGAAAGGCACAAACTAAATCGGCCGCATGCACATCAGAGGCAACCACCCAGGAATTATCCTCCTGACCATAGCCCTTCCACTTGACCAGATACTGAAGCCTCCGCCTGGAGAGACGAGAATCCAAGATCTTCTCCACCACGTACTCCAACTCGCCCTCAACCAACACCGGAGCAGGAGGCTCAACAGAAGGAACCACAGGTACAACGTACCGCCGCAACAAAGACCTATGGAACACGTTGTGAATGGCAAACGACACCGGAAGATCCAAGCGAAAGGACACAGGATTAAGGATTTCCAATATCTTGTAAGGACCGATGAAGCGAGGCTTAAATTTAGGAGAGGAGACCTTCATAGGAACAAATCGAGAAGACAGCCATACCAAATCCCCAACACGAAGTCGGGGACCCACACCGCGGCGGCGGTTGGCAAAACGCTGAGCCTTCTCCTGTGACAACTTCAAGTTGTCCACCACATGATTCCAGATCCGCTGCAACCTATCCACCACGGAATCTACCCCAGGACAGTCAGAAGGCTCCACATGTCCCGAGGAAAAACGAGGATGGAAACCAGAGTTGCAAAAAAATGGCGAAACCAAAGTAGCGGAACTAGCCCGATTATTAAGGGCAAACTCAGCCAACGGCAAGAAGGTCACCCAATCATCCTGATCTGCAGAAACAAAACACCTCAAATAAGCCTCCAGAGTCTGATTAGTTCGCTCCGTTTGTCCATTAGTCTGAGGATGAAAGGCAGACGAAAACGACAAATCAATGCCCATCTTAGCACAAAAGGATCGCCAGAACCTGGAAACAAACTGGGATCCTCTGTCAGACACAATATTCTCAGGAATGCCGTGTAAACGAACCACATTCTGAAAGAACAAAGGAACCAGATCGGAAGAGGAAGTCAGCTTAGGCAAAGATACCAAATGGACCATCTTGGAAAAGCGATCACATACCACCCAGATGACAGACATGCCCTGAGACACCGGAAGATCTGAAATGAAATCCATGGAAATGTGTGTCCAAGGCCTCTTCGGGACAGGCAAGGGCAAGAGCAACCCGCTGGCACGAGAACAGCAAGGCTTAGCTCGAGCACAAGTCCCACAGGACTGCACAAATGACCGCACATCCCGTGACAAGGAAGGCCACCAAAAGGACCTAGCCACCAGATCTCTGGTGCCAAAAATTCCCGGATGCCCTGCCAACACCGAGGAATGAACCTCGGAAATGACTCTGCTGGTCCACTTATCAGGAACAAACAGTCTGTCAGGTGGACAAGAGTCAGGTCTACCAGCCTGAAATCTCTGCAACACACGTCGCAAATCCGGAGAAATGGCTGACAGGATAACTCCCTCTTTGAGAATACCAACTGGTTCTGCGACTCCAGGAGAGTCAGGCACAAAGCTCCTTGAAAGAGCATCAGCCTTCACATTCTTTGAACCTGGTAAATACGAGACCACAAAGTCAAAACGGGAGAAAAACAATGACCAGCGGGCCTGTCTAGGATTCAGGCGTTTAGCAGACTCGAGATACATCATATTTTTGTGATCAGTCAAGACCACCACACGATGCTTAGCACCCTCGAGGCAATGACGCCACTCCTCAAATGCCCACTTCATGGCCAACAACTCCCGATTGCCAACATCATAATTCCGCTCAGCAGGCGAAAACTTCCTAGAGAAAAAAGCACATGGTCTCATTACAGAGCAACCAGGGCCTCTCTGCGACAAAACGGCCCCTGCCCCAATCTCAGAAGCATCCACTTCAACCTGAAAGGGAAGTGAGACATCAGGCTGGCACAAAACAGGCGCCGAAGTAAACCGGCGCTTCAACTCTTGAAAGGCTTCCACGGCCGCAGGAGCCCAGTTAGCAACATCAGAACCTTTCTTGGTCATATCCGTCAAAGGTTTAACAACGCTAGAAAAATTAGCGATAAAACGATGGTAGAAGTTAGCAAAACCCAAGAACTTCTGAAGACTCTTAACTGACGTGGGTTGAGTCCAATCATGAATAGCTCGGACCTTGACTGGGTCCATCTCCACCGCAGAAGGGGAAAAAATAAAACCCAAAAAGGGAACCTTCTGTACTCCAAAGAGACACTTTGAGCCCTTAACAAACAAAGCATTCTCACGCAAAACCTGAAACACCATCCTGACCTGCTCTTCATGCGAGTCCCAATCATCAGAAAAAAACAGAATATCATCCAGATAAACAATCATAAATTTATCCAGATACTTCTGGAAAATATCATGCATAAAGGACTGAAACACTGAAGGAGCATTAGAGAGCCCGAAAGGCATCACCAAGTACTCAAAATGACCTTCGGGCGTATTAAATGCAGTTTTCCATTCATCTCCTTGCTTAATGCGCACAAGGTTGTACGCACCACGAAGATCTATCTTGGTGAACCACTTGGCACCTTTAATCCGGGCAAACAAGTCCAACAACAGAGGCAAAGGATACTGAAATTTAACAGTGATTTTATTCAGAAGCCGATAGTCAATACAAGGTCTCAAAGATCCGTCCTTCTTGGCCACAAAAAAGAATCCCGCACCAAGAGGGGAAGAGGATGGACGGATATGCCCCTTCTCCAGAGATTCCTTGATATACGAACGCATTGCGGTATGCTCAGGTACAGACAGATTAAATAATCTTCCCTTAGGAAATTTACTACCTGGAATCAAATCTATAGCGCAGTCACAGTCCCTATGAGGAGGAAGAGCACTGGACCTGGACTCGCTGAATACATCCTGGTAATCAGACAAATACTCAGGAACTTCCGAAGGAGTAGAGGAAGCAATAGACACCGGCGGGGAATCACCATGAATTCCCTGACAGCCCCAACTTGACACAGACATTGCCTTCCAATCCAAGACTGGATTATGGGTCTGTAACCATGGCAGACCCAAAACGACCAAATCATGCATTTTATGCAGAACAAGAAAACGAATCACCTCCCGATGTTCAGGAGTCATGCACATGGTTACCTGTGTCCAAAACTGCGGTTTATTTTCCGCCAATGGCGTAGCATCAATACCTCTAAGAGGGATAGGATTTACCAACGGCTCAAGAACAAAACCACAGCGCTTGGCAAACGACAGATCCGTAAGACTCAGGGCAGCACCTGAATCCACAAACGCCATAACAGGGTAGGAGGACAATGAGCAAATTAAAGTCACAGACAAAATAAACTTAGGTTGCAAATTACCAATGGCGACAGGACTAACAACCCTAGTTAGGCGTTTAGAGCATGCTGATATAACATGTGTAGAATCACCACAGTAAAAACACAACCCATTCTGACGTCTATGATTTTTCCAATCATTTCTAGTCTGAATTCTACCACATTGCATAAAATCAGGTGTTTGTTCAGACAACACCACCAGAGGATTCGCGGCTTTGCGCTCCCGCAAACGCCGGTCAATTTGAATAGCCAGCGCCATGGAATCATTCAGACCTGTAGGAATGGAGAAACCCACCATCACATTCTTAATGATTTCAGAAAGGCCATTTCTGAAATTTGCGGCCAGAGCACACTCATTCCACTGAGTAAGCACGGACCATTTCCGAAATTTTTGGCAATACACTTAAGCTTCATCCTGACCCTGAGAAATAGCCAGCAAGGCTTTTTCTGCCTGAATTTCAAGATTGGGTTCCTCGTAAAGCAATCCGAGCGCCAGAAAAAACGCATCAATATTTGCCAATGCCGGATCTCCTGGCGCTAGCGAGAAGGCCCAATCCTGAGGGTCGCCCCGTAAGAAAGAGATAACAATTTTTACTTGCTGAGCTGAGTCTCCAGATGAACGGGGTCTCAGAGATAGAAACAATTTACAATTATTCCTGAAATTCCTAAACTTAAATCGGTCTCCAGAGAACAGTTCAGGAATAGGTATTTTAGGTTCAGACATTGGACTACTGGTAACAAAATCTTGTATGCCCTGCACACGAGCAGCAAGCTGATCCACACTTGCAATCAAAGTCTGGACATTCATGTCTGCAGCAAGCACAAGCCACTCAGAGGTAAAGGGGAGGAAAAAAGAGAGGAAAGAAAAAAAAAAAAAAAAAAAACTCAGACTTTCCTTTCTTGTAATCCCACTTCTGCAATGCATTAAACATTCAACCTTGGCCTGGCATACTGTTATGACCCCAATGGCAGAGGGTCTCAAAAGTACATACCAATTCTGCAAACACAAAAAACCAGCTCATAGGGCAGTGGTAACTGGGCTGACCATATATCTAATCCTAGCACCACAAATAGCAGCAGCCGGGGAATGTGCCTACGTTGGTTCTAGACGTCTCGCGCCAGCCGGAGAACTAACTAACCCTAGAAGGGAAAAGATAGACCTTTCTTGCCTCCAGAGAAAAGACCCCAAAAGTTGGATACAAGCCCCCAACAAATAATAACGGTGAGGTAAGGAGAAAAGACAAACGTAAGAATGAACTAGATATTTAGCAAAGAGAGGCCCACTGACTAATAGCAGAATATAGTAAGATGACTTATATGGTCAGCAAAAACCCTATAAAAATTTACATGCTGGATATTCAAGAACCCCCGAACCGTCTAACGGCCCGGGGGGAGAACACCAGCTCCCTAGAGCTTCCAGCAAAATCAGGAATCACATTTAGTACAAGCTGGACAAAAAATAAGAGCAAAGCAAATAACCAAAAAACAAGGAAGCAGGACTTAGCTTAATTTTGCAAGATCCAAGACCAGCAGACAGGAGCAAACAGAAAGGAACTGATTACAACGATGCCAGGCACAGGACTGAGAAACCAGGAAGTTTATATAGCAACACCCCTGGACTAACGACCCAGGTGGGTGCCAAACTGAGGAAAGACAATCCCAGAGTCATATCACTAGTGACCACAAGAGGGAGCCAAAAAAGTCTAATTCACAACACTCTAGGCAGTTTTAAATAGGTTACATGGGTACACAGGCAGCATTGGTGTGGTCAGCGGAGGAGGATTGCAAGGAGGGACCGCAGACAGGCTTACTAGGCCTAAAATAAATAAAAATAGGCTCTATGCAGTTTTAAATAGGTTACATGGGTACACAGGCAGCATTGGTGTGGTCAGCGGGGGAGGATTGCAAGGAGGGACCGCAGACAGGCTTGCTAGGCCTAAAATAAATAAAAATAGGCTCAAGGCACTTAGAGTTATCTCGCAGGGGTACACAGGCAGCATTGGTGTGGTCAGCGGAGGACAATTGCAAGGAGGGACCGCAGACAGACTTACTAGGCTTAAAATAAATAAAAATAGGCTCTATGCATTTTAAATAGGTTACATGGGTACACAGGCAGCATTGGTGTGGTCAGTGGAGGACGATTGCAAGGAGGGACCGCAGACAGGCTTACTAGGCCTAAAATAAATAAAAATAGGCTCAAGGCACTTAGAGTTATCTCGCAGGGGTACACAGGCAGCATTGGAGTGGTCAGCGGAGGAGGATTGCAAGGAGGGACCGCAGACAGGCTTACTAGGCCTAAAATAAATAAAAATAGGCTCAAGGCACTTAGAGTTATCTCGCAGGGGTACACAGGCAGCATTGGTGTGGTCAGCGGAGGACGATTGCAAGGAGGGACCGCAGACAGACTTACTAGGCCTAAAATAAATAAAAATAGGCTCACGGCACTTAGAGTTATCTCGCAGGGGTACACAGGCAACATTGGTGTGGTCAGCGGAGGACGATTGCAAGGAGGGACCGCAGACAGACTTACTAGGCCTAAAATAAATAAAAATAGGCTCTATGCAGTTTTAAATAGGTTACATGGGTACACAGGCAGCATTGGTGTGGTCAGCGGAGGACAATTGGAAGGAGTGGCGCAGACTTACTAGGCCTAAAATAAAAAAGCTGGCTCTATGCAGTTTTAAATAGGTTACATGGGTACACAGGCAGCATTGGTGTGGTCAGCGGAGGAGGATTGCAAGGAAGGACCGCAGACAGGCTTACTAGGCCTAAAATAAATAAAAATAGGCTCAAGGCACTTAGAGTTATCTCGCAGGGGTACACAGGCAGCATTGGAGTGGTCAGCGGAGGAGGATTGCAAGGAGGGACCGCAGACAGGCTTACTAGGCCTAAAATAAATAAAAATAGGCTCAAGGCACTTAGAGTTATCTCGCAGGGGTACACAGGCAGCATTGGTGTGGTCAGCGGAGGACGATTGCAAGGAGGGACCGCAGACAGACTTACTAGGCCTAAAATAAATAAAAATAGGCTCACGGCACTTAGAGTTATCTCGCAGGGGTACACAGGCAACATTGGTGTGGTCAGCGGAGGACGATTGCAAGGAGGGACCGCAGACAGACTTACTAGGCCTAAAATAAATAAAAATAGGCTCTATGCAGTTTTAAATAGGTTACATGGGTACACAGGCAGCATTGGTGTGGTCAGCGGAGGACGATTGCAAGGAGGGACCGCAGACAGGCTTACTAGGCCTAAAATAAATAAAAATAGGCTCACGGCACTTAGAGTTATCTCGCAGGGGTACACAGGCAACATTGGTGTGGTCAGCGGAGGACGATTGCAAGGAGGGACCGCAGACAGACTTACTAGGCCTAAAATAAATAAAAATAGGCTCTATGCAGTTTTAAATAGGTTACATGGGTACACAGGCAGCATTGGTGTGGTCAGTGGAGGACGATTGCAAGGAGGGACCGCAGACAGGCTTACTAGGCCTAAAATAAATAAAAATAGGCTCACGGCACTTAGAGTTATCTCGCAGGGGTACACAGGCAACATTGGTGTGGTCAGCGGAGGACGATTGCAAGGAGGGACCGCAGACAGACTTACTAGGCCTAAAATAAATAAAAATAGGCTCTATGCAGTTTTAAATAGGTTACATGGGTACACACGCAGCATTGGTGTGGTCAGCGGAGGACGATTGCAAGGAGTGTCTGACACGGTTAGTACTCCCAAAAAATAAATAGATGTTAATGTCTCGCAAAACAACAAAACAAAAAAAAAAGTGTGGCATACTTAGGTACAGGGGTGGGCTCCTCTGCTGAGTTTCAGACATAGTAATTTGGCAATACGTATTTACTGGTGTCAATATAGGACACTGACCCTGACTATTTTAACTAGCATCATACATGTCAACAAATTGGTATTGTCAGTGCCAGGCATTGAAGGATGTCAGCGCGTAGACTAAACATTGTTGGAGCTGTGAGAGATAATTTTGCACGTGGTAGAGCACAGTTTGAGCTGGGGGGTGAACTCTCTTGTGGCCGGAGGGCCCCTCATGTTACAACCGTGTGTCTGACGTTGGGTGCGCGCCACCACCGCCAGAGACACTTTATTGTACTATGAGGGACCCAGTGGCAGTGCCGTCGACCAAAAGCGGGCACACTCACCTCTTCAGACAAACGGCACTCTAACGGGTGCTTGCGCCAAGTGGCGAGACCACGGCCCCGTGGGGGGAGCAGCACTGAATACTCTTTCTGATAGCACACTAGCTGCTGGGCAAGCAAGCTCCTGCAATGCATATTCTGCCAATTCAGGCCAGGTGTCTAATTTGGATGCCCAGTAATCAAATGGGAATGACGGTTGAGGGAGAACATCGATAAGGGATGAAAAATAGTTAGTAACCATACTGGACAAATGTTGTCTCCTGTCACTTTGAATAGATGCTGCAGTACCTGTCCTGTCTGCGGTCATTGCGAAATCACTCCACAACCTGGTCAGAAAACCCCTCTGTCCAACGCCACTTCTGATTTGTGCACCTCTAACACCTCTGCCCTGTAGCCCCCTGCAGCTCGTGTGAGAACCATCACCGGCGCTGTGTGCTGGGAGTGCCTGAATCAAACGGTCTACAAGAGCTGCTTGTTTGGTTGCTAATATTTGTTCGAGGTTCTCATGTCGCATAATATTTTGCAATTTGCCTTTATAGCGAGGGTCAAGGATGCAGGCCAACCAGTAATCGTCATCGGTCATCATTTTAATAATGCGTGGGTCCCTTTTGAGGATACGTAAGGCATAATCCGCCATGTGGGCCAAAGTTCCAGTTGTCAAATCTGCTGTTGTGCTGGGTTGAGGGGCAGTTACAGGCAAATCTACGTCACTTGTCTCCCTCCAAAAACCAGAACCCGGCCTTGCAACGCCACTAATTTCTGTTGGCCCAGGAGAAGCTTCCTCATTAAAAAAATACTCATCCCCATCATCCTCCTCGTCCTCCTCCTCTTCGCCCGCTACCGCGTCCTCTACACGGCCCTGACCAGACAATGGCTGTCATCAAGGCTTTCCTCTTCCTCGGCTGCAGACGCCTGCTCCTTTATGTGCGTCAAACTTTGCATCAGCAGACGCATTAGGGGGATGCTCATGCTTATTATGGCGTTGTCTGCACTAACCAGCCTTGTGCATTCCTCAAAACACTGAAGGACTTGACACAGGTCTTGTAGCTTCGACCACTGCACACCTGACAACTCCATGTCTGCCATCCAACTGCCTGCCCGTGTATGTGTATCCTCCCACAAATACATAACAGCACGCCTCTGTTCGCACAGTCTCTGAAGCATGTGCAGTGTGGAGTTCCACCTTGTTGCAACGTCGATGATTAGGCGATGCTGGGGAAGGTTCAAAGACTGCTGATAGTTCTGCATACGGCTGGAGTGTACGAGCGAACGGCGGATATGCGAGCAAAGTCTGCGCACTTTGAGGAGCAGGTTGGGTAACCCCGGATAACTTTTCAGGAAGCACTGCACCACCAGGTTTAAGGTGTGAGCCAGACAAGGAATGTGTTCCAGTTGGGAAAGGGCTATGGCAGCCATGAAATTCCTTCCGTTATCACTCACTACCTTGCCTGCCTCAAGATGTACAGTGCCCAGCCATGACTGAGTTTCTTTCTGCAAGAACTCGGACAGAACTTCCGCGGTGTGTCTGTTGTCGCCCAAACACTTCATTGCCAATACAGCCTGCTGACGCTTGCCACTAGCTGTCCCATAATGGGACACCTGGTGTGCAACAGGGGCAGCTGCGGATGGACTGATTGTGTGACTGCGGTCTGTGGACGAGCTATCGCTTCTGCAGGAGGACGAAGAGGAGGATGAGGAGGGGGGGCAAACGCCAACAGCCAACTGTTTCCTAGACCGTGGGCTAGGCAGAAGTGTCCCAATATTGCTGTCCCCTGTGGACCCTGCATCCACCACATTAACCCAGTGTGCCGTGATGGACACGTAACGTCCCTGGCCATGCCTACTGGTCCATGCATCTGATGCGGTCTTTAACATGCAGTTGGAGGGCTGGTGGGATGGCTTTTCTAGAAAAGAAATGTCGACTGGGTAGCTCGTAGCGTGGTACAGCGTAGTCCATCAGTGCTTTGAAAGCTTCGCTTTCAACTAACCTGTAGGGCATCATCTCTAATGAGAATAGTCTAGCAATGTGGGCGTTCAAACCCTGTGTATTCTGATGCGAGGATGAGTACTTCCTTTTCCTAACAAGAGTCTCATGTAGGGTGAGCTGGACTGGAGAGCTGGAGATCGTGGAACTAGCGGTGGTGCCGGTGGACATGGCAGACTGAGAGAGGGTTGGAGATGGTATTCTTGCCGGTGCCCTACATGCAGTGTTTCCTACTACGAACCTGGTGATTTCCTGACTGCTTTGGCCTGGCGACGAAAGCTGCACAGATACTGCAGGTGGTCCGGGAAATGGTGGGCTTACAGTGAGGGAAGGGATGTAGCGTTGCTGACTACCTTCATTGGCCGAGGGTGCTGCAACCTTTAGGGATGTTTGGTAGTTAGTCCAGGCTTGCAAATGCATGGTGGTTAAATGTCTATGCATGCAACTTGTATTTAGACTTTTAAGATTCTGACCTCTGCTTAAGGTAGTTGAACATTTTTGACAGATGACTTTGCGCTGATCATTTGGATGTTGTTTAAAAAATGCCAGACTGCACTCTTTCTACTATCGGATACCTTTTCAGGCATTGCAGACTGAGCTTCTTTAACCGGATGGCCACGCTGTCCTCCAACTGGTTTTGGTTTTGCCACGCGTTTTTGGCCAGATATGGGCCCGGCAGATGGAACCTGTTGTGATGTTGATGCCTGCTGCGGCTCCTCCTCCTCCACTTCAGAACTACTGCCGCCTGCACCCTGTTCCCCCAATGGCTGCCAATCGGGGTCAACAACTGGGTCATCTATGACCTCCTCTTTTATCTTGTGTGCAACTTCGTCTGTGTCACCGTTTAAGCCGGTGGTATAGCGTTCGTGACGGGGCACCATAGTCTCAGCTGGGTTTGATTCTGGCTCAATACACTGCGAGGGCAATGTTCTGGTCTGAGTCAAAGGAACAGCATAGTAATCTGGCTGTGGCTGTGCATCAGTGCACTCCATGTCCGATTCAACTTCTAATGGGCATGGCCTGTTAACTGTTTCACTGTCTAACCCAGGAACGGTATGTGTAAAGAGCTCCATGGAGTTACCCGTTGTGTCGCCTGATGCATCCTTCTCTCTTGTTCTGGGTGAAGAAGACAAGGAAGCGACTTGTCCCTGACCGAGAACATCCACTAACGACGCGCTGCTTTTACATTTAGCACTTTCAGAAGAGGAGGCAAAAGAGCTAGAGGCTGAGTCAGCAAGGAAAGCCAAAACTTGTTCTTGCTGCTCCGGCTTTAAAAGCGGTTTTCATACTCCCAGAAAAGGGAGCGTTCGAGGCCTTGTCTAGCCAGACGACAAACCTGGCTCAACAACTCGAGACTTAGGTGCTGTATTGCTTTTACCATGACCACCTGATGCTCCACCACCACTACCATCATTCCCAGCTGACAATGACCGCCCACGGCCACGACCTCTTCCACCAGACTTCCTCATTGTTTGCAAAACGTAACCAAAGTAACGGTATTTGTTACTGTAAAACAACTTATAAGGTGAACTCAAACTTCTGTAGGATTTATATATACCTTTATAGGGGGCTGACACTGAAAGGAAAATCAGGCCCAATGTTACACTCTAGGTTTTCTGTGCCCCAATAATTGGAGACAGATGGCACACACAGGACCGGCACTCAAGCAGACATGGCAATCTTAATCTCCCACTATTTTTTTTTTCAGGGAGAATTAAAAAAAAAAAAAAAATTCCCAGTATGACACACTAGGTTTTATGTGCCCCAATAATTTGAGACAGATGGCACACACAGGACCGTCACTCAAGCAGAACTGCCAATCTTAATCTCCCACTATGTTTTTTTTTTCAGGGACAATTTAAACAAAAAATAAAAAATTTCCCAGTATGACACACTAGGTTTTATGTGCCCCAATAATTTGAGACAGATGGCACACACAGGACCGGCACTCAAGCAGAAATGCCAATCTTAATCTCCCACTATGTTTTTTTCTTCAGGGACAATTTAAACAAAAAAAAAAAAATTCCCAGTATGACACACTAGGTTTTATGTGCCCCAATAATTTGAGACAGATGGCACACACAGGACCGGCACTCAAGCAGAAATGCCAATCTTAATCTCCCACTATGTTTTTTTTTTTCAGGGACAATTTAAACAAAACAAAAAAAATTTCCCAGTATGACACACTAGGTTTTATGTGCCCCAATAATTTGAGACAGATGGCACACACAGGACCGGCACTCAAGCAGAAATGCCAATCTTAATCTCCCACTATGTTTTTTTTTTCAGGGAGAATTTAAACAAAAAAAAAAAAATTCCCAGTATGACACACTAGGTTTTATGTGCCCCAATAATTTGAGACAGATGGCACACACAGGACCGGCACTCAAGCAGAAATGCCAATCTAAATCTCCCACTATGTTTTTTTTTTCAGGGACAATTTAAACAAAAATAAAAAAAAATTCCCAGTATGACACACTAGGTTTTATGTGCCCCAATAATTTGAGACAGATGGCACACACAGGACCGGCACTCAAGCAGAAATGCCAATCTTAATCTCCCACTATGTTTTTGTTTTCAGGGAGAATTTAAACAAAAAAAAATTCCCTGTATGACACACTAGGTTTTATGTGCCCCAATAATTTGAGACAGATGGCACACACAGGACCGGCACTCAAGCAGAAATGCCAATCTTAATCTCCCACTATGTTTTTTTTTTCAGGGACAATTTAACCCCTTCCCGACCTTTGACGCCACGTAGGCGTCATGAAAGTCGGTGCCAATCCGACCTGTGACGCCTATGTGGCGTCAT